>NC_091284.1:79531346-79853290 GCF_032444005.1 Ranitomeya imitator
TACCATACAGTATTCTCCAATATTTGTCTCAAAGAGGACTCACAAACTAAATTCCTTATCTAAAGCAACTATGTTTTTGAGAAAAAAAAAAACATACAAACACAATAGGAACATGTAAGGTGTCTTTGGTCAAATTCAAGTGTTTCTGATAATCATATAATAAGGAAACATCTTTGTGAACTTTGATCTTTCTAATTTCTGACAAATAATGAAGGATCAAATTCCTACCACGAAAGTGTGGACAGAGCAGAACTTACCCACAAGTCCTCCCATGGGTCATAGCTTTAACACAGTAATGGACTCCAAGGATACATTACAAGTCCAGAATATTTGTAACCAAACTGTTACCAATCATTTGATATTATGAATTAATTATCAAATAACCTAATATGACACATGATGATCCACATGAACTACATCATACAAGCTCTGTCCATAGTTCTCCTGCATATATGAGGTCTGAAGCAAAGTGTCCTACATTCCTGACCTGATCTAAACAGCCTCTTGGGTTTATCCTGTACAAAAATTATTATTTTTTCTCTACTTATAGTCACTTTTTTTAATGCTCTTTCAGTTCTCCTTTGCTCTCCCGGCAAGGTTTCTGACTATATTATGTATATTTTACAGCGTGATAAATAAACTCCGTTTTAGATTCTTTTTTCTCTCCTTTTTGTAAAATATTTGATATTGAAGTAAAATAAATTATCTCACAATGTCCTGGCTAATTTTGCAGAAGTAGCTGAGTAAAGCAAAAAAACAAAAAGTGCCTCATGACTTATTTAAGGGATTTAAGCAAAATGGTTTACAGTGTGGCCCATTACGGTATATTTTTATGAGACTTTTTTGTCGCATAAGAATTTTTGTTGGCATCAGCTATTTTTCTCAGCAGGTTGTCACAGCTAATCTTCTGAGCTATGAGATCTGTTGTCTGGCTTATGCTCACATTGTTGAAACACCCCAGCGAAGTGCAAACATACCGCAGTGTAATTGTCTCACGTTTACTTGCAACGCTCATTTTAGAGTGGCGGCATTACAGAGCTGTAAACCGGTTAGAGTATTGGTAAAACTCTGTCTAGACAGCAAAAATTTACTGCAGCTATTATATACAAACTTTTACCTATAACTCTTTTTGTGATGAGAAAAACATCACATAGTTTAAAAACTGGAATTAAAATATAGAATTCTTTGTTGTCCATGTGCCGTAAGAGATATATCTATTAGATTTTAGTTTTATATAAAAAAAACACTCTTCAAAGTTCTGAAAAAATAAACTATTAGTGCCAGACTTTGGAGAGACCCAAAATTACTATATTATTACTATACTAGATATTGGCCCAATTCTAACGTATCGGGTATTCTATAATATGTATGTAGTTTATTTATGAAAATTTTAGAATAATGCAATGAATACTCAGGATTCGGCCAGCTGGGCGCGACCAATCAGCGATGTGTGGTTCAAATCCCGTGCCAATTTGCTGCCAGGGCCGGCTCCACCAGGTTTTTGAGGGCCCCGTGCGAAAAAGTCTCAGTGGGCCCCCCCTTTAACACATACCATGATTCATGATGCACAGATACAGCAGGGAAATATAGCACAGCCACTTAGCATATAACACAGCCCACGTAGTATATAACATAGCCCACGTAGTATATAACATAGCCCACGCAGCATATAGCACAGCCACGTGGCATATAACACAGCCCACATAGTATATAACACAGCCCACATAGCATGTAGCATATAACACAGCCCACGTAGTATATAGCACAGCCACGTAGCATATAACATAGCCACGTAGTATATTGCACAGCCACGTAGTATATTGCACAGCCCACGTAGTATATAGCACAGCCATGTAGTATATAGCACAGCCACGTAGTATATAGCACAGCCACATAGTATATAGCACAGCCACATAGTATATAATAGCCCATGTGGCATATAACAGAGCCCATGTAGTATATAGCACAGCCACGTAGTATATAGCACACCCACGTAGTATATAACACAGCCACGTAGTATATAGCACAGCCACGTAGTATATTGCACAGGCACGTAGTATATAGCATGGCCCACGCAGTATATAACACAGCCCACTTAGTATATAACACAGCCCACATAGTATATAGCACAGCCACGTAGTATATAACACAGCCACATAGTATATAGCACAGCCACGTAGTATATAGCACAGCCACGTAGTATATAGCACAGCCACTTAGTAAATTGCACAGCCACATAGTAAATTGCACAGCCACATAGTATATAGCACAGCCCATGTAGTATATAACAGCCCACGTAGTATATAACACAGCCCACGTAGTATATAGCACAGCCCACACAGTATATAGCACAGCCCACGTAGTATATAGCACAGCCCACGCAATATATAACACAGCCCACATAGTATTTAACACAGCCACATAGTATATAGCAGTGTGGGCACCATATCCCTGTTAAAAAAATAATTAAAATTAAAAATAGTTATATACTCATCTTCCGGCGGCACCCAGATCTAGCCCTGGCCTTTAGCGATGCTCCTGCCAGGTTCATTCCCAGTGATGCTTTGTGGCAATAACCTGTGATGATGCATCGGTCTTGCGAGACCGCTACGTCATCTGGGGTCATTACCGCAAAGCATTTCTGGGACCAGAGCATCGCAAGGAGCGGGAAAAGCTGCTGGGGACGCCGGAAGGTGAGATTATCACGATTTTTAAAAAATTATTGTTAAGATTATATCTTTTTACTATTGATGCTACGTAGGCAGCATCAATAGTAACAAGTGAAGCAGTGTTTAAATCCCACCCCAATATCGCTGATTAGTCGCAGTCGGCCAATCAGTGACGTGGGATTTCCGTTATAGACAAACAGACGGAAGTGGAAATTATACAATTATATATATATATATATATATATATATATATATACACTGCTCAAAAAAATAAAGGGAACACTTAAACAACAGAATATGACTTCAAGTAAATCAAACTTCTTTGAAATCAAACTGTCCACTTAGGAAGCAACATTGTTTGACAATCAATTTCACAATCTGTTGTGCAAATGGAATAGACAACAGATGGAAACTATTGGCAATTATCAAGACACACTCAATAAAGGAGTGGTTCTGCAGGTGGTGACCACAGATCACATCTCAGTATCAATGCTTTCTGGCTGATGTTTTGGTCACTTTTGAATGTTGGTTGTGCTTTCACACTCGTGGTAAAGTGAGATGGACTCTATAACCCACACAAGTGGCTCAGGTAGTGCAGCTCATCCAGGATGGCACATCAATGCGAGCTGTGGCAAGAAGGTTTGCTGTGTCTGTCAGTGTAGTGCCAGAGGCTGGAGGCGCTACCTGGAGACAGGCCAGTACACCAGGAGACGTGGAGGGGGCCAATGGAGGGCAACAACCCAGCAGCAGGACCGCTACCTCAGTCTTTGTGCAAGGAGGAATGGGAGGAGCACTGTCAGAGCCCTGCAAAATGACCTCCAGCAGGCCACAAATGTGCATGTGTCTGCACAAACGGTTAGAAACCGATTCCATGAGGATGGTCTGAGTGTCCGACATCCACAGATGGGGGTTGTGCTCTCAGCCCAACACCATGCAGGATGCTTGGCATTTGCCACAGAACACCAGGATTAGCAAATTCGCCACTGGCGCCTTGTGCTCTTCACAGATGAAAGCAGGTTCACACTGAGCACATGTTACAGATGTGACAGAGTCTGGAGACGCCATGGGGAGTGATCTGCATGACATCCTTCAACATGACCTGTTTGGCAGTGAGTCAGTAATGGTGTGGCATTTCTTTGGAGGTCCGCACAGCCCTCCATGTGCTTGCCAGAGGTAGCCTGACTGCCATTAAGTACCGAGATGAGATCCTCAGACCCCTTGTGAGACCATATGCTGGTGCGGTTGGCCCTGTGTTCCTCTTAATGCAGGACAATGCCTGACCTCATGTGGCTGGATTGTGTCAGCAGTTCCTGCAGGATGAAGGCATTGAAGCTATGGACTGGCCCACCCATTCCCCAGACCTGAATCCGATTGAACACATCTGGGGCATCATGTCTCACACCATTCACCAAGGTCACATTGCACCACAGACTGTCCAGGAGTTGGTGGACGCATTAGTCCAGGTCTGGGAGGAGATCCCTCATCAGGAGCATGCCCAGGCATTGTAGGGAGGTCATACAAGCACGTGAAGGCCACACACTACTGAACATCATTTCCTTGTTTTGAGGCATTTCCACTGAAGTTGGATCAGCCTGTAACTTCATTTTCCACTTTGATTTTGAGCATCATTCCTACTCCAGACCTCCGTGGGATATTAGTTGTGATTTGCGTTGATCATATTTAGGTTTTATTGTTTTGAACACATTCCACTATATAATGAATAAAGATTTACAGCTGGAATATTTCATTCACTGATATCTCGGATGTGAGATTTTAGTGTTCCCTTTTTTTTTTGAGCAGTGTATATTATGCCATTGACTTACCATTTATCACTCTGCTTTTTTGGAGGGTTTTAACATTATTTCTTTAGTAATTGTGTTTTATTTGTTCTTTTATGCTCAATAAAATGTATATATTGGCATATGGGTATTGTCTATTATATTTTTTAGACTTTTTGCTTTAGGAGTCATTTATAGTTTTTTTTTATTGCTCTGGTACTTTTTAACGCTTTCTAGATTTAGGAATTTAATATGGGTCTTTTGGTTCACATTTGGTTATATAACAAACCTGAAAAATCCCTTTAAAAGTGGTAGGAGATGGGATATAGCTAAATGTTAAGGATATCAGCAGAGTGAGGCTTTTCCAATGCTAAATGATGTAGAAAATGCATGTTTAGAAGTTGTTTAGCATTTTGCTTTTCTCCAATTCTGCTACAAATTCTTGCGTTTTCCATCCCACTGCTTCTCAATGTATCCTTCGTACCAACGTGTAATGTAGTTCCCCCAGTTCTCAATCTTATAAGAATGTGCTTCTTTATTTTGCATTGGGGAACATTTCTGAACCCAGATTTTCTTTTTTCGACGAAGTAGACCGCAAATGACCAGTGTTTAGTACAGTGGAAACGACTTTAGTCAACTGCTGCTAAAATAGCGATTGCTTCATTAAGTTAATTTCTCCTCTCTCTAAAAAAAATAGATAAGTGCTTTAATTATTTTTGTGCCCATACAAAATTATAAGCCATTTTTTCGCATCTCTGCACAAATGTCACCAGGTGAGAACTAACAGCCCATAGGACAAGCTTCCCTCCGCTCTGCTTTCTGGTCAGATCTCTTTTACTGGCTGTTACAATTTCCTGATCCATGCTAACAGCAGAATGAGAATCACATAAGACTAGCGAGTCGCAGCATGACTCCCTGCGGAGAGATGGCCTTCTCACCCATCTTTTTCTATCCAAACAAAGGCAATCTTGTCTTTCTCTGCAGTTGGTACTGTACAGGGAAACTCAGGCAAGAAAAAAATAAAATCCCTTTGGAGTCTGAGCTAAGTAGAATAGGTATTTTCCAAAAAGCAAAAATGTGAGAATTTCTTCGAATAGAAATTAGTTGTTCTGCAATGCTAATGAAAAAGGCTCATCCTGGTTTTTAAAATAACATTTTGTTTTTATTTCTTTGTCATTTCCAATCATCATAATGCCCACCTGAAGACCATAGGTGGTAGTGGATGGTTAGTGATACTCAAAAGACATAGCATGGTATGGCAAGACCTGATTTATATATTTTATTTATTATGCTGTTATATAGCGCTATTAATTCCGCAGCACTTTACAGACGTCATCATCACTGTCCCCAATGGGGCTCACAATTTATATTCCCTATCAGTATGTCCTTACAGATGTTGTCCTGGGTGGGAATTGAACCCAGGACCTCAGCGCTCCAAAGTAACAGTGCTAATAACAGAGTCACTTTGCTGCTCCATATGCTACATCAGTAAAGCTGGGTTCACATTGCGTTAGTAGGTGTCCGCTGACGGAATCTGTTACATGGCGCAATTAACGCTATGTAACGGATCCGTTAGCGCACCCATTGACCCAATGTAACTAACGCATCGCTAACGTATGCCATTTTTGGCATGCGTTAGCGATGTCCCGTTATTTTCTGACGGACCTCGAACGCTGATTGCAGCGTTCGGCTAGGTTCACATTGCGTTAGTTCAATCCGTTTAGCGCATACGCTAACGGAATGCGCTAACACAATGTTCAAAAAGGGATTGCGTTTAGCGATCCCACTAGCGCAGATGCCCGATCTGCGCTAGTGAGAAACGGACCTCGAACGCTGCAAGCAGCGTTCGCGGTCCGTCAGAAAATAACGGGACATCGCTAGCACATGCCAAAATTGGCATACGTTAGCGATGCGTTTGATACATTGCGCTCAATGGGTGCGCTAACGGATCCGTTACATGGCGTTAATTGCACCATGTAACAGATTCCATCAGCGGACACCCACTAACGCAATGTGAACCCAGCCGACGAGGTCCGTTTCTCGCTAGCGCAGATCGGGCATCTGCGATAGCGGGATCGCCAAACGTGGTCCCTTTTTAGACATTGTGTTAGCACATTCCATTAGCGTATGCGCTAAACGGATTGCACTATCGCAATGTGAACCTAGCCTAAAGCTAAAAAAATGTACCATACCAGTCCTGGTTTTGCCAACCCGGATCCCATGCCCTAAAAGGGCGTTTACCACAAGTTTGGCACAGCTGAAGGACAATCAGTGGTTACTCCACAAGGTTTACATCTAAAACGAGACAAAATAATCTAATGGCTGTCCTAAAGAGGAGCCATGGGGCCCAATTCATGAAAATATTTTTGATAATTTTCTGGCCTTCAAATGTTGCAATTTTTAAAGACAATTTGTGAGTTTTGGTGTTTTTTCGCCTTTTTGGACAGCTCTGTAAAAGTGGACAGAGCTATGATGGCACAGGTCATGGCAAAGCCTGCCTGACAAACTCATGAAATGTTCTAGCATTTCTTACTCCAGAAATATCACTCTAGTCTCTTATAATAAACCAGATATGTAAAAAATAAAATAAATCTTTATAGTCACCTTACTGCTCACCTCTCTGGACTCTCTGCTCCATACCATCACTGTGAGGTCCTTGTCACATCATATGATCCCCACCACTAGCATGAAAGTCCCGGGCCTCGCAAACCAAACAAGGATCTCTAATAAGCCAGGACCTTGCGTTCACATGCGTTAATCACCCTGGGCTTCATCAGAGCCGCCAGATGTCCAGGCTCACTGTGAGAGGCCAGGTACTTTCAGCTCAAGCGGTGGAGATCAGAAGATGCGATGAGCACTGGACTGGTGATGGTGATTGAGGAGCAGAGGGGCCAAAGAGGTGAGGTAATGTGAGTATGAGGAATTTATTTTTAAACCTTTTCAAAGCCCTTTAGAGTTTAGAAAAATGTCGGCTTCGGTTGGGTGCAAACTAATTACAATCGAAAAAGCGTTTGTGCATTTTTGTAAAATTTGAGTAGAATTTCATCTCACTTGAATTAATTTGTTCATCTGCAGCAACATATTTCCTCAAAACTAAAAAAAAAGTCAATTCCAGATGAGTCTTGTGAAATATTGTCCTGGTGACTAATAACTGAGATATGACAGATGATTAAGACATTAACTTGCCTCTCACACCCTATGTCTTTATCTTCCCTGCCATTCAGCATAAAGTCAGTGACCTTTTCTTTTGACATGACAAGGTCAGGGGTCGCTGCACTCCGGGTGCTAGTACTGGTGTAATTTGGAATATAAGAAATGTCACTCTATAAACTGAATGTCTTTTTTTTTAAGTCGGCTGTAAATAAAGCAGTAAAACAGAAAATGGCTGAGATGGGATATAAGCGCGCTCTCCATATATCACTCTTTTTATATGCTTTTCACTGTATAGGAGCAATAAAATAAGAAATAAATATGGTGTCTAACTCAAAAAGGTAGCACTCCCTAAAGACTCGTTTTTTTGCCTCCAAATGTGTAGTATTTTGTAAAGCTTCACTCATTTTTGTTCAGCATTTTAAGCTGCAACAAAGATGTCCATCTTTACCTGTTAAGAGCCATATTTTATGATGGGATTAGATAAAGACTCAGGCTGTGTTGCGTAGCAAATGAATACTTTCTATTTGAAGGTTCGGAATTTTGTGCCATTACCTTTGTATTTATTGCGCTGTAATGTACTGTTACGGCCGCAACACTGACTGTTTATCATTCATTTCTTCTTTTTCAGATACTTAATTTTACATATTTCCCAATTCACATAAACTTTTTATTTTTGCTACTACAGTTTGTTCTTTTATATACTAGAATTATTATTTTTATTATTAATATTACTTTATTATATTCCCCAAAAATTAAAACACATCATCAATAAGATTAATTCATTCAGACATTCGATTTTTTTTGTACATGAGAACAATGGATTGATTTTCTTTTAAATTAGTTTTATTTGGTTTTCTCAAATTAAAACATTTTTAACTTTTTATAACAAAGATTCAATCAACTATGCTAAAGGGATTGATTTTGATCAATGTGTTGTACTCACTTTTTGTCCATAATTTGGTCCTTGGGTCCATTGTAATCATATGTTTTTCTTAAATGAAAAAAACCCCTACATTCTCCTACCCATTAAATTGTTAAAAATGGACAGCACTAGCATGAAAGACAGATTGCATCCTTGTGATATCTGTGTTTTTCAAAGACCAAATTTTGATCTGCAAATCAGATGAAAATTTTTAGGAGGAAAGATTAATGAAACCATACATGGACATCTAAATGAGGTCTATTTCTGATGCTTTTGGACATAGAGCATAAATGTAAAGTAGACAAAACCTGGACAAGTCTGGCAAGGAGGAGTGACAAACTATATGAGATCTGTAATAGCTGTTATAAATTGTTGTCATCTGGCTTTTTAAAAAATAGATATTATGTTAAAATAACCACATTTTGTAGAGCTGTCAACTTAAAATGGTTGTCTAGGACTTTATCATTGATGGACTATCCTCAGGATATTTCATCAATGTGTGATCAGCAGGGATTCGAAATCTGGTACCCACGTTATACAGCTGATCCCGGTGTCTGGAAAACTTCTCAATTAAGGAGTTGCAACCCCTTTAATGTAGTATCAAAAATCATCAATGTGAATCAGTCATGAGAATACAAGTTAATCTGATTTGAACAAAGTTTACTCTGACTCCATAACCTGGCTGCGGGTGTGGAGCTCTTGAGACACTGTTACTCTAGATGTCTCTATGTACTGGTACTCACACAAAGAGATTTCATCAGATAGCTTGACTTGACTGCAGGAGGCATGTATGAGGATTCCAGAAGAAGGTTTATTTTTAAGCTGAATTCTTATATCCATGCACAATTACAGTAGATAAAAAAGACTATAGTGAACCAGACCTGTGTATAGAAATAATGATCACATGAACATGGCTGACACAATGTAGGGGTTACTGACATCAGAGTTGGGGAAACAGACAGAGAGAGACAGGACAAACTTCTAAAAAGCTCAAACCTTATTGCATAGTAATGTATCAGCAACAATACAATGACAATGAAAGGTGAGGCTGAAAGGTGGCAGATGAGGTTTAACAATGATAAATGTAAGGTTATACACATGGGAAGAAGGAATCAATATCACCATTACACACTGAATGGGAAACCACTGGGTAAATCTGACAGGGAGAAGGACTTGGGGATCCTAGTTAATGATAAACTTACCTGGAGCAGCCAGTGCCAGGCAGCAGCTGCCAAGGCAAACAGGATCATGGGGTGCATTAAAAGAGGTCTGGATACACATGATGAGAGCATTATACTGCCTCTGTACAAATCCCTAGTTAGACCGCACATGGAGTACTGTGTCCAGTTTTGGGCACCGGTGCTCAGGAAGGATATAATGGAACTAGAGAGAGTACAAAGGAGGGCAACACAATTAATAAAGGGGATGGGAGAACTACAATACCCAGATAGATTAGCGAAATTAGGATTATTTAGTCTAGAAAAAAGACGACTGAGGGGCGATCTAATAACCATGTATGAATATATAAGGGGACAATACAAATATCTCGCTGAGGATCTGTTTATTGTTGTGAATTCTGTGGCAGAGCTCCCTCCTGTGGTCACAAGTGGTACTTCGGCTGATTCTCTCTGTGAGCTTCTGTTGGTGGAGGGAAGTGGTATTGCGGCTTCTGAGTTTCCTCCCTCAGGTGATCTGGTGAGGTCGTTAGGTGCTTCTCTACTTAACTCCACCTAATGCTTTGATCCTGGCTTCCTGTCAATGTTCCAGTGTTGGACTTGTTTTTCCCTGGATCATTCCTGTGGCCTGCTGCTCTGCATAGCTAAGTTCTTCTTTGCTATTTGTTTGCTATTTTTTCTGTCCAGCTTGTCTAATTTGTTGCTGGAAGCTCTGGGACGCAAAGGGTGTACTGTTATGACCCCAATGGCGAGGGTCTCAGAGGAACGTGGAAGTCTGCAAGATACAAAAATCCAGCTCATAGGGCAGTGGTAACTGGGTTGACCATATATCTACTCCTAACGCCAACACTAGAAGTAGCCGGGGGTCATACCTACGTTGATCCTAGATGACTCGCGCCAGCCGGAGAATCTAAATACCCCTAGTAGAGGAAAACAAAGACCTCTCTTGCCTCCAGAGAAAGGGACCCCAAAGCAGGATAGAAGCCCCCCACAAATAATAACGGTGAGGTAAGAGGAAATGACAAACACAGAAATGAACCAGGTTTAGCACAGAGAGGCCCGCTAACTAATAGCAGAATATAGAAAGGTAACTTATATGGTCAACAAACAACCCTATCAAAAATCCACACTGGAAATTCAAGAACCCCCGAACCGTCTAACGGTCCGGGGGGAGAACACCAGCGCCCTAGAGCTTCCAGCAAAAGTCAGGATACAGATTAGGAACAAGCTGGACAAAAATACAAAACCAAAAACAAATAGCAAAAAGCAAAGTAAATGACTTAGCTGAAAAACCGGACCAGGATCAGTAGACAAGAGCACAGCAGATTAACTCTGATAACTACGTTGCCAGGCATAGAACTGAGTGTCCAGGGAGCTTATAAAGCAACGCCCCTAACTAACGACCCAGGTGCGGATAAAAGGAAAGACAGAAAAACCAGAGTCAAAAAACTAGTAACCACTAGAGGGAGCCAAAAAGCAAATTCACAACAGTACCCCCCCCTTAGTGAGGGGTCACCGAACCCTCACCACGACCACCAGGGCGATCAGGATGAGCGGCATGAAAGGCACGAACTAAATCGGCCGCATGAACATCAGAGGCGACCACCCAGGAATTATCCTCCTGACCATAGCCCTTCCACTTGACCAGGTACTGAAGTCTTCGCCTGGAGAGGCGAGAATCCAAGATCTTCTCCACCACGTACTCCAACTCGCCCTCAACCAACACCGGAGCAGGAGGCTCAGCAGAAGGAACTACAGGCACAACGTACCGCCGCAACAAGGACCTATGAAATACATTGTGAATAGCAAACGACACAGGAAGATCCAGACGAAAAGATACAGGATTAAGGATTTCCAATATCTTGTAAGGACCAATAAAACGAGGTTTAAATTTGGGAGAGGAGACCTTCATAGGAACAAAGCGGGAAGAAAGCCACACCAAATCCCCAACGCGTAGTCGGGGACCCACACCGCGGCGGCGGTTGGCAAAGCGCTGAGCCCTCTCCTGTGACAACTTCAAGTTGTCCACCACATGATTCCAGATCCGCTGCAACCTATCCACCACAGAATCCACCCCAGGACAGTCAGAAGACTCCACATGACCTGAAGAAAAGCGAGGATGGAAACCAGTGTTGCAGAAAAAAGGCGAAACCAAGGTGGCGGAACTAGCCCGATTATTAAGGGCAAACTCAGCCAACGGCAAGAATGTCACCCAATCGTCCTGATCAGCAGAGACAAAACACCTCAAATAAGCCTCCAAAGTCTGATTGGTTCGCTCCGTCTGTCCATTAGTCTGAGGATGGAAAGCAGAGGAAAACGACAAATCAATGCCCATCCTACTACAAAAGGATCGCCAGAACCTGGAAACGAACTGGGATCCTCTATCTGACACAATATTCTCAGGGATGCCGTGCAAACGAACCACGTTCTGGAAAAACACAGGAACCAGATCGGAAGAGGAAGGCAGCTTAGGCAAAGGAACCAAATGGACCATCTTGGAGAAGCGATCACATATCACCCAGATAACAGACATGCCCTGAGATAGCGGAAGATCAGAAATGAAATCCATGGAGATATGTGTCCAAGGTCTCTTCGGGACAGGCAAGGGCAAGAGCAACCCGCTGGCACGAGAACAGCAAGGCTTAGCTCTAGCACAAGTCCCACAGGACTGCACAAATGACCGCACATCCCTTGACAAAGAAGGCCACCAAAAGGACCTGGCCACCAGATCTCTGGTGCCAAAAATTCCCGGGTGACCTGCCAACACCGAGGAATGAACCTCGGAAATGACTCTGCTGGTCCACTTATCCGGAACAAACAGTCTGTCAGGTGGACAAGACTCAGGCCTATCAGCTTGAAATCTCTGCAACACACGTCGCAGATCCGGAGAAATAGCTGATAAGATAACTCCATCCTTAAGAATACCAACAGGATCAGCGACTCCAGGAGCATCAGGCACAAAGCTCCTAGAAAGAGCATCGGCCTTCACATTCTTTGAACCTGGTAAATACGAGACAACAAAATCAAAGCGGGAGAAAAACAATGACCAGCGGGCCTGTCTCGGATTAAGGCGTTTAGCAGACTCGAGATACATCAGATTTTTGTGATCAGTCAAGACCACCACACGATGCTTAGCACCCTCGAGCCAATGACGCCACTCCTCAAATGCCCACTTCATGGCCAACAACTCCCGATTGCCCACATCATAATTTCGCTCGGCAGGCGAAAACTTCCTAGAGAAAAAGGCACAAGGTTTCATAACAGAGCAACCAGGGCCTCTCTGCGACAAAACGGCCCCTGCTCCAATCTCCGAAGCATCCACCTCAACCTGAAAGGGAAGTGAGACATCGGGCTGGCACAAAACAGGCGCCGAAGTAAACCGGCGTTTCAACTCCTGGAAAGCCTCCACGGCAGCAGGAGCCCAGTTAGCTACATCGGAGCCCTTCTTGGTCATATCCGTCAAAGGTTTCACAACGCTAGAAAAATTAGCGATAAAACGACGGTAGAAGTTAGCGAAACCCAAGAACTTCTGAAGACTCTTAACTGACGAGGGCTGAGTCCAATCAAGAATAGCTCGGACCTTGACCGGGTCCATCTCCACAGCAGAAGGGGAAAAAATAAACCCCAAAAAGGGAACCTTCTGTACACCAAAGAGACACTTTGAGCCTTTGACAAACAAAGAATTTTCACGCAAAATTTTAAAGACCAACCTGACCTGCTCCACATGCGAGTCCCAATCATCAGAAAAAACCAAAATATCATCCAGATAAACGATCAAAAATTTATCCAGATACTTCCGGAAAATGTCATACATAAAGGACTGAAAAACTGAAGGCGCATTGGAGAGCCCAAAAGGCATCACCAAGTACTCAAAATGACCTTCGGGCGTATTGAATGCGGTTTTCCATTCATCACCTTGCTTAATGCGCACAAGGTTGTACGCACCACGAAGGTCTATCTTGGTGAACCACTTGGCACCTTTAATTCGGGCAAACAAGTCAGACAACAGCGGCAGAGGATACTGAAATTTGACAGTGATCTTATTTAAAAGCCGATAATCAATACAAGGCCTCAAAGATCCGTCCTTTTTAGCCACAAAAAAGAATCCTGCACCAAGAGGGGAAGAAGACGGACGAATATGTCCTTTCTCCAAAGACTCCTTGATATACGAACGCATAGCGGTATGTTCAGGTACCGACAGATTAAAGAGTCTTCCCTTAGGAAATTTACTGCCTGGAATCAAATCTATAGCACAGTCACAGTCCCTATGAGGAGGCAATGCACTGGACCTGGACTCGCTAAAGACATCCTGATAATCAGACAAATACTCCGGAACTTCCGAAGGCGTAGAAGAAGCAATAGACACAGGCAGGATATCCCCATGAATACCACGACAGCCCCAACTACAAACTGACATAGCCTTCCAGTCCAGGACGGGATTATGGGTCTGTAACCATGGCAGCCCTAAAACAACCAAATCATGCATTTTATGTAAAACAAGAAAACGTATCACCTCGCGGTGTTCAGGAGTCATGCACATGGTAACCTGTGTCCAATACTGCGGTTTATTTGCTGCCAATGGCGTAGCATCAATACCCCTAAGAGGAATAGGATTTTCTAATGGTTCAAGAGTAAAACCACAGCGCTTAGCAAATGACAGATCCATAAGACTCAGGGCAGCACCTGAATCTACAAACGCCATGACAGGATAAGACGACAGTGAGCAAATCAAAGTTACAGACAGAATAAATTTAGGTTGCAAATTTCCAGCGGTGACCGGACCAACAACCTTAGCTATACGTTTAGAGCATGCTGAGATAACATGTGTAGAATCACCACAGTAGTAGCACAAGCCATTCCGGCGTCTATGAATTTTCCGCTCATTTCTGGTCAGGATTCTATCACATTGCATTAAATCAGGTGTCTGTTCAGACAACACCATGAGGGAATTTGCGGTTTTTCTATCACATTGCACCGAATTAGGTGTCTGTTCAGACAACACCATGAGGGAATTTGCGGTCTTGCGCTCCCGCAATCGCCGGTCAATTTGAATAGCCAGTGCCATAGCATCATTCAGACCTGTGGGAATGGGAAAACCCACCATAACATCTTTAATGGCATCAGAAAGACCATTTCTAAAATTAGCGGCCAGTGCACAGTCGTTCCAATGTGTCAGCACGGACCATTTCCGAAATTTTTGGCAATACACTTCAGCCTCGTCCTGCCCCTGAGACATAGCCAGCAGGGCCTTTTCTGCCTGAATCTCAAGATTGGGTTCCTCATAAAGTAAACCGAGCGCCAGAAAAAACGCATCAATATCAGCCAATGCCGGATCTCCTGGCGCCAGCGAAAAAGCCCAATCTTGAGGGTCACCCCGTAAGAACGAAATAACAATTTTTACTTGCTGAGCGGAGTCTCCAGATGAACAGGGTCTCAGGGACAAAAACAATTTACAATTATTCTTGAAATTCCTAAACTTAAACCTGTCTCCGGAAAACAGTTCAGGAATCGGTATCTTAGGTTCTGACCCAGGACTTCTGATAACATAATCTTGTAAGCCCTGCACACGAGTAGCCAGCTGGTCCACACTTGTAATCAAGGTCTGGACATTCATGTCTGCAGCAAGCATAAGCCACTCTGAGGTAAAGGGGATGAAGAAAAAAAAAAAAAAAAATGAGAGAGGAGAAAAAAAAAAACTCAGAATCTTCTTTCTTATAATCCCTCTTTTGCAATGCATTAAACATTTAATATAGGCCTGGCAAACTGTTATGACCCCAATGGCGAGGGTCTCAGAGGAACGTGGAAGTCTGCAAGATACAAAAATCCAGCTCATAGGGCAGTGGTAACTGGGTTGACCATATATCTACTCCTAACGCCAACACTAGAAGTAGCCGGGGGTCATACCTACGTTGATCCTAGATGACTCGCGCCAGCCGGAGAATCTAAATACCCCTAGTAGAGGAAAACAAAGACCTCTCTTGCCTCCAGAGAAAGGGACCCCAAAGCAGGATAGAAGCCCCCCACAAATAATAACGGTGAGGTAAGAGGAAATGACAAACACAGAAATGAACCAGGTTTAGCACAGAGAGGCCCGCTAACTAATAGCAGAATATAGAAAGGTAACTTATATGGTCAACAAACAACCCTATCAAAAATCCACACTGGAAATTCAAGAACCCCCGAACCGTCTAACGGTCCGGGGGGAGAACACCAGCGCCCTAGAGCTTCCAGCAAAAGTCAGGATACAGATTAGGAACAAGCTGGACAAAAATACAAAACCAAAAACAAATAGCAAAAAGCAAAGTAAATGACTTAGCTGAAAAACCGGACCAGGATCAGTAGACAAGAGCACAGCAGATTAACTCTGATAACTACGTTGCCAGGCATAGAACTGAGTGTCCAGGGAGCTTATAAAGCAACGCCCCTAACTAACGACCCAGGTGCGGATAAAAGGAAAGACAGAAAAACCAGAGTCAAAAAACTAGTAACCACTAGAGGGAGCCAAAAAGCAAATTCACAACAGTGTACCTCCGTGCCGTTAGTTCGGTACGGAGGGTCTTTTTGCCCCCTTTGCGTGGTTTTCTTTAGGGTTTTGTGTAGACCGCAAAGTTACCTTTTCTATCCTCGATCTGTTAAGAAAGTCGGGCCTCACTTTGCTGAATCTATTTCATCTCTACGTTTGTCTTTTCATCTTAACTCACAGTCATTATATGTGGGGGGCTGCCTTTTCCTTTGGGGTATTTCTCTGAGGCAAGGTAGGCTTATTTTCTATCTTCAGGCTAGTTAGTTTCTCAGGCTGTGCCGAGTTGCATAGGCAGAGTTAGGCGCAATCCACGGCTGCCTCTAGTGTTGTTTGGAGAGGATTAGGGATTGCGGTCTGCAGAGTTCCCACGTCTCAGAGCTCGTTCTATGATTGTGGGTTATTGTCAGATCACTGTATGTGCTCTGACCACTATGTCCATTGTAGTACTGAATTGCCTTTCATAACAGTACAGGAAGCCAAAAGTACTAATGATTCTCAATAGAGGGAAAAAAGAAGTTCTGAGACCATTTTTTTTTTCTTTGCACTGTGTTTTGCCTTTTTTTTCCCCTAGACATTTGGGTGGTTCAGTACACAGGTGTAGCGATGGACATTAGAAGTCTGTCTTCATTTGTGGATCAGCTCTCGGCAAGAGTACAAAAGATTCAAGACACTATTGATCAGAAAGCTATGTTGAAACCAAGAATTCCTATTCCTGATTTGTTTTTTGGAGATAGAACTAAGTTTCTGAGTTTCAAAAATAATTGTAAATTATTTCTGGCCTTGAAACCTCGCTCCTCTGGTGATCCAGTTCAACAGGTTTTGATTGTTATTTCTTTTTTGCGCGGCGACCCTCAGGACTGGGCATTTTCTCTTGCGCCAGGAGATCCTGCATTGAGTAATATCGATGCGTTTTTCCTGGCGCTCGGATTGCTGTACGATGAACCTAATTCAGTGGATCAGGCAGAGGAAAATTTGCTGGCTCTTTGTCAGGGTCAGGATGAGATAGAGGTATATTGTCAGAAATTTAGAAAGTGGTCCGTGCTCACTCAATGGAATGAATCTGCGCTGGCAGCTATGTTCAGAAAGGGTCTCTCTGAAGCCCTTAAGGATGTCATGGTGGGATTTCCTATGCCTGCTGGTTTGAATGAGTCTATGTCTTTGGCCATTCAGATCGGTCGACGCTTGCGTGAGCGTAAATCTGTGCACCATTTGGCGGTATTACCTGAGCTTAAACCTGAGCCTATGCAGTGCGATAGGACTTTGACCAGTGTTAAACGGCAAGAACACAGACGTCTGAATGGGCTGTGTTTCTACTGTGGTGATTCCACTCATGCTATCTCTGATTGTCCTAAGCGCACTAAGCGGTTCGCTAGGTCTGCCACCATTGGTACGGTACAGTCAAAATTACTTCTGTCCGTTACCTTGATCTGCTCTTTGTCATCGTATTCTGTCATGGCATTTGTGGATTCTGGTGCTGCCCTGAATTTGATGGACTTGGAGTATGCTAAGCGTTGTGGGTTTCTCTTAGAGCCCTTGCAGTGTCCTATTCCATTGAGAGGAATTGATGCCACGCCTTTGGCCAAGAATAAGCCTCAATACTGGACCCAGCTGACCATGTGCATGGCTCCTGCACATCAGGAGGTTATTCGCTTTCTGGTGGTGCATAATCTGCATGATGTGGTCGTGTTGGGGTTGCCATGGCTACAAGCCCATAATCCAGTATTAGATTGGAAATCCATGTCGGTGTCCAGCTGGGGTTGTCAGGGGGTACATGGTGATGTTCCATTTCTGTCAATTTCGTCATCCACCCCTTCTGAGGTTCCAGAGTTCTTGTCTGATTACCGGGATGTATTTGATGAGCCTAAGTCCGATGCCCTACCTCCGCATAGGGATTGTGATTGTGCTATCAATTTGATTCCTGGTAGTAAATTCCCAAAAGGTCGACTGTTTAATTTATCCGTGCCTGAGCACGCCGCTATGCGCAGTTATGTGAAGGAATCCCTGGAGAAGGGGCATATTCGCCCGTCACCATTAGGAGCAGGGTTCTTTTTTGTAGCCAAGAAGGATGGTTCGCTGAGACCTTGTATAGATTACCGCCTTCTAAATAAGATCACAGTTAAATTTCAGTACCCCTTGCCATTGTTATCTGATTTGTTTGCTCGGATTAAGGGGGCTAGTTGGTTCACCAAAATAGATCTTCGTGGTGCGTATAATCTGGTGCGAATCAGGCGAGGAGATGAATGGAAAACTGCATTTAATACGCCCGAGGGTCATTTTGAGTATCTAGTGATGCCATTCGGACTTGCCAATGCTCCATCAGTGTTTCAGTCCTTTATGCATGACATCTTCCGAGAGTACCTGGATAAATTCCTGATTGTGTACTTGGATGACATTTTGATCTTCTCGGATGATTGGGAGTCTCATGTGAAGCAGGTCAGAACAGTTTTTCAGGTCCTGAGTGCTAATTCTTTGTTTGTGAAGGCATCAAAGTGTCTCTTTGGTGTGCAGAAGGTTTCATTTTTGGGGTTCATCTTTTCCCCTTCTACTATCGAGATGGATCCTGTTAAGGTCCAAGCCATCCATGATTGGACTCAGCCGACATCTCTGAAAAGTCTGCAAAAGTTCCTGGGCTTTGCTAATTTTTATCGTCGCTTCATCTGCAATTTTTCTAGTATTGCCAAACCATTGACCGATTTGACCAAGAAGGGTGCTGATTTGGTCTTCTGCTGCTGTGGAAGCTTTTCAAGACTTGAAGCGTCGTTTTTCTTCTGCCCCTGTGTTGTGTCAACCAGATGTTTCTCTTCCGTTCCAGGTCGAGGTTGATGCTTCTGAGATTGGAGCAGGGGCTGTTTTGTCGCAGAGAGGTTCTGATTGCTCAGTGATGAAACCATGCACTTTTTTTTCCAGGAAGTTTTCGCCTGCTGAGCGAAATTATGATGTGGGCAACCGAGAGTTGCTGGCCATGAAGTGGGCATTCGAGGAGTGGCGTCATTGGCTTGAAGGAGCTAAGCATCGCGTGGTGGTATTGACTGATCATAAGAACTTGACTTATCTTGAGTCTGCTAAGCGGTTGAATCCTAGACAGGCTCGTTGGTCGCTGTTTTTTGCCCGTTTTGACTTTGTGATTTCGTACCTTCCGGGCTCTAAAAATGTGAAGGCGATGCTCTGTCTAGGAGTTTTGTGCCCGACTCTCTGGGTTTGTCTGAGCCGGCGGGTATCCTCAAGGAAGGAGTAATTGTGTCTGCCATCTCCCCTGATTTGCGGCGGGTGCTGCAAAAATTTCAGGCTAATAAATCTGATCGTTGTCCAGCGGAGAGACTGTTTGTCCCTGATAGGTGGACCAATAAAGTTATCTCTGAGGTTCATTGTTCGGTGTTGGCTGGTCATCCTGGAATCTTTGGTACCAGAGAGTTGGTGGCTAGATCCTTTTGGTGGCCCTCTCTGTCGCGGGATGTGCGTGTTTTTGTGCAGTCCTGTGGGATTTGTGCTCGGGCTAAGCCCTGCTGTTCTCGGGCCAGTGGGTTGCTTTTGCCCTTGCCGGTCCCGAAGAGACCTTGGACACATATCTCTATGGATTTTATTTCTGATCTTCCCGTTTCTCAAAAGATGTCAGTCATTTGGGTGGTCTGTGATCGCTTTTCTAAGATGGTCCATCTGGTACCCTTGTCTAAATTGCCTTCCTCCTCTGATTTGGTGCCATTGTTCTTCCAGCATGTGGTTCATTTACATGGCATTCCAGAGAATATCGTTTCTGACAGAGGTTCCCAGTTTGTTTCAAGGTTTTGGCGAGCCTTTTGTGGTAGGATGGGCATTGACTTGTCTTTTTCCTCGGCTTTCCATCCTCAGACTAATGGCCAGACCGAACGAACCAATCAGACCTTGGAAACATATCTGAGATGCTTTGTTTCTGCCGATCAGGATGACTGGGTGTCCTTTTTGCCTTTGGCTGAGTTCGCCCTTAATAATCGGGCCAGCTCGGCTACCTTGGTTTCGCCATTTTTCTGCAATTCTGGGTTCCATCCTCGTTTCTCTTCAGGACAGGTTGAGTCTTCGGACTGTCCTGGTGTGGATACTGTGGTGGACAGGTTGCAGCAGATTTGGACTCATGTAGTGGACAATTTGACCTTGTCCCAGGAGAAGGCTCAACGTTTCGCTAATCGCAGACGCCGTGTGGGTCCCCGACTTCGTGTTGGGGATCTGGTTTGGTTATCTTCTCGTCATATTCCTATGAAGGTTTCCTCTCCTAAGTTTAAACCTCGTTTCATTGGTCCGTGTAGGATTTCTGAGGTTCTTAATCCTGTGTCTTTTCGTCTGACCCTTCCAGATTCTTTTTCCATACATAACGTATTCCATACGTCATTGTTGCGGAGAAAGGTGGCACCTATGGTTCCATCTGTTGATCCTCCTGCCCCGGTTTTGGTGGAGGGGGAATTGGAGTATATTGTGGAGAAGATTTTGGATTCTCGTGTTTCTAGACGGAAACTCCAGTATCTGGTTAAATGGAAGGGTTATGCTCAGGAAGATAATTCCTGGGTTTTTGCCTCTGATGTCCATGCTCCCGATCTTGTTCGTGCCTTTCATGTGGCTCATCCTGGTCGGCCTGGGGGCTCTGGTGAGGGTTCGGTGACCCCTCCTCAAGGGGGGGGTACTGTTGTGAATTCTGTGGCAGAGCTCCCTCCTGTGGTCACAAGTGGTACTTCGGCTGATTCTCTCTGTGAGCTTCTGTTGGTGGAGGGAAGTGGTACTGCGGCTTCTGAGTTTCCTCCCTCAGGTGATCTGGTGAGGTCGTTA
Source organism: Ranitomeya imitator (assembly GCF_032444005.1). NCBI lineage: Eukaryota > Metazoa > Chordata > Amphibia > Anura > Dendrobatidae > Ranitomeya > Ranitomeya imitator. The sequence continues at coordinate 79,552,358 of NC_091284.1, forward strand.
GGTGCTTCTCTACTTAACTCCACCTAATGCTTTGATCCTGGCTTCCTGTCAATGTTCCAGTGTTGGACTTGTTTTTCCCTGGATCATTCCTGTGGCCTGCAGCTCTGCATAGCTAAGTTCTTCTTTGCTATTTGTTTGCTATTTTTTCTGTCCAGCTTGTCTAATTTGTTGCTGGAAGCTCTGGGACGCAAAGGGTGTACCTCCGTGCCGTTAGTTCGGTACGGAGGGTCTTTTTGCCCCCTTTGCGTGGTTTTCTTTAGGGTTTTGTGTAGACCGCAAAGTTACCTTTTCTATCCTCGATCTGTTAAGAAAGTCGGGCCTCACTTTGCTGAATCTTTTTCATCTCTACGTTTGTCTTTTCATCTTAACTCACAGTCATTATATGTGGGGGGCTGCCTTTTCCTTTGGGGTATTTCTCTGAGGCAAGGTAGGCTTATTTTCTATCTTCAGGCTAGTTAGTTTCTCAGGCTGTGCCGAGTTGCATAGGCAGAGTTAGGCGCAATCCACGGCTGCCTCTAGTGTTGTTTGGAGAGGATTAGGGATTGCGGTCTGCAGAGTTCCCACGTCTCAGAGCTCGTTCTATGATTTTGGGTTATTGTCAGATCACTGTATGTGCTCTGACCGCTATGTCCATTGTAGTACTGAATTGCCTTTCATAACAGTTTATACCAAGGAAGGTGACAGGCACAAGGGGGCATTCTTTGCGTCTGGAGGAGAGAAGGTTTTTCCACCAACATAGAAGAGGATTCTTTACTGTTAGGGCAGTGAGAATCTGGAATTGCTTGCCTGACGAGGTGGTGATGGCGAACTCAGTCGAGGGGTTCAAGAGAGGCCTGGATGTCTTCCTGGAGCAGAACAATATTGTATCATACAATTATTAGGTTCTGTAGAAGGACGTAGATCTGGGGATTTATTATGATGGAATATAGGCTGAACTGGACGGACAAATGTCTTTTTTTCGGCCTTACTAACTATGTTACTATGTTACAATACAATACAAAACTATATGATTCCAAGTTTGGGAAATGGCAAAGCTTTTTTTTTCTATCTACTGGCTAACATGTTAAACATATATACAGCTCTGGCAAAAATTACGAGACCACTGCAAAATGTTCAGTTTCTCTGATTTTTCTCTTTGTAGGTATATTTTTGAGTAAAATGTAATTTGTTCTTTTAGTCTATAAACTTCTGACAATGTCTCCGAATTTCCAAGCAATACATTTTTTATTGTTTTTCTGAAAAGGAGAAATGGTCAAAATTTAAAAAAAAACCAGTGCTTTCAGACTTCAAATAATGCAAAGAAAATATGTTCATAATTATTTATAAACAACAATACTAATGTTTAAACTCAGGAAGAGTTCAGAAATCAATATTTTGTGGAATAACCATGATTTTTAATCTCAGCTTTCATGCGTCTTGGCATGCTTTCCACCAGTCTTTCACACTGCTCCTGGTACATGCTGTAAATGTAAGTAGTTCTTCTTTGTTTGATGGCTTGTGGCTATCCATCATCCTTTTGATTACTTTCCAGAGGTTTTCAATGGGGTTCAGGTCTGGAGATTGGGCTGCCCATGACAGGGTTTTGATGTCGTGGTCTCTTAATTTTTGCCAGAGCTGTATATTTTACTTGAGCTTTGAAATAGTATTCTAAAGACTTAACTCATGACACAGAAGACTATTGATCTGGCAGGATCAACTCTCCATAGTAATTAGATACAATAATACAAATGAATCAGAGATGACTTGAGATGCTGGAATATAAACAATGTGTTGTTTTAATTACTGCATACTGGATTTCCAATATATTAATGAAGTCTGTAAAATAAAAGAAAAGGTTGTGTACACAGTGACATCAACAAAACATGTCAGTCTACTTTCATGTCTGGATTTAGTAATTTCTCCTGTCTAGACGTTTCTCAGATGCCCAAGCATAAAACATAATCTATAAAATAAATAGTCTATGCGTTAACTCATGACCAGCATTTGTAGCTACTTGATCAAACAAGATACTTCCTCACATTTGCATAAATCCCACTAATATTGCCAGTGACAGATGGCAGCAGCTATTAACAGAGGAAATTATGCAACTTTCTTTTGACTGTGGTCAGGCTTATGTCAGCCATAGCCAGCCTGTATTCACAGCCAATGATCATTAGCAGCAGAATCCTGCAGTATGTGCTTTGTATACATTGATGCAATCAGATCAACATAAGAGTAGAGATGAACGCATCAATCTGCGAAAGGACTGAACTTGAGATAAGTTTTCTACAGTTTTCAGGGTTGCACAAATTCAAATATTTTGAGATTCGATTCATGGTTAGCAAATAAAACTTGTCAGGCACCATTTTCCTCACTGCTGAAGGATCAGAGAGCAAGCCCATGTCTTTTTGTGTGGCTGCGCAGGTCTATGATATCTATCAGATTATCATACCTTGTACAGTGGTGGTCAGTACCTGGGTCATCACAGATCAGAGGTCACATCTCCAGAATCACTGTGTAAATCAGCAGGGTCATCTCTCTTATAGTCAGTGGGGTACTCTCTCTCCTTTGTAGAGTGTATATTTTTATGGTCAGCAGGGTCCTTTCTCTCTCCTGTAGAGCGTAAGTTCTTATGGTCAGCGGGATCCTCTCTCTCCTGTGGAGCATAAGCTCTTATGGTCAGTGGAATCCTCTCTCCTATAGAATTATAGAATGTTAGAGTTGGAAGGGACCTCCTGGGTCATCTGGTCCAAATCCTTGCTCAAAGCAGGATTCACTAAATCATCCCAAACAGATGTCTGTCCAGCCTCTGTTTGAAGACTTCCATGGAAAGAGAACTCACCACCTCTCGTGGCAGCCTGTTCCACTCATTGATTACCCTAACTGTCAAAAAGTTTTTTCTAATATCTAATCTTTGTCTCCTCCCATTTAGTTTCATCCCATTGCTTCTAAGTATTCCTTGTGCAAATGAGAATAAATATGATCCTTCTACAATGTCACAGTTCTTGACATATTTGTAGACAGCTCTCCTCTCAGTCTTCTTTTTTGCAAGCTAAACATTCCCAAATCCTGTAACCGTTCCTCATAGGACATGGTTTTCAGACCAGTCACCATTCTGGTCGCTCTTCTCTGAACTTGCTCCAGTTTGTTTGTCTTTTTTAAAATGTGGTGCACAAAACTGGACACAGTATTCCAGATGAGGTCTAACCAAAAAAGGAGTAGAGGGCAATAATGACTTTGCGTGATCTAGACCAGTGATGTTCAACCTTTTTTGAGCCGCGGCACACTTTTTATACTTAAAAAATCCCGAGGCACACCACCAACCAAAATGGCACAAAATGGTGCGTCCAGGTTTGAGATGAAAGTCTGCAGTCATTCTATGTGACTGCAGGCTTCTGAATTCTCACAGCGCAAGCACTGCACACTTTTAGGATTCTCCCTTGCCGGTGGCCAGAGTGGACGGTCATGACAGCACAAGTATGTGATTTGGAGACTTCTGGCCACATTCTAACTAGACGTGTCCGGCCTCAGTCAATTCATTTTCATTGAATGAGACCACACATGTCTAGTTAGCACGTGACCGCATGTATGTAAATCACCAACATCAGAGAATTATGATAGCACTGTGCACTGTGAGAATTCAGAAGTCTGCAGTCACATAGTATGACTGCAGACTCATCACAACCTTGGACATCCCCTTTAATGTTAAACCAGGGATTCAAGCTTCAGGAGGCTAATTTGCATATTCCAGGTGCCTTCTGGGAGAAGCGAAGTCTCCCTAAGCTAGAAGATCGTTGGGTACAGCCGGGACCAGCTGCTTCGAAAGCATCACCAAACCAGGGATTCAAGCTTCAGGAGGCTAATTTGCATATTCCAGGTGCCTTCTGGGAGAAGCGAAGTCTCCCTAAGCTAGAAGATCGTTGGGTACAGCCGGGACCAGCTGCTTCGAAAGCATCACCAAACCAGGGATTCAAGCTTCAGGAGGCTAATTTGCATATTCCAGGTGCCTTCTGGGAGAAGCGAAGTCTCCCTAAGCTAGAAGATCGTTGGGTACAGCCGGGACCAGCTGCTTCGAAAGCATCACCAAACCAGGGATTCAAGCTTCAGGAGGCTAATTTGCATATTCCAGGTGCCTTCTGGGAGAAGCGAAGTCTCCCTAAGCTAGAAGATCGTTGGGTACAGCCGGGACCAGCTGCTTCTAAAGCATCACCAAACCGCGCGCCGTAAGGCGCGCGAATTTTTGCCTGTAGGACATTATTGCAAGAGAGCTTGGCTGAGTAGATTACACAAGAAGGAAAACACACAGCAAGTCAGCAGGATCTAGGAGCAACATGGCAGATGTGACAACCTACATGGTGAGCTGCAGCATGTGCTACATGTTCACAGATCGACCAGAAGAAGAATCCAATTTCACCTGTCAGAAGTGTAGACTAGTGGCCCTTTTAGAAGAAAAGGTGCGGGGTCTGGAAGAAAGAATAGCAACTTTGAAACTCATCAAAGAGAATGAAGACTTTCTAGACAGAACAGAAGCATCTCTACTGGTCACAGAAGGTGCAAAAAGTGTCAGAGAACCTCCAAAAGCAGATGAGTGGAAGCATGTGACCAAAAGAAGCAAGAAGACCATGGAGAAATCACCAACCACACAACTGAAGAACCGATATCAAATCTTTGTAGAGGATGAAGATGGCACACCTAAGAATGAAGCAATACCAGCAAGCAAAAAAGAAAAGGGCACACAGCAACAAGTGACAGCAAAAAGTACAGCCAAGAAGCAACGAAGAGTGGTGGTGGTGGGAGACTCACTACTGAGAGGCACCGAAGCAGCCATCTGCAGACCGGACATAACTGCAAGAGAAGTATGCTGCCTTCCAGGTGCGATGATCAAGGATGTGACCGATAGGATACCAAAGCTCTTCAGCTCCAAGGACGTCCACCCATTTCTTCTGATACATGTTGGCACCAATGACACGGCAAGGAAGGACCTACCGACAATCTGCAAGGACTTTGAAGAGTTGGGGAAGAAAGTAAAGGAACTGGATGCACAGGTAGTTTTTTCTTCTATCCTTCCAGTAGACGGGCATGGCACCAGGAGATGGAACAGGATCCTTGATGCAAACAACTGGCTAAGACGATGGTGCAGACAACAAGGATTTGGATTCCTGGACCACGGTGTGAATTACTGGTATGATGGACTCCTCGCCAGAGACGGACTACACCTCAACAAACCTGGGAAACACACATTCGCCAGAAGACTCGCTACACTCATCAGGAGGGCGTTAAACTAGAAGAAGAGGGGACGGGAAGAAAAACATTAGACTCGAACAAAGACGACCCAGGAAAACATACTCAGAAGGGAGGTAAGAACATTTCTAAAACAATCCACAGTGAGGAGATTGGAACAAAACAAAATCCTCTAAACTGCATGCTCGCAAACGCCAGAAGCCTGACAAACAAGATGGAAGAACTAGAAGCAGAAATATCTACAGGTAACTTTGACATAGTGGGAATAACCGAGACATGGTTAGATGAAAGCTATGACTGGGCAGTTAACTTACAGGGTTACAGTCTGTTTAGAAAGGATCGTAAAAATCGGAGAGGAGGAGGGGTTTGTCTCTATGTAAAGTCTTGTCTAAAGTCCACTTTAAGGGAGGATATTAGCGAAGGGAATGAGGATGTCGAGTCCATATGGGTTGAAATTCATGGAGGGAAAAATGGTAACAAAATTCTCATTGGGGTCTGTTACAAACCCCCAAATATAACAGAAAGCATGGAAAGTCTACTTCTAAAGCAGATAGATGAAGCTGCAACCCATAATGAGGTCCTGGTTATGGGGGACTTTAACTACCCGGATATTAACTGGGAAACAGAAACCTGTGAAACCCATAAAGGCAACAGGTTTCTGCTAATAACCAAGAAAAATTATCTTTCACAATTGGTGCAGAATCCAACCAGAGGAGCAGCACTTTTAGACCTAATACTATCTAATAGACCTGACAGAATAACAAATCTGCAGGTGGTTGGGCATTTAGGAAATAGCGACCACAATATTGTGCAGTTTCACCTGTCTTTCACTAGGGGGACTTGTCAGGGAGTCACAAAAACATTGAACTTTAGGAAGGCAAAGTTTGAACAGCTTAGAGATGCCCTTAATCTGGTAGACTGGGACAATATCCTCAGAAATGAGAATACAGATAATAAATGGGAAATGTTTAAGAACATCCTAAATAGGCAGTGTAAGCGGTTTATACCTTGTGGGAATAAAAGGACTAGAAATAGGAAAAACCCAATGTGGCTAAACAAAGAAGTAAGACAGGCAATTAACAGTAAAAAGAAAGCATTTGCACTACTAAAGCAGGATGGCACCATTGAAGCTCTAAAAAACTATAGGGAGAAAAATACTTTATCTAAAAAACTAATTAAAGCTGCCAAAAAGGAAACAGAGAAGCACATTGCTAAGGAGAGTAAAACTAATCCCAAACTGTTCTTCAACTATATCAATAGTAAAAGAATAAAAACTGAAAATGTAGGCCCCTTAAAAAATAGTGAGGAAAGAATGGTTGTAGATGACGAGGAAAAAGCTAACATATTAAACACCTTCTTCTCCACGGTATTCACGGTGGAAAATGAAATGCTAGGTGAAATCCCAAGAAACAATGAAAACCCTATATTAAGGGTCACCAATCTAACCCAAGAAGAGGTGCGAAACCGGCTAAATAAGATTAAAATAGATAAATCTCCGGGTCCGGATGGCATACACCCACGAGTACTAAGAGAACTAAGTAATGTAATAGATAAACCATTATTTCTTATTTTTAGTGACTCTATAGCGACAGGGTCTGTTCCGCAGGACTGGCGCATAGCAAATGTGGTGCCAATATTCAAAAAGGGCTCTAAAAGTGAACCTGGAAATTATAGGCCAGTAAGTCTAACCTCTATTGTTGGTAAAATATTTGAAGGGTTTCTGAGGGATGTTATTCTGGATTATCTCAATGAGAATAACTGTTTAACTCCATATCAGCATGGGTTTTTGAGAAATCGCTCCTGTCAAACCAATCTAATCAGTTTTTATGAAGAGGTAAGCTATAGACTGGACCACGGTGAGTCATTGGACGTGGTATATCTCGATTTTTCCAAAGCGTTTGATACCGTGCCGCACAAGAGGTTGGTACACAAAATGAGAATGCTTGGTCTGGGGGAAAATGTGTGTAAATGGGTTAGTAACTGGCTTAGTGATAGAAAGCAGAGGGTGGTTATAAATGGTATAGTCTCTAACTGGGTCGCTGTGACCAGTGGGGTACCGCAGGGGTCAGTATTGGGACCTGTTCTCTTCAACATATTCATTAATGATCTGGTAGAAGGTTTACACAGTAAAATATCGATATTTGCAGATGATACAAAACTATGTAAAGCAGTTAATACAAGAGAAGATAGTATTCTGCTACAGATGGATCTGGATAAGTTGGAAACTTGGGCTGAAAGGTGGCAGATGAGGTTTAACAATGATAAATGTAAGGTTATACACATGGGAAGAGGGAATCAATATCACCATTACACACTGAACGGGAAACCACTGGGTAAATCTGACAGGGAGAAGGACTTGGGGATCCTAGTTAATGATAAACTTACCTGGAGCAGCCAGTGCCAGGCAGCAGCTGCCAAGGCAATCAGGATCATGGGGTGCATTAAAAGAGGTCTGGATACACATGATGAGAGCATTATACTGCCTCTGTACAAATCCCTAGTTAGACCGCACATGGAGTACTGTGTCCAGTTTTGGGCACCGGTGCTCAGGAAGGATATAATGGAACTAGAGAGAGTACAAAGGAGGGCAACAAAATTAATAAAGGGGATGGGAGAACTACAATACCCAGATAGATTAGCGAAATTAGGATTATTTAGTCTAGAAAAAAGACGACTGAGGGGCGATCTAATAACCATGTATAAGTATATAAGGGGACAATACAAATATCTCGCTGAGGATCTGTTTATACCAAGGAAGGTGACGGGCACAAGGGGGCATTCTTTGCGTCTGGAGGAGAGAAGGTTTTTCCACCAACATAGAAGAGGATTCTTTACTGTTAGGGCAGTGAGAATCTGGAATTGCTTGCCTGAGGAGGTGGTGATGGCGAACTCAGTCGAGGGGTTCAAGAGAGGCCTGGATGTCTTCCTGGAGCAGAACAATATTGTATCATACAATTATTAGGTTCTGTAGAAGGACGTAGATCTGGGTATTTATTATGATGGAATATAGGCTGAACTGGATGGACAAATGTCTTTTTTCGGCCTTACTAACTATGTTACTATGTTACTATGTTACTATGTTACTATGTTAATGTTCCTAACAAATAAAAATGAGAATTAGTATCACAAAAAAAACACATTTACATCCAGGTACCTGATAGATGACGTTGTTTGTGGAGTCGCCTCTTTCTTTTCATCTTCACCTTGTCCAGATGCCATGATGACTCTTCTCATCCACTGGCAGAGCTCGTTTCTGCAGACTTCCATCTTCTCCTGTCTTCTGCAGCACATCCCGACACAACACCCTTAAAGATAGCAGTGTTATTATAATGCTCCGGAATAACAATATCTGCCCTAGGCTGAGCCCCTGAGTAAATAATTGCCCCTCACTTTATTCCCAGCACATAATATGACCCTCACTGTCCCTCTTATGGTACATGCCATCCACACTACCCTCTCTCTCTTTTCCATACTTCACACTGCCTTCTCATACGGTGTCCCTCATAGAGAGCCCAGTCTCTCTACTGTGCCCCTTCATTACACTCCTCCTACTTGGCATACTGTCTCCTCCTGGCTGTTACCCTCACACTACTCAGTATCTATTATGTGTCCACTCACACTTTCATCCCCCCATACTGTCTGCACACATTTCTAATAGCCTCCTCCTGTACATCCCCCCCTGCTAACATACCCCTTTGCTCTCTCCATATTTCCTCCTCACACATTCCCCCCTCACACATTCCCCCGACTTCCCATACTGTCCTCACACATCCCATCACCGTTGCTCCCAATACTGTGTCAGCACACATTTTTCCCCTCGCTACTGTGTCCACCCCCATCTCCCCACTCACCCCCACAGAATATATCCACTGCCCTTCCGATAGAATAAATCCATCCCCTTCCACAGAATAAATGCACCCTGCCCCACACATGCTAAATAAATTCCAGGCCCCCCCCCCACGTACACACTGAATAAATCCCCCCCACACACTGAATAAATCCCCCCCACACACTGAATAAATCCCCCCACACACTTAATAAATCCCCCCACACACTTAATAAATCCCCCCCACACTGAATAAATCCCCCCCACACTGAATAAATCCCCCCCACACACTGAATAAATCCCCCCCCACACTTAATAAATCCCCCACACACTTAATAAATCCCCCCACACACTTAATAAATCCCCCCCACACACTTAATAAATCCCCCCACATGCTCCCCATAAACCCACCCCACGCTGAATCTTCGGTGTCTTCAGCTCCACAGCACAGGAGCACTTACCACCAAGTCTCTTCTTTCTCCTGCGCGCCGGATAGTGACGTCAGCAGCGTGATCACATGACTTGATCACACTGCTGGCGTCGCTCTGACCCAGCGGTCAGAGCCTCAATTGTACTCGCAGCTGGTAGATGTCTGCGAGTACAATTGATCTCCGGGAGCCGGCGCGCTGCAGCTTCTCTGTGCCGGCTGTCAGCTTGACAGTCGGCACAGAGAACTTCTGTCTCCCGTTCCCCGCGGCACACCCGACCATGTGTCGCGGCACACTAGTTGAAAAACACTGATCTAGACTATATGCTTCTGTTAATACATCCCAAATTGCATTTGCCTTTTTAACTGCTGCATCACACTGTTGACTCATGTTCAGTTTATTATCTATTAGTATACCCAAGTCTTTTTCACATGTGCTGTTGCTTAGCTCTATTCTTCCCATTCTCCCATAAGAGTGTAAGCTCTTATGGTCAGTGCACTTTTCTCCGGTAGAGTGTAAACTCTTAATTTCAGTGAGTTCCTCTCTCCTGTGGAGAGTAAACTTTTAGGCCATGTTCACACAGTGCGTTTTTTTCTGCGGAACCGCAGCGTTTTTGCCGCTGCGGTTCCGCAGCTGTTTTCCATGCAGGGTACAGTGTACTGTACCCTATGGAAAACAGGAACCACTGTGCACATGATGGGGGAATCGGGAAAAAAAGCCGCGCTGAATAGCCGCGGTAAAAAAGAAGTACCATGTCACTTCTTTTTTCGGAGCCGCAGCGGTTCTGCACCCATTGACCTCCATTGTGAGGTCAAACCCGCAGTAAAACCCGCAGATGAAAAAAATATATGCGGGTTTTACTGCGGTTTGTGGTGCCGAACCGCTGCAGCAGGAAGTGCGGGGAAGTGGGCGGAAGTGCGTGGGCGGAGTGTGGCTGCCCCCCCGTGCTCCGATCCCGCCCCCCCGTTCTCCAATCCCACCGCCCCGTGCTCCGATGCCCCCCCCAGTGCTCCGATGCCCCCCCCATGCCCTAATCTCCCCCCCTTATACTTACCCGGCGTCCCGGTGTCCGTCCGGCCATCTTCTCCCTGGGCGCCGCCATCTTGCAAAATGGCGGGCGCATGCGCAGTGCGCCCGCCGAATCTGCCGGCCGGCAGATTCGTTCCAAAGTGCATTTTGATCACTGAGATATAACCTATCTCAGTGATCAAAATAAAAAAAAATAGTAAATGACCCCCCCCTTTGTCACCCCCATAGGTAGGGACAATAAAAAAAAATTAAGAATTTTGTTTTTTCCACTAAGGTTAGAATAGGGTTAGGGGTAGGGTTAGGGGTAGGGGTAGGGTTAGGGGTAGGGTTAGGGGTAGGGTTAGGGGTAGGGGTAGGGTTAGGGGTACGGTTAGGGGTAGGGTTAGGGTATTTTCAGCCATTTTAACTGCATAGAAAACTGCATAAAAAAAGGATCAAAAAAAGGATCAAAAAAAGGATCAAAAAAGGACAAAAAAAGGACCTGCGTTTTCTGCCAAGAGCTGCAGTTTTTTTAAAAAACAGTCCTGAAAAAAAAAGGATGGAAATCAGGAACGTGTGAACATACCCTTATAGTCAGCAGGGTTCTCTTTCCTGTAGAGTGTAAGCTCTTATGGTCATCAGGGTCCTCTCTCCTGTACAGTGTAAGCTCTTATGGTAAGCAGCGTCCTCTCTCTCCTGTAGAGTGTAAGCTCTTATGGTCAGTGGGGTCCTCTCTCCTGTACAGTGTAAGCTCTTATGGTAAGCAGCGTCCTCTCTCTCCTGTAGAGTGTAAGCTCTTATGGTCAGCAGGGTCCTCTCTCCTGTACAGTGTAAGCTCTTATGGTAAGCAGCGTCCTCTCTCTCCAGTAGAGTGTAAGCTCTTATGGTCAGTGGGGCCCTCTCTCTCCTGTAGAGTGTAAGCTCTTATGGTCAGCGGGGTCCTCTCTCTCCTGTAGAGTGTAAGCTCTTATGGTCAGCAGGGCCTCTCTCCTGTACAGTGTAAGCTCTTATGGTAAGCAGCGTCCTCTCTCTCCAGTAGAGTGTAAGCTCTTATGGTCAGTGGGGCCCTCTCTCTCCTGTAGAGTGTAAGCTCTTATGGTCAGCGGGGTCCTCTCTCTCCTGTAGAGTGTAAGCTCTTATGGTAAGCAGCGTCCTCTCTCTCCTGTATAGTGTGAGCTCTTATGGTCAGTGGGGTCCTCTCTCTCCTGTAGAGTGTAAGCTCTTATGGTCAGCGGGGTCCTCTCTCTCCTGTAGAGTGTAAGCTCTTATGGTCAGCAGGGCCTCTCTCTCCAGTAGAGCATAAGCTCTTATGTTCATTGGGGTCCTCTCTCCTGTAGAGTGTAAACGCCTAGGTTAAGTTCCCACAATGAACATTTGAAGAGTTTTTTATGCTGTGTATTTTTGTTGTGCCAAAACACAGCTTCTTACAGTTCATGCAAAGTGAATAGGATTTATAGAAATCTCCTGTCCACTGTGCTTTTTTGTGTTCGAAATCTGCAACACAAAAATTTCTCTTTCGAGTACGCTGAATTTTATTTGCAGATTTTCCCCATAGAATTGTATTGTATTCTATTGAATCCGTACATGACGGTATCAATAAACCTTTGTCAAAGTCAAATACCAGGAAGTATCAAACGCAAAGCTGCTTTATTAAAAAAGACAAAAGAAGGAAACAAAAACCACAGCAATGAAAAAAATAAATAACCTAATTTAGATAATGAGTGCAGAAATATTTTATAAAATTTGCAACGTCAAAAATTTAACAAATACTCATCATGGGAACATAGCCTTATGGTCAACGATGATCTTCTTTCTCTTTTGTAGAGTGTAAGCTCTTATGGTCTGCAGGATTCTCTCTTTTCTCACTCAGGTGCATTTTCCGAGAAATTACAAGGTTTGAAGTATTGAGATTCATGCAAGTTTATTACCAGAATATCAAATTTTGGAGGCTTTGCACTAAAAAGTAGGATATAAAAAGAAATCAGATTAATGGCTAAATGCAGATTTGGACCATTTTTTCTGTTTCTGCTGATATCAGGTTCACAATGGTAAATGGTCTTCCATGGTGCACAGGTCCATGTCCCCTCCATGTCTGTTGATAATGTATTCTCATGGTGCCCTGTTTTATAATGCTAATAAGAATTCTTGCTTCACTATCAACTATAGAAAAAGAAACAGTTCAAATTGGCAAACAGATCTTCTGACTAAACTGTAACTCGTTGCAAGCTCACCGTTCCGTTACTTCTCTAAACCTTAGGGCAGCACCCAAATGCCAAAAAGTCAGTCCTCTCCTGCTCAAAGGGAGTTAGCAAAGATACCGCTTATTGTTTGATGGGTAGCTTACACTTAGAGCTCTTTTATCTGGCACAGTGCCTAGAAATAACACTGGGGGCATCAGTTAATTTTTTTTGCAGCTTAGAAAATATACAGCTCTGGCAAAAATTAAGAGACCACAACATCATCCTGTCATGGGCGGCCCAATCTCCAGACCTGAACCGCATCGAAAAACCTCTGGAATGTAATCAAGAGGATGATGGATAGTCACAAGCCATCAAACAAAGAAGAACTGCTTGCAGTGTGAAAGGCTGGTCGAAAGCATGCCAAAATGCATGAAAGCTGTGATTAAAAATCATGGTTATTCCACAAAATATTGATTTCTCAACTCTTCCTGTGTTAAACCATTAGTATTGTTGTTTCTAAATGATTATTTTACTCAAAAATATACCTATAAAGAGAAAAATCAAACAAAATGAACATTTTATGTCACCACAAAAAACCCTTTCAGGTAACCAAAGCACAAAAAACTGACACTAATCAGTAAACATGCATGAGAGAATCCAGTATACTGTGCTATTATTATAAATTACACTTTTTATTGAATAAAACTAAACAAAGTTTATATATATATCAATATAACAAAAAATCACAAAAATCCAAAGTCAATATACAACCGTTAAGGTCACTACCTGGTTTAAATGGGGAAATGTGCCAACACCTGCACTGTGTACTACCCATGTACGTATATAGTGCATAATGAAATCCTAACTCTTAGACCCATGCAATGTCCTATCCCAGATGTAAATTATATATGCAAGAGTTGTATCAGAAATATGTAACAATTAGCACTTACATGAGGAGTGGTCTGCCTGGTGTGGTGATCCCGAAAGCGCCCCAACGCGTTGCGTCAGGACGAAGGGCTTTATAAGCTATTTCTTTAGAGAATGTGATTTTTTTATTTAGGCAATTAAGGTAATTAAATAAATATTTATAAAATATTTACATTACATTTTCTCAGCTGAAACATTTATGGCTCCTTATTCCGTTCACCAGTTTCCTTTCTATTTTTCACTCAATTCCGGTCATGAGAATATAGCTCAGTAAGTTGCTCCAAAATTATAATAGGCTCTTTACATCAATGCATGGATTGCTATAGAAATGAATGGCGAATAGAAATTCAATCAGCCCCTGAATGCTAGAGCCCATCAACCAAAGATTTCTCATACAAAATTGTGTATTGCTGGCAGCTGATGCCAACAGTCAGCATTGTGCTCTGCAGCGGATCTGTGTCTAATCAATCCCGCGCAGATTGTTTTAAGATATATTACGTGGCGTGTAAGATACAATGCACAAGACTGTCAGTTTTATATTTCATTATCTCTTTAATTCCACCAAAATGTGCCAATATGTAAGAATAAATTATATATAGGGATTCACAGCCGATAACCTGCAAATAATACAAAGCATAAATCTCAGTTTCAAAGGTGTGATATTGCCCCTTCCACCATGTGTCCCTGAATTGTAGCCTGTCCGAGGCCACTCACATAAAACTTACTCTAACTTTTACCTTTTAAAAGGCTTTTCCGATTGTAAAACATTATTACTAGAAATGGACAAATTTATTTCAGTTGAATTGAATTCTTCTTGGATTTTACAAAAATCTGTATTCACCACAAAGCAGATCTTGTGTAATTTACTTCTCGCAAAATCAGCACAATAGCAGTCATCATTCTGCTGAATTGTAAAGAGTTGCAAAAAGGTTAAAACACAAACCGGTCTGGACCGAAGTCTTGTTATAGAGTAAAGACATCAGACCTTGGAGGTCACAGCGCATTGAAACGTCATTTTGTCACAATTTGCACTGCGACATTACGACGGCTTGGTGGCAAACAGTCCTGATCTAGAGTGAAAACATCGGCCACACGACTGTAGAAAGAATAATCCCTGAGGACCGGATGGCACTGGAGGCAGCAGGGGTACCTGGATATGAGAGTGCTGAGGTAAGTTTTATTTATTTTTTTTTTTAAGTTATGTTTATTATACTCTGGGGACTAATGGGGAACATTCAATTTGTGGAGAATAAGTTTGTTACAATTTGACTATCTCGCGATTTGATGAATTCAAGTTTTGTCAGGTCTGTTTTTCTCTAGTAATTACTAAGTTATGACCAAGCTGTATTTACACAGTAGATTTAAGTCAGGACCTTAACTCGACCACTTGAAAACCATAATTTTGTTTCTTTTGAACCATTCAGAGGTGGACTTATTTGTGTGCTTCTGATTATAATTTTGGCGTATATAACCCAACTGAGTTAACAGATATTCTCTGTCAAGATTTTCTGATACAGAGCTAAATTGATTCTATCAATTATGTCAAGACGTCCTGGTCCTGCAGAAATAAAGCAGCTCCACACATCATGTTTGTTTATTGGTATGATGATCTTATGAAGGTTGTGCCATGTTAGGTTTTTGCCCAATGTCTGTCGAACAGTTTGAACTTTCCCTCATCAGCCCACAGAATATTATCACAGAAGTTTTGGGGGTCATCTAAATATTTTTGACAAATATGGGAATAGCCTTTGCTTTTTTTTTTGGCTAACACAGGTTTGCACCTTACAACTTTCCCATAGATGCCGTTTAGGCCCAGCATTTTTCTTATTTTTTTTTTGTAAAGGACCAAGTAGAGCTAAACAGCATTTTGCCTTCAATAAATTCTGTTGTTATTTTAAACCAATATTATGCAATTACTTGAGTTGTATTTATCGAATATTAAACATATTTTAATGATCTGAAACATTCAAGTGTGGAAATATGCAAAAATAGAATGAAACGACACCAAGTCAAATACTTTTGACAGCACGTTATCTGCACACATGGTAAACGCTGTCAGCAATCATTTAGACCACCCACTAGACTCCTAAGCCAAGAATTAACAGAAATTTCTTTGAAAAAAATACAATAAGGAGTTTTTTCCTCTACAAAACTATATATCAATCAGCTCAATTCCTCCTGCTTGGTTCCCTTCCGCTCATAGATAAGTTTTCTTGTTCAATGTGACAAGATCCAGGTACAACTTTGTCATGTATCACTTACAGATAAAATAATTTTTAGTACTTCTTTCATCATTAAACTTTTGCTGTTCATCAAATTGTGAGGAATGTGTGTGTCGTGCAATAGGGGTGCGAATGAATGCAAACAAAAATAGTAATATTGAACATCAATTATGTGCAAGAAGAAGAACAAATAGGAATTCAAGAAAAAGGAGCTCAGCTGCTGCTAAGACATAATCACAGGAATTTCAGCCCGATTTAGAAACTTAATGTGACCTGAGATGATGGCGTGGCTGAGTGCCTTATAAATCATGCACACTGCTGGATGTATGAGCAATATTTGATCTATGTTGAGCATCAGCCAGAATGCAATTAAAAAACAAGAGATGCAGGGTTTTATTTCACATTTCTCAGTTTCTAGCAAACAAGGGGGTGAAGCTCCTGGGATTCTAATTTGGAAAGGCTTTCTAATGTGTTTATTCTTCAGGAACAGAAGGAACTGGCTGTGATAAATATTACTTTCACTGTGTACAGTTACCAAGAAAAAAATGCTATTGATATTTAGACATGTGCAGCGAGGCTGAAGACTGGGATTTCACCATGTCCAAGCTCACAACTGGGTGTCTGGCTCTGTTCAGGCTCAGCTCTGAAAGGGGACATTCACACTATATCAGCAGTGTGGATTTAGGCTATAAGAAGCCAATTAAAAGCTGGTTTTGTTATCCTGTAATTTAAATCTCCATTCTTTAATACCATTTACCGTCATGGCCAAAGACGTTGGCACCCTTGAAATTGTTCCAGAGAATAAAGTATTGTTCTCAAAATTATTGCAATTACACGTGTTTTGTTATAAACATGTTTATTTCCTTTGTGTGTATTGGAAAAAAGCAAAAAAAGAAAAAAATGGCAAAATGGATATCATTTCACAGAAAACACCAAAAATAGGCTGGCCAAAATTGTTGGCACCTTTTCAAAATTGTGGGAAAAAACTTTGTTTCAAGCATGTGATGTTTGCTCCAACTCCCCTTTTGGCAAGTATCAGGTGTCGGCAATATAAAAATCACACCGGAAACTAGATACAAAGGGTAGAAGTTGAGAACTGTCTGAGGACATGAGAACCAAAATCGTTGAAGAACGTCAGCAATTTCAAGGTAACAAGTCCATCTCCAGAGATCTTCATGTTGCTTTGTCCATGGTATGCAATACAATCAAGAAGTTTACAACCCACGTTACTGTAGCTAATCTCCATGGACGAGGACGGCAGAGAAAAATTTATTAAAAATTGCAACATAGGATAATCTGGATGGTGGATAAGCAGCCCCAATCAAGTTCCAAAGAAATTCAAGCTCTCCTGCAGTGTCAGGGTGCATAAGTGTCAGCACAAACTATCTGTTTATATGTGAATAAAATTAAACACTATTGCACGAGACCCAGGAAAATGTCATTTCTGACACAGAAGATGGAAAAGAGCTAGACTGCAGTTTGCAAAAATGTACATGAGTAAGCAAAAATCCTTCTAGGAAAGCATATTGTGGACAGATGAGACCAAGAGAGAGCTTTTTGGTAAATCACATATTTCTACTGTTTACCTAAAATGGAATGAGTCCTACAAAGAAAAGGACACAGTACCTACAATCAAATATGGTGGAGGTTCAAAGATGTTCAAGGGTTGTTTTGCTGCCTATGGCACTGGATGCCTTGACTGTGTGAAGGCATGACATCTGGAGATTACTTAAGGATTTTAGGTTGTAATGTAGCGCCCAGTGTCAGAAAGCTTGATTTTGCATCCTAGGTCATGGGTCTCCAAGCAGGACAATGACTCCAAATATATCTTGAAATTGATGTTGGGAAAAGCGCCTTCCAATATACAAGACCTGGTGCAGTTTGCATAAGACAAGTGGTCCAAAATTCCAGTTGAGAGGTGTAAGAAGCTTGTTGATGGTTATAGGAAGTTATTGATTGCAGTTATTTATTCCAAAGGGTGTGCAACAAAATATTAAGTTTAGAGTGCTAACAATTTTGTCTGTCCCATTTTGGCGTATTGTATAAAATTATGTCCAATTTGCTTTTTTTCTCAGTTTTGTTTTGTGTTGTTACAACATAGACAAAGGAAAAAAACAGGTTTATAACAAAACATCGGTAACTGCAATAATTTTTTGGGACAAATATTTAATTTTCTGGAATAATTTCAAGGGTGGCAATACTTTCAGCCATGACTGTACCTAAATAAACCAGTCTAGTGCGTAGAAACAATGGGCCAGAGCTAGTATACTAAATGGGCCAGAATTCTTGCTTAATTTGCACCAAAATCTTTTACATGTAATGCCACCACATTTATTATGTGTTTTAGACATTTTTTCCACTTGAATCCAAGTCCAGCCACATGAATAAGCATACAATCTTCATTAGATGGAACCTGATAACCCACCTCTTCAGGAAAGCCTACAGCCTGCACTGACCCCGCTGCCTCCTCACCACTAAAGGAGATACCGCCTCACTAACACCGGAGCTCCTGCAACCCTCAACCTATTGTCTCCTTCCCTACCACCTGTAGAATGTAAGCCCACAAGGGCAGGGTCCTTTCTCCTCTGTATCAGTCTGTAATTGTTAGTTTGCCTTCTGTAAGTGATATCCGTAATTTGTATGTGTCCCCTTCTCATGTACAGCACCATGGAATCAATGGTGCTATATAAATAAATAAATAATAATAATAATAATTATTATTATTATATGTTGAGTAAAAACATGTTGTAACAAAGCAACATCATAAAATGAGGTACAGAGTGTTAGGGCTAGCGGAACACACCGATTATAGATAGGTAGCTACAAGGTCCACCGTGCAGAGATACCTGTTGCAAAGTAATGGCAGATAGACTATGAGCTCACACGTTGGTTAATCTTCACCCCATGTGAACTGGAAGTGATCTCTGTTTCCTCACAGAGTTACACTGTACACAGAACTATTACCCTAACTAGGGTTGTGCTAGCTTTGAAACCAGAAGCTAAGCCAACGGCCAATTGCCCCCACTGACTCTAGCTGCCTGTCTGAGTGTACAGTCCCAAAGCTACAGCCTCACACCACATTTGTATAGAGTGGTATAGTATCCACTGGCATAAGCCAAACACATTTGATACTAGAGCATAGCCGTGCGGCCATGCAAATCTTTTATAGTTGCAGCTCTTCAGGACCTTCCTGGTGGACCAATAGAAGCTGCTACAGGACCTGAGCATGTGACCCCTGACCTCCAATGAGAGGTCCTCCCATGGGCATGCTCAGTTAGTGAAAATAGCAGAGTTGTTAGACACGAAATCCATGCACTGACCAAAAATAAATACCATTTTTTATGCATAATGGCAAAAATATCTCAGGGCATGTACGACAGGACATAAGCTGGGAAAACTGCCAACATACATATGTAAAAACTCCAAGAAAAGCTGCAGTCAAAGTCCCATAAAAAGTCAAAGTTTATTAAATAACCAAATCAGTAAAATATAACACGTGAACAGCACTAATCATATATTGTGTAGTTAAGGGACCCTTGGCCATATATCAGTACTATTGGGATCAATGACCCCATATAAAGGGGGTGAGGAAGGAGCGTAGTGCTCCAAAACGCGCGTCGGGGTGTACTCGGGACCTCACACTGTGCCACTAGCAGGTAATTAGTATATACTCGGGTGGTCCTTGGCTATGCTTTAGGTGGCATTATTATTGGTTATACAGGGCGCTACTGACCCTAGGATGTATATTTACATAGGCTACCACTGCTTTATATGAGGTCATTGATCCCAATAGTACTGATATATGGCCAAGGGTCCCTTAACTACACAATATATGATTAGTGCTACAGTGTTGGGTGTACGAGTCCTTTGGTTACTCTAGTACCGCCATATAGTGCTTCATTCTCCCTCTGTTTCCATTGGTCTGTTCACGTTGTAGCATGGCTAAAGGGTTTGTAGTCGATGGGAGGTATGTGCCACATAAGTGCCTGGTTGCTGCAATGTAGCCCGGAGTATTCCTTTCTTGCACATAATCTTGTATATGTGTTTCAGGACCTGTGGTAATGTCAGACCACATGGCTAATCATGTGATGGGTTACTGGGTGGGGTTAGCTCTTTATAAGACTGGCTAATCCTTTACACAGCAGATATGTGTGGAGGTGAAACCCTCCTGAGTGTGTTACGGCTTCAGGACTGAGCCGGATGAACTGGACACTTGCTTTTCTTTGGCTGAACCAAAGGCCCATTTTGCTTTCTGTTATTTGCCACATGGTTTATGAAGCAATAAACCCAGTGAACTTTAAAGGAACACGTCTCCTGAGTGTCAGCCGTCGCAGCTGAGTGAGTGAAATCCTTACAACGTGTTATATTTTACTGATTTGGTTATTTAATAAACTTTGACTTTTTATGGGACTTTGTTTGACTGCAGCTTTTCTTGGAGTTTTTACATCAGTTAGTGAAAAGCAGGACTGGGTCCCAGAAAAGCCTGCTCGCCGCTGGCTACAGAAGCAGAGCCTGGAAAGGCAGCAGTAACCATGCACAGTATCAGACTGAGCCAGACGCTGGGACCGACGTCTCCACTGAGAAGGCTCCACTGCGGCTGGAGAATGGGAGACCGCAGCAGACGGGAACTCGACACCTAACACAGAGCCTACACGTTTTGAGAGGTTAACCCACACCTAATCATGGCATACACTGTTCCAAATTATTTGACAAGTAAATAGGCATGGAAAAATGCAATAGTGTGTGCCAAAACTGCACTACAAGTTAGCGAAAGTTATTGGTGCAAAATAAGCCAAAGATAGCTTAATCCACTTCCCTCTTTCTGGCATTGGAAAGCATGGCTGATGATCTTCCCTCAATCACATTATTGTGTTGACCCTTGACTTTGCTATTGAATACTCCAGTGTTTCATTTGATACATCCATCGATTTTCTTGATTTTTTGAATGCATTGCAAACTGAACAGACAGGCATTTAGTTTGTACTTAAATGGATAGTCCCACAAACAAAGCAAATTTTAATGAATAGATTTTGGAATAATAATAATTTCCACAATTGGATGTGTTTACATAAAATGTTCCTGTGCTGAGATAATCTTATACATATGCCCCTGCTGTGTATTGTGTAATGACTGTGTCTGTGTACAAAATGATCACCACAGACCACAATTTTTCGGAAAGGGAGGAAGCAATAGAGCCACTTTCTGTAAGATACAATATTTGCATGTCTGTTTTATCACAGAAACAAGTGCTTTGGCCACGTCATGAAAAAACAGACAGAAAAATGTTTTACCTAACAGAAATAATCAGCTGTGATCCCATGCCGTCCTGTTTGTATACTCTTTTGCTTCCTCCCCTTCCCAGAAATTGTGGTCTGTGGTGATCACTTTGTACACAGTCAGACAAAGTCATTACACAGTACACAGCAGGGGCACATTTATAAGATTATCTCAGCAAAGGAACATTTTTTAACCCCTTTCTGACCTCAGACGGGATAGTACGTCCGAGGTCAGAAGCCCCTCTTTGATGCGGGTTTCGGCGGTGAGCCCGCATCAAAGCCGGGACATGTCAGCTGTTTTGAACAGCTGACATGTGTCCGCAATAGGCGCGGGCAGAATCGCGATCTGCCCGCACCTATTAACTAGTTAAATGCCGCTGTCAAACGCAGACAGCGGCATTTAACTAACGCATCCGGCTGGGCGGCCGAAAATGACGGCATCGCCGACCCCCGTCACATGATCGGAGGTCGATGATGCTTCAGTATTGTAACCATAGAGGTCCTTGAGACCTCTATGGTTAGAGATCCCCGGCAGCTGTGAGCGCCATCCTGTGGTCGGCGCACACAGCACACCTGATTTTCTGCTACGTAGCAGTGAACAGCAGATCGCTACTATGTAGCAGAGCCGATCGAGTTGTGCCTGCTTCTAGCCTCCCATGGAGGCTATTGAAGCATGGCAAAAGTTAAAAAAAAGTTAAAAAATGTGAAAAAAATAAAAAATATATAAAAGTTTAAATCACCCCCCTTTCGCCCCAATCGAAATAAATCAATAAAAATCAAACCTGCACATATTTGGTATCGCTGCGTTGAGAATCACCCGATCTGTCAATAAAAAAAGCATTAACCTGATCGCTAAACAGCATAGCGAAAAAAAAAAAAAATCGAAACGCCAGAATTACGTTTTTTTGGTCGCCGCGACATTGCATTAAAATGCAAATCAAAAGATCGTATCTCCACCAAAATGCTATCGTTAAAAACGCCAGCTCGGCATGCAAAAAATAAGCCCTCAAGTGACCCCAGATCATGAAAATTGAAGACGCTACGAGTATCGGAAAATGGCGCAATTTTTTTTTTTTTTTAGCAAAGTTTGGAATTTTTTTTCACCACTTAGGTAAGAAATAACCTAGTCATGTTAGGTGTCTATGAACTCGTAATGACCTGGAGAATCATAATGGCAGGTCAGTTTTAGCATTTAGTGAACCTAGCAAAAAAGCCAAACAAAAAACAAGTGTGGGACTGCACTTTTTTTGCAATTTCACTGCACTTGGATTTTTTTTCCCGTTTTCTAGGACATGACATGCTAAAACCAATGATGTCGTTCAAATGTACAACTCGTCCCACAAAAAATAAGCCCTCACATGGCCAAATTGACGGAAAAATAAAAAAGTTATGGCTCTGGGAAGGAGGGGAGTGAAAAACGAACATGGAAAAATGAAAAATCCGAAGGTCATGAAGGGGTTAATTCATCCAATTGTGTAACTTATTTTTATTCCAAGGCCTTTTGAAAACCTTTGTACAGAGGATTTGTCAGCTCAAAATACGTTAGCTCTCCTGAACTCAGTTCTGTCTAAGCCGTGCATGAAGGAGTTAAAAATACTAAAACCTGCAGATAGGTACAACTGCTATTGGAATCATTGTCCTTATTATATTAAGATTTTAACTATTTTTTTTCCAAAGCTCACAGCTTAGAGGGAACACTGCTCCTGATATGTCTTTTCCAGTAAATGTTTGTATTCCTCATAAAATAACTATTCTTGGGCACCTTTTCATAGAGCTCTGATTTATGCCAATAATTCCTCCTAGAAATGTATGAATATATTGACAATCAGGTGTTACCTTTTTCCTTGTCAAAGGGGTGTGCCTATACATAGCCTGATTGGACAATGTCAGTGTGTGCATGGACAACACTCAACTGGTAACACTCATTTTTTCTGTCTTATTCATAAATCTTTATTCAGAATATCAGATGAATGGCATAACGCATCATTTTCAGAAAATATTCTCTGGAATTTTAATTTTACAAAGATTAAAAGTATTAACTTGAAAACTGGTGTTCTAAGAGCGAAGGGTCCTTTTTAACTGCCTCCTCGGTTTTTGAAGGCTGAAGTGGTCACTTCACCAGACATGAAGATGCCCTTATTCCCAAAACTGACAAATAACAATCTTGCGCCTTTGGCAGAAACCTTAGCTTATTTGCAACTATTCACAAGATTAATATATATAATTGAGCTATTTCTGAGTTTAGTAGACTTGTTTTCTCTGCAGAATAGTACTGTACGTACAACTTTGTTCTCCACTATTTAGAGTTCAATTCATCAACCATTCCTCTGAAACAAATAAGGAAAATGTTCCTGTTTACAAGTTAATCTTCTTGCCAAGAATCAGAAAATTGATTTATGCATTTATTTTAACCTTTATGTATGTATATTAAAACAATGGTTTCCTTTTTTTTTACATAAATACATACAGATTATGTTGAGGTTTATTTTGTGATTTTCAATTGTTTCCCTGTCCTATATTTAAATGATCATTTCTATTTCTATTTAAAGACTATAATGTTATCTTGTTATGGATTTTCAACATCAGTACACCAGCTTCGTCAGATCTATATCTGGTGACAATGACAACTATTGCATTCGTTCAGGGGTGCATTCGTGCACTAGTATTCATGTATTTTTTATTCAAAGTACTTTTTTTCTAAGGACTCGGCAGTTATAACATGGCAGTTAGACAGGGCAGGAGACAGGTAAGACAATCTAAATCTAATCCATATTCACTTGAAATAGCACAAATACTCACCATATTTATTTGTATAATCTATATCCTGGCTGCTGCATTCACTCACATTCACCGCCCTTGCATTAACTCTCTATACTCCATCCATATCGGCCCCTCTGTCTTTGCCTCTCCTATGTATAGCACTCATGCTCTGTTCACATTGCTTAACAGCACAGATCAATTCAGTCCCACCATCCAACACAAGAGACCCTCTCACAAATCACTTAACCATCTGCTCACTCTTTCGATCCTCCTCCTAGTCGCTGGAGACATCTCTCCAAACCCCGGCCCCCCATGTTATAGCCAGTCAAACCTCCCAACTGCTACACTCAGAAACCCCTCTAACCTTATTAATATTCCATGCATGCCTTCTGTCTCTTTGAATTGTGCCCTTTGGAATTCTCGCTCTGTGTGTAATAAACTCTCCTTCATTCATGACTTCTTCCTTTCTAATTCTCTTAATCTCCTGGCTCTAAGGGTACCGTCACACAGTGGCATTTTGATCACTACGACGGCACGATTTGTGACGTTCCAGCGATATATCCGTGACGTTCCAGTGATCTTGCTGTGTCTGACACGCTCCTGCGATCAGGGACCCCGCTGAGAATCGTACGTCGTAGCAGATCGTTTGAAACTTTCTTTCGTCGTCTAGTGTCCCGCTGTGGCGGCATGATCGCATGGTGTAACAAAGGTGTGCACGATATTGTATACGATGTGCGCATAGTAACCAACGGCTTCTACATCGCACATACGTCATGAAATTATCGCTCCAGCGTCGTACATTGCAAAGTGTGACAGCAGTCTACGACGCTGGAGCGATATTGTTATGACGCTGGAGCGTCACGGATCGTGCCGTCGTAACGATCAAAATGCCACTGTGTGACGGTACCCTTACTGAAACCTGGATCCAGCAGTCAGACACCACCGCTGCTGCTGCTCTTTCATATGGTGGACTACACTTTTCTCATACCCCAAGATCAGACAACAGAGCAGGTGGAGGCGTTGGTCTGCTCCTTTCACCCAAATGTACTTTCCAAGTTATCCCCCAAGTACCCTCACTTGTCTTCCCTTCCTTTGAGGTCCATGTGGTCAGACTTTACGTCCCCTTCTCCATGCGAGTGGCGGTGGTGTATCGTCCTCCCGGCCCCTCTCATCAGTTCCTGGATCACTTTGCCACCTGGCTTCCACACTTTCTCTCCTGTGACACCCCCACCCTTATCATGGGTGATTTCAACATCCCCATTGCCTCTCCCCTCTCCCCATCTGCTTCTCACCTTTTATCTCTATCCTCCTCTTTCGGCCTCCCGCAGCATACTAACTCTCCAACACATGAAGATGGAAACTCCCTTGACTTGGTCTTCTCCCGGCTTAGCTCAGTGGATGATTTCACAAACTCCCCTCTCCCACTCTCTGACCACAACCTTCTTTCATTCTCTATCAAGAACTGCCATCCCGCTCAGGTCACCTCCACTTTCCACACATATAGAAACATACAGGCCATTAACACCCAGAAACTTATGAAGAACTTGCAGTCCTCATTGGCCCCAATCTTCTCCATCTCATGTCCTGATTCTGCTCTGAAGCATTACAATGAAACCCTGCAAAGTGCTTTGGATGAAGCTGCTCCTCCTATACATAAAACAACTCGGCACAGACAGCAACAACCGTGGCAAACGCTGCAAACACGTTTCCTGCAGCGGTGCTCCAGGTGCGCAGAACGTCTGTGGAGAAAATCTAATCTACCCGAAGATTTCATCCATTATAAGTTCATGCTAAAGACATACAATTCTGCCCTTCACCTCTCCAAACAAACCTACTTCAACACCCTCATCACCTCCCTGTCCAATAACCCTAAACGTCTCTTTGACACGTTCCAGTCCCTACTCAACCCAAGAGAGCAGGCCCCAACCACGGATCTCCATGCTGACGATCTAGCCAATTACTTCAAAGAAAAAATTGACCACATTCGACAGGAAATTATCTCCCAATCTCTTCATACCATGCACTGTCCTCCCTCCCCCACTGCATCTAGTTCACTCTCTGACTTTGAAGCAGTTACAGAAGAAGAAGTAAGCAGGCACCTTGCATCTTCTCGCCCTACCACTTGCACCAGTGACCCCATTCCGTCACATCTCCTCCAGTCCCTTTCCCCGGCTGTCACCTCTTACCTAACAAAAATATTCAACCTTTCCCTCACTTCCGGTATTTTTCCCTCCTCATTTAAGCATGCCATCATACATCCATTACTTAAAAAACCATCCCTCGATCAAAACTGTGCCTCTAATTATAGACCTGTCTCTAATCTTCCCTTCATCTCTAAACTCCTCGAACGCCTGGTCCACTCCCGTCTTACCCGCTATCTCTCAGATAACTCTCTTCTCGACACTCTTCAATCTGGCTTCCGCTCTTTACACTCTACTGAAACTGCCCTCACTAAAGTCTCTAATGACCTACTAACAGCTAAATCTAATGGTCACTACTCCATGCTAATTCTCTTGGATCTCTCTGCAGCATTCGATACTGTGGATCACCAGCTACTCCTCACTATGCTCCACTCCATTGGCCTCAAGGACACCGTTCTCTCCTGGTTCTCCTCCTATCTCTCTGACCGATCCTTCACTGTATGTTTTGCTGGTTCCTCCTCCTCTCACCTTCCCCTTACTGTTGGGGTTCCTCAAGGATCAGTCCTAGGCCCCCCCTCCTCTTCTCGTTGTATACTGCCCCTATTGGACAAACAATCAGTAGATTTGGTTTCCAGTACCATCTCTATGCTGATGACACCCAATTATACACCTCTTCTGTTGTCACGCCGACCTTTTTAGAAAACACCAGTGATTGTCTTACTGCTGTCTCTAACATCATGTCCTCCCTCTATCTGAAACTAAACCTGCCAAAAACTGAACTCCTCATGTTCTCTCCCTCTACTAACCTACCTTTGCCTGACATTGCCATCTCCGTGTGCGGTTCCACCATTACTCCAAAGCAACATACCCGCTGCCTTGGGGTCATCCTTGATTCTGATCTTTCATTCACCCCCCACATTCGATCACTGGCTCGCTCTTCTTACCTGCATCTCAAAAACATTTCTAGAATTCGCCCTTTTCTTACTTTCGACTCTGCAAAAACTCTTACTGTTTCACTTATTCATTCTCGTCTGGACTATTGTAACTACTAATCGGCCTCCCTCTTACCAAACTGTCCCCGCTCCAATCTGTCGTGAATGCTGCTGCCAGGATCATATTCCTCACCAACCATTACACCGATCCCTCTACCTTGTGCCAGTCATTACACTGGCTACCCATCCACTCCAGAATCCAGTACAAAACTACTACCCTCATCCACAAAGCACTCCATGGCTCTGCACCACCCTACATCTCCTCTCTGGTCTCAGTCTACCACCCTACCCGTGCCCTCCGCTCCGCTAATGACCTCAGGTTAGCATCCTCAATAATCAGAACCTCCCACTCCCGTCTCCAAGACTTTACACGTGCTGTGCCGATTCTTTGGAATGCACTACCTAGGTTAATACGATTAATCCCCAATCCCCACAGTTTTAAGCGTACCCTAAAAACTCACTTGTTCAGACTGGCCTACCGCCTCAATGCATTAACCTAACGATCCCTGTGTGGCCTATTTATATAAAAATAAATAAATAAAAAAAAAACAACCAGGTCCCTCGCATCATGTTCTCATTCACTTTATGCAGTTAATAGTCCTCTGTGTCTGTACTGCTACATACTTAGGCAGTTAACTGGTTCATGCAGCTTTACATGAACACCCGAGCCTTACACTATGGCCGGTCCGAATAACTAAAGAAATTGTTACCATCCACCTATCGTGTCTCCCCTTTTCCTCATAGTCTGTAAGCTTGCGAGCAGGGCCCTCATTCCTCCTGGTATCTGTTTTGAACTGTAATTCTGTTATGCTGTAATGTCTATTGTCTGTACAAGTCCCCTCTATAATTTGTAAAGCGCTGCGGAATATGTTGGCGCTATATAAATAAAAATTATTATTATTATTATTATTCAAATTTTATAATTGGCCAAACAGTCCCTGTGGGAAGCCAAAGAGAGTTATCACATTATATATGGACTTAAGTGTCCAGTTACAGCTTTCTGCATCACCATATCTTTCTTTGACATGGTAAAGTTAAGTGAATCTGACAGCAGCATTATGTAGGCATAGAGGCCCTGATTACTGTGATCTATTGTCACGGTTCCACACGTC
This sequence comes from Ranitomeya imitator, assembly GCF_032444005.1. Classification (NCBI taxonomy): domain Eukaryota; kingdom Metazoa; phylum Chordata; class Amphibia; order Anura; family Dendrobatidae; genus Ranitomeya; species Ranitomeya imitator. The sequence continues at coordinate 79,580,450 of NC_091284.1, forward strand.
AGTGTGTCTGGGATGCAGTTACTGACAGCTGAGCCATCCAATATGGTACAGTGGCCTGTTGAGCTGTTGGTGAGTTGATTAACAGCTTGGCTGTCCAATCTGAAACTATCTCCAGGTGTTCATTATCCCAGGTAATTACCAGGCTACTTAACTGAGCTGTTTCTCCCACACCTCTGCCAGGCGTACATTCAGCTTAGTGTGATTTTTTCTATCTGTGCCTTGCGTTTTGTATATTGATCTTACATTGCCTGACCATGGACCTGGATAAACCATCCATCTGTTTAAACCTTTCAGCTCTGATCTGCTATCTCCTGGTATTCTAACCTTGGAACGTTACCTTACTATGCTGTGGTCTCTTCCTTCTGTTTACAACGTACCCTCCTAGCTTCTGACCTTGGACTCCTTGACTACACAGCTTGGCCGTGAGAAGAGACTAGCATCACATGTATCACTTAGCTTACTGGGTCCTGCAGTTGTGATAGAATCACAGTTTTCTCTACTGCTGAGCCCAGAATGCTGACATTTGTAGAACCCTACCCACACTAATAATAGGAAGCTTTCTTTCTGTGTACACTGTGCATAGGCAGAAAGCTGCCAATCAATGGTGAAGGCAGTGTTGGACTAGAAGATATGAGGCAGTTTGTCCTCTAGTGATAATCTCCTGCTGATAAAACACTGATGTTATTGAAATAAAACACACGAACTAGTATATGGACACATTGCTGGACTCAGGGTTTCTGTCCCTACATCACACTGCTCTCAGATTATATGGCAAACACATGTTCACAGATTACTTTTAACACGCTATGTTAAGAAATGAGACCTCCACATCCTAAATTTTAAAAAAAGTGAAAAATAATAAAAAATAAGTCATGATGAAGTATGGAAGGCGTCCAAGAGATCTTCAAACTGTTTTGATAGGACATAAAAAGTATGTACAAGGTAAAACTTTTCAGCATCATTCTGATGCCTTCCTCAGGCCGATTCTCCATGGAGCACACCGAGAATAAACATAAAAAAGTCACAACTGACAACTGCCTGAACAAATAAGTAAGTCAGAAAAGTTATCTGTGAACACATATGTAGTTCGTGTTTTGAGGGTAAAACTGTCCAATGTAAGAAAGACATCAATTTTATTGTGTAAAAGTATTAAAAATAGTAAAAATGAAATATATATTATGAAACACTGGAATTGTAAAGGACACACAGAAGTAGTGAAGTATAAAAAAACTATATATATTTGGTAGTTTCAGGTTTCTTACTCAAATAATAGATTTGGCATTTAAACTAGATGATGGCATAACAAATATAAATAAGAATAAATTTATTTATTAAGAAAACTTAATCTCAAAAAACAAATCCTCACACAGCTACATCAACGGATAGAAAATATATGGCTTTCAATATGTGTAAAATTCTATTACATATGTAAAATCAATATAATAGTAACTATCCACAGAAAAAAAGCATGCTAACTTCTCTACAACAAAAAATAATTAAATTATCCAAAACAGAATAAGAAAAATATGAATAAAAAGTTGTTTGTAGCTGAAAAGTAATATGAAACTATAGAATAGAAGAGGATTCACCACTTCTTTAACTCTGTACTCTCTTTGGTTACCGTAACTCTCCACCATATTGCCAGTAAATCCAACAAAACATATCTAAATCACCAGATAGTGTTTTTCAAAAAGTTTTATTAATAATCAGCTTATTTGTTTACGCTAATAAAGAAGCTTTTTGGAGAAATACGTCCTGTGCCTTGGATATTTCTTGCTGAAAATATAGAACGTGGCAGCACAAAAAGACTAAAATGTAAAAGCGTAGTAAAACATCAAAGATCAAAAGATTCAATTATTACTACTTCTTAAATAGCTTTAGTATGTAGACCACATAGTAATCTACATAAAAAAATGTATTTATAAAGTTGTTTTCTTTGTGTAAATAACGACTTGTGCCAAATTTACCTTTTTATGCCAGAAAATTGATAAATTCCTTCCATAGTTTTTCATAGGATCTGTATACACAAAATTATGGAAAAATTTTCCTTTATCTATTAAGACTATCTGCATATTTTGTTCATCATTTTACGGACACCAATTTTTTATTTACAGTGAATGAATACTATGGATTCTTGTGGAAAGTAAAAGTATTGATTTCACGTTTAGCAATTTGACATTTTTGCATATCATTTCTTTTTTTTTTTGCTTGCTTCTATTTTTTTTAAGTTTATAGTACAATATTGTAAAGTCTACATTTTTTGTTTTTGGATATTTTATATCATTTTTGGAGTCCGTGCCGTATCACACCGCAGCTTGCTATATTATTATGGTATTTGTTTTTCTTGTGTTGTAGCTCAATTTGATTTTTCTATAGAAGTTCAAAAGCACAAACACACACAAAAAAGCAACAAAACTAAAAATATTGCCAAAAAGTTGGTAAAAAAACGCTTGAAACAAGTGGCATCGTAAAAATGCTGATAAAAATTATACCTTTCCTTCTGTTTTTGTAAAGTAATTTTACCATAAACAGTGGAACTGATTGAAATATGTCATTCGCTCAACACTGGGTCAATATCTGCATGCTCATAGTGTCCAAATGGCAGTTAGCATAATGAGGTATGTCTAAAAATTATCATACACCGAGACGATAAAATACTATATTCTAAAATACAATTTGTAGTTCCAATTAGCCACTTCCTGTGGGCGCAGCCTCGGTATATATAACATCTTCTGCTGATTTTGTTTCATCTCTCAGTAAACAATACTGATACATCTTGCAGAGAAATAAAATTCACTTTTCATTTCTGGAGGAAAATAACTTCACAGTCAAGGAGACTTGTAGAGCAAACAAAACTTTCCTCTGAGCGTTCAAAGAGCACTTAGCAGAAGTTCTCAATGATCCAAAAATGAGAAGAAAGACCCCAGAGATCGATCAGGTTCAAATCAGTCCATTACTTTAAAAAAATTGCACTTTTAAGTTAGGCACATACTGTTTTATTGGTTTCCTTTTCAGGAAGAGATGCTGATTTTTTTTTTTAGTATCATCCAGAAAAGTGGATATAGAAATCCTCAAGGAGGTATTTTGAACCAGATGCTAATGGTACGTGAACCTCAGAGGCTAGATAACAACACACATTTGCATAATACATAATGTATCAGAATCCGAAACAGACGCGGAGAGACTTTAGGCATTTTTTTATGTTTTAACCAGTGTTGAATACACCAAAATTTAAATGCAAGTAATGTGTGAGATTTGCATAGTAAACATAATGCAGGTGAAGTATATTAATTTATGTAATGCCGACTAAAATAATAATGATCAAAATGTTAGTAAAGTTTTTCCATCTCAGAGTAGAATGTATAATTTTTTTAAAGAATGCCTCAATGAACGACATCATTCCTTCTATCAGCATGTTTTATTTTAATATTAAAATTAATATTATCAATAAAAATAATGTTGTTCCTCCCCTCACCCGCCCCCACTGCCCACCAGCCGTATCCTCCAACTTCCTCCCCCAAATTTGGAGCTTCTACAGCATATTGGAGTCTGATTATACAAATGATGACATCATTAATTTTTTTTCCTTTGCTGTCTCATATAATTGCATAAAAATAAGCCTTGACTTCTATGGAGTGTGGGATGGTCTCCCATTTGGGGCCTTCCTAGGATACTTCTGTACTGATCAGGTGGAAGAGCTCTGCCAGTCACAGAGGCCTGACTTGGCGCTTGCCATTCTATTTATCAGATCCAGGTTTAGATCCCAGAAGATCAATTGTAAGAATATGAACGATCAATCTAAAAAAGCTCACCAGAATAGTATGTGTTATGACCTGGTGGTTAAGAGGCCACACTGATATGACCTGGTGGCTAAAACGCAACATGGAGCGAGCTCTGAGAAGGTGGTATCTCTACTGACCGCAGTCCCTAATCCTAACAACAACACTAGAAATAGCTGTGGGATGTTCCTGACTCTCCCTAGACACCTCTTCACAGCCTAAGAAATAACTACCCCTAAAGAAGGAAATAGAAAGCTATCTTGCCTCAGAGAAAACCCCCAAAAGGAAAGCTAGCCCCCCACAAATATAGACTGTGAATGGAGAGGGAAATGACGTACAAAGAAATGAAATCAGAATTCAGCAAAGGAGGCCAATACTAAACTAGATAGACAGAGAGTAAAGGATACTGTGCGGTCAGTATAAAAACTACAAAATCCACGCAGAGTTTACAAAAATGAACTCCACACCGACTCACAGTGTGGAGGGGCAAATCTGCTTTCCCAGAGCTTCCAGCTATCCTGAAAACCATATAGTGACAAGCTGGACAAAAAGAGACATATTTGCAAAGCAATAGAGTCCAAACAAATGGACAAACAAAAACTAGCAAAAACTTATCTATTGCAGACAAGGACTGGCGATATGAGAATTCCAAGGAAAGAACCAAATCCAACCAAGAACATAGACAGCAGGCATGGACTAAAGCCCAGAGCAGGTTTAAATAACAAACCCAGGCAAGGCGATTAGTGAAGGCAGCTGCTACAGCTACCTAACGGAGCAGCAGTTCCACTCGAAACCACCAGAGGGAGCCCAAGGGCAGAACTCACAAAAATACCATTAGCAACCACAGGAGGGAGCTCCAGAACGGACTTCACAACAGTACCCCCCCCTTGAGGAGGGGTCACCGAACCCTCACCAGAGCTCCCAGGCCGATCAGGATGAGCCAAATGGAAAGCACGAACCAAATCGGCAGCATGAACATCGGAGGCAACAACCCAAGAATTATCCTCCTGGCCATAACCCTTCCACTTGACCAGATACAGAAGCTTCCGCCTCGATAAACGAGAATCCAAAATCTTCTCCACCACATATTCCAATTCCCCCTCAACCAATTTTGGAGCAGGAGGATCAACGGAGGGAACCATAGGTACCACATATCTCCGCAACAAGGATCTATGGAACACATTATGAATGGAAAAGGAAGCTGGAAGGGCCAAACGAAAAGACACTGGATTGATAATTTCAGAAATCTTATAGGGCCCAATAAAGCGAGGCTTGAACTTAGGGGAAGAAACCTTCTGAACTCCAAAGAGGCAATTAGACCCCTTCACAAACAACGCATTAGCACGAAGGACCTGAAATACCATCCTAACCTGCTTTACATGAGACTCCCAATCATCGGAGAAAACCAAAATATCATCCAAATACACAATCATGAATTTATCCAGATAATTCCGGAAGATATCATGCATAAAGGACTGAAATACCGATGGAGCATTAGAGAGCCCGAATAGCATCACAAGATATTCAAAATGGCCTTCGGGCGTATTAAATGCTGTTTTCCATTCATCACCTTGTTTAATACGCACGAGATTATACGCCCCTCGAAGGTCGATTTTAGTAAACCAACTGGCACCCTTAATCCGAGCAAACAAATCAGAAAGTAAAGGTAAAGGGTACTGGAATTTGACAGTGATCTTATTGAGAAGGCGATAATCTATACAGGGTCTCAAGGAGCCATCCTTCTTGGCAACAAAAAAAAATCCCGCTCCCAAAGGTGACGAAGACGGGCGAATATGCCCCTTCTCCAAAGACTCCTTTACATAACTCCGCATAGCGGCATGCTCTGGCACAGACAGATTGAAAAGTCGGCCCCTAGGGAACTTACAGCCAGGAATCCAATTAATGGCACAATCGCAGTCCCTATGAGGAGGCAAGGAACTGGACTTGAGGTCATCAAATACATCCTGGAAATCCGACAAAAACTCAGGAACTTCAGAAGAAGGGGACAAGGAAATGGACATCAAAGGAATATCACTATGTATCCCCTGACAACCCCAACCAGTTACAGACATAGATCTCCAATCCAGCACTGGGTTATGTACCTGTAACCATGGAAAACCCAGCACAACAACATCATGCAAATTATGCAACACCAAAAAGCGAATATTTTCCTGATGTGCAGGAGCCATGTACATGGTTAACTGAGTCCAATACTGAAGTTTATTCTTGGCCAATGGCGTAGCATCAATCCCCCTTAAGAGAATAGGACTCTGCAAAGGCTCCAAGGAAAAGCCACAGTGCTTGGCAAATTCTAAGTCCATTAAGTTCAGGGCAGCGCCAGAATCCACAAATGCCATAACAGAAAAGGACGACAATGAGCAAATCAGGGTAACAGACAAGAGAAATTTAGGCTGTACAGTACTAATGGTAACAGACCCAGGAACCCTCCTAGTACGCTTAGGGAAATCAGAAATAGCATGAGCAGAATCACCACAGTAAAAACACAGGCCATTCTGACGTCTGAATTTCTGTCTTTCTGCTCTAGTCAAAATCCTATCACATTGCATAGAGTCAGGACTTTGCTCAGAGGACACTGCCATTTGGTGCACCACCTTGCGCTCACGCAAGCGCCGATCAATCTGTATGGCTAGAGACATAGATTCGCTCAAACTGGTAGGTGTAGGAAAGCCCACCATAACATCTTTAAGGGTTTCAGAAAGACCTTTTCTGAAAATAGCAGCCAGAGCCTCTTCATTCCACTTAGTGAGCACAGACCATTTTCTAAATTTCTGGCAGTATAACTCTGCCGCTTCTTGACCCTGACATAGGGCCAACAGTGTTTTCTCAGCATGCTCTACTGAGTTAGGTTCGTCATACAACAATCCGAGCACTTGAAAAAATGCATCCACACTCATCAATGCTGGATCCCCTGTTTCAAGAGCAAAAGCCCAGTCTTGAGGATCACCACGCAGTAAGGATATGATGATTTTTACTTGCTGAATGGGATCACCAGAAGAACGGGGTTTCAAAGCAAAAAACAATTTGCAGCTATTTTTAAAGTTGAAAAACTTGGATCTGTCCCCAAAAAACAAATCAGGAGTAGGAATTCTAGGCTCTAGAGCCGGAGTCTGGACAATATAATCTTGGATACTCTGGACTCTTGCAGCAAGTTGATCCACACGAGAAAACAAACTCTGAACCTCCATACCAGAGCATATATCCAGCACCACCCAGATATCAAGAGGAAAAAAAAGACAGAACAGAGCACAGAAAAAAAAAATGGTTCAGAACTTTCTTTTCCTTCTTTTGAGATGCATTTAATTCATTTCTGGCTTGCTGTACTGTTATGACCTGGTGGTTAAGAGGCCACACTGATATGACCTGGTGGCTAAAACGCAACATGGAGCGAGCTCTGAGAAGGTGGTATCTCTACTGACCGCAGTCCCTAATCCTAGAAATAGCCTTGGGATGTTCCTGACTCTCCCTAGACACCTCTTCACAGCCTAAGAAATAACTACCCTAAAGAAGGAAATAGAAAGCTATCTTGCCTCAGAGAAAACCCCCAAAAGGAAAGATAGCCCCCCACAAATATAGACTGTGAATGGAGAGGGAAATGACGTACAAAGAAATGAAATCAGAATTCAGCAAAGGAGGCCAATACTAAACTAGATAGACAGAGAGTAAAGGATACTGTGCGGTCAGTATAAAAACTACAAAATCCACGCAGAGTTTACAAAAATGAACTCCATACCGACTCACGGTGTGGAGGGGCAAATCTGCTTTCCCAGAGCTTCCAGCTAGCCTGAAAACCACATAGTGACAAGCTGGATAAAAAGAGACATATTTGCAAAGCAATAGAGTCCAAACAAATGGACAAACAAAACTAGCAAAAACTTATCTTTTGCAGACAAGGACTGGCGATGTGAGAATTCCAAGGAAAGAACCAAATCCAACCAAGAACATAGACAGCAGGCATGGACTAAAGCCCAGAGCAGGTTTAAATAACAAACCCAGGCAAGGCGATTAGTGAAGGCAGCTGCTACAGCTACCTAACGGAGCAGCAGTTCCACTCGAAACCACCAGAGGGAGCCCAAGGGCAGAACTCACAAAAATACCATTAGCAACCACAGGAGGGAGCTCCAGAACGGAATTCACAACAGTACCCCCCCCCCCTTGAGGAGGGGTCACCGAACCCTAACCAGAGCTCCAAGTCCGATCAGGATGAGCCAAATGGAAAGCACGAACCAAATCGGCAGCATGAACATCGGAGGCAACCATGTTCACTAAATGCTAAAACTGACCTGCCATTATCATTCTGCAGGTCTGTACCAGTACACAGATACTAAACATGTCTAGGCTATTTTTTTTTTTCTGTGGTGAAAAAAAATCCTAGTTTTTTAAGAAAAAAATGGAGCCATTTTTCGAGACCCATTGTGTTTTAATGTTTCGGAATCTAGGGCCGGGTGAGGGCTTATGTTTTTATTGATACCATTTTTTGGTAGATATAATGTTTTAATCTCGTGTTATTGCATTTTATTGCAATGTTGCAGCAACCAAAAAAATTTAATTCTGGAGTTTTGTTTTTATTTCTCGTTACACCGTGTACTAATCAGATTAATTTACATTTGTTTTTTTATTTTTTTATGTTTTTGAAACTTTTTTTACTTTTACTTGCTTCAATAGTCTTCTTGGGAGACTTGAAGCTGCAATTATCCGATCACTTGTGCTACACATAGTAGGGCTTCAGCAGCAATCATCATCTCTTATGAACAACATTGTCTATATTGGAAAGTACCGTGGTCTTCTGGTGTCATGCCATCGGCGCCCCGTGTTGACGTGACAGGTCTTATGACTCTCTTCTGGTGTGTTAGAAGATAAATGCCACTGTCAGTTATTGACAGCGCCATTTAACATGTTAACATGATTCCACCCACGGCTGTTAGAGACACATAACAACTGATCAAGGGGCCTACATCTGTTTAGGCTTTGGTCCATAATTCGTGTCTTGGGTTCAACTGCTGTATGCACAACCATTAGCTAGTTAGAGTGAATGGAGAGCTTTCTCATACGATAAAGTTACATAGAGGGACAAGACAGGGGTGTCCACTCTCCCCTCTTTTGTTTGCTTTGGCTGTGGAACCGTTGGCCACCAAAATTCGACAGTCTGCTGAAGTTTTTGGGTTTAAATATGGATCAATAGAAGAAAAGGAGCCTACATCAAAGAGTGGTACACGACCTTAGACGTACCTATACAACTAAGGTCATAAAGGGTCTAACAGTATTAACATGGTTGGTCAGATGATCAGTTTTAAATTTGTGCTCCCTAAAAATGAAGTTGTTGATTTATCATAAAAATAGTATTAGTATATGAGGTGTCTACCTGACAGTTCAGGTATTTCTCTAATCTCCTTTTCGTCCATGGAAATGTTCAATAGTAGAAGAATGCTCCTCTAGACACCTGCTAAATATGAAATGCCAGCTAGATTGAAGACAAAAAATACCTATAGATAACTTACTTTTAAGAATTAGATTTCACACCTTCACAAATGTATCTTAGTGACCTTACGAGAGACCACCAGGAGGACCTTTTTCTTACAAGACTTCATTTTTCAGCTTCCATTTTTCAACTGAAAGGAAAGTTTTAGCTATAATTAAAAGTAAAAAGCAGTTGGAGCCTAAATCTTACAAGTTACATTCTGGTCCTTAGTAAGAGATTACATGTAGTTTTTTAGTGCATGCACTTTTGAATATACCAAATGGCTGCAATGAAACAAAGAGTGAAAAATGTAAAAGGGTATGAATACTTTCCGTACCCACTGTATGTAAGAGATATACAACAAAAATGATTAATTAACGCTTTCTGTAGAGGTTGGAATACATATAGCAGCCCAGAAGGCGAAACCATTTATAGTTTTTTTTACACTTCAAGGCTACAAAACAGAAAATATGTTATTTTTAGAGCACATATGTCTATGTGTTTGCCACTATAATAAATTTAATGTACTTTTTCATTTTTCATGTATACTTATAATACTAGTCTGGAGAATAGATAAAAAATGTTTTAACTTCCTAAGGATCGAGACATTTTTGGTCTTCATGACCAAGCCCCATTTTTCAAATCTGCCATGTGTTACGTTATATAGTAATAACTTCCAGATTTCACAGTGATTCTGATACTTTTTTTCTGGAACCATAGTACTTAATTTTAATGTCAAATTAGGTCAATATGTTTTGCGTTTTTTAGAAAATATCTGAACTTTGATGAAATATTTGAAAATTTCAGCTTTTCTTACTTTGAATGCTTATGCCTTTAAACCAGATAATCATGTAATACCATACAAAAAAGAGAATTAGGAACATTTAGTTCTTCTATTTTGTCAAAATGTTACAAAGGTTGCAAGTTTAGCAGCAATTGAACATTTTTTTCAATGAAATGTACTAAATCTGTTTTTTTAATGGACTTATTAAGATTTGAAGTGACTTTTAGAGGCCTATCTATTGGAAAATCACCAAAAGTGATGACAGACAGCATGTCCTGCAAACAAGAGAGAGGGACCGTACAATTTTTGAGATGTGCTGCCATCAATTTCTAAATGCGTTACTTTTTTCAAATGAAATGGAAAAATGTTTAACTTTCAATTTCTGATCTGTGCTCTATGTTTCGTGGGAAATACAACATGACTAAAAAATTTCCAAAAAATTACATTCTTGTTTTCATTATATTTTGCACAGCGTCCCTTTCTTTCAAATGGGATAGTACATAAAATCTGAGTTTTTAGTGGTGAAGCATTTTTCTGTGATTTTTTTAGTCCCACTAGGCAACTGAGATTTTTACTGTTTGATTGCTGGTCTGATGTAATATATCTGTACTACAGTGCATCTAACCTGTCAGTATAAGAGTGAATTCAGATATTCGATGAAATCGGTCCAATCTCGGACCACAATGCACGGACTGGCTGCGTAGCTCCCGACCCGAGCATGACCGCTTCGTTTATTTCTTTGAAGCTGTCATACTTGGGTCTGGAGACCCATGGCCAGTCCATGTATTGCGGTCCAATCTCAAACCAATTTGCACGGATGTCTGAATGAACCATTACACTGACACTTGACTTGTTATCCCCTCTTTATGGTGAGGCCTATCAGGCCACCAAAAGATAGTAGACCCAGGGCCAAGTAGTTAAAATGGTGATCACAGGGTACCAATGGTGTTAAAGAGGGAGCACCCTTCCCCCGTTAACCATCTAGATGACAGTTTTTCTAATGACAGCGGCATCTAGGAGGTTAATTAATGTAGCAGGTTGCCCTGAGACGCAAACATTCCGACAGCTGACTCTGATCTTCACAGAAGTTGGGAAAGATGGCTAAACAAGGCCCTTTAATTGTGATTAATATGCCTGTACAGATGAACTAAACACAGCAATCACTGTGACCCCCTAATGCAAACGGACATGCTAGTCTATTCACACTGGGATCCGCACGTCTGTGAAAATTGGTCTAAGTACAGGGTGGGCCATTTGTATGGATACACCTAAATAAAATGGAAATGGTTGGTGATATCAACTTCCTGTTTGGGGCACATTAGTATATGGGAGGGGGAAATCTTTTCAAGGTAGGTGGTGACCATGTTAGCCATTTTGAAGTCGGCCATTTTGGATCCAACTCTATTTTTTCCAATGAGAAGAGGGTTATGTGACACATCAAAGTTATTGAAAATTTCACAGGAAAAGCAGTGGTTTGCTTGGTTTTAACATAACTTTATTCTTTCATGAGTTATTTACAAGTTTCTCTTTGTTTACAGCCATTGACATGTCACAGAGGTTAATAAATGAGCGGATAGAAATTGTGTTCATGTCTGGTGAACGCAGTACCTGGGTTATTTTAGCAGATTTCAATGCAAGACACCCTACGAGACCACCCATCTCCCATGCTACAGTTAGCAAACTGCTTGCCAAATTTCATGAAACAGGTTCAGTGTTGGATTTGCCAAAATGTAGATGCAAGAAAACTGTCACTAATGAAGAAACATCAGTGGCTGTCCTAGTTTCATTCAGCAAGAGCCCACAGCGTAGCACTCTCCGCATGTCACTGGAGACTGGCATTAGTCGAACATCCCTTCAGCAGACATTAGCTACTCACAAATGGCACCCTTACAAATCCAGCTGCTGCAGCCTCTCAACGAGGATGACCCAGATCGGTGTGCTGAATTTGCCGAATAGGCAAAACAAAAATTTGAACAGGACCCTCAGTTTACACATAACTTTATGTTCAGTGATGGGGCAAACTTTTTTGTGAATGGTGAGGTTAACAAACAAAACCACCATTATTGGTCTGACACTAACCCACAGTGGATAGATCCCTCCAAGACTGTTGGAACACAAAAATTGATGGTAGGGTGTGGTATATGGGGTACAAAGATAGTGGGGTCATTCTTCATCAATGGAAATCTCAATGCCACTGGATAACTGAAATTGCTACATGATGATGTGCTGCCCTCTTTATGCACTGAAGGTGGCACGTTCCCTGAGTTTTTCCAGCAAGATGGTGCACCACCACATTATGGGTGTCAGGTCTGATAATTCCTGCATGAACAGTTTCCTGGAAAGTGGGCCAGTTGAATGGCCACCAAGATCTCCCGATCTGACCCCATTAGACTTTTATCTTTGGGGTCATCTCAAGGCAGTTGTCTATGCTGTGAAGATACGAGATGTGCAACATCTGAAACAACGGATATTAGAAGCCTGTGCTAGCATTTCTTCTGCAGTGTTGCTATCAGTGTGTCAAGAGTGGGAGAAGAGGGTTGCATTGACAATCCAACACAGTGAGCAGCACTTTGAACACATTTTATAAGGGGTCATAAATAACTCATAAAAGAATAAAGTTACATTAAAACCATTAAGTTTGATGTGTCAATTGACCCTCTTCCTATTGGAAAAAAATGGCTGACTTCAAAATGGCCGCCATGGTCACCACCCATATTGAAAAGTTTTCCCCCTCCCATATACTAATGTGCCACAAACAGGAAGGCGATATCACCAACCATTCCCATTTTATTTAGGTGTATCCATATAAATGGCCCACTCTGTACATCATAGTCAGTTTTGTGCTCTTTCTTTTACCACGTGTGCATAGTGTATACCCCACATTCGCTACAATAAACAGGACTTCGGCCGACCCCTGAATGTGACGCCAAGGTTAGCTAAACATGCATGAGCAAAGGATCTGATGATTGGCAAATAAATGACAAGCTCTTTAAGGAATATGACTCTAGATATTATATTATGATGTACTATGACATCCATCACCTTTTCAATTTTCTCACTATGACAATCAGTTTTGTACTGTTGCTCAGCATGAAATCCCGGCAAGAAAAGTTGTAATTGCTGCTTACCATGGTATAATTTACGGCAAAGTCTGGATCAATTGCCTTTCAGCTGTTTTTGGAAGATGAATTAGTGTTTTTCATGCTACATGATGGAAGCTTTGCTGTTGACGTTTATCTCCCTGTGTTGTAGAATTCATTTATGGGAGACTGTTACTTTGATGCAGCGGCTCAGCTCGGAGAGATGTACCAGATGATACATACTTTATCGGGTGATATTTCTGTATCTCTGTACTAAAGTTTTGGTAGACCCTGAAAACTTCTCACATTACCTTAATACCATGATATGTTTTCTGAAATAAAAGAGACAAAAAAGTGCTAGAAATTATGTATTTCCATTTTATATATTAAAGCTTTTGGGGTTAAAAATTATATTGTATGATCTACAGAACTGTGCATATTTTATATAATTTAATTTATGTGTCATAGAGTAGCAACAGAGTATATAAAAAAAGATTTGTAGCCAAAATTATATACAGTGGGTACAGAAAGTATTCAGACCCCTTTAAATTTTTCACTCTTTCATTGCAGCCATTTGGTAAATTCAAAAAAGTTCATTTTTTTTTCATTAACCCTTTTATCCCCACGGGGTGTGGATAGGGTTAACGTTGGGATTAGGGTTAGGGGTGTGTTTGGATTAGGGTTTCAGTTATAGCTGGGGGGGTTTCCACTGTTTAGGCACATCAGGGGCTCTCCAAATGCGACATTGCGTCCGATCTCAATTCCAGCCAATTCTGCGTTGAAAAAGTAAAACAGTGCTCCTTCCCTTCCGAGCTCTCCCATTTACCCCAACATATGGGGTATCAGCGTACTCAGGACACATTGGACAACAACTTTTGGGGTCCAATTTCTCCTGTTACCCTTGGGAAAATACAAAATTGGGGGCTAAAAAATAATCTTTGTGGAAAAAAAAAGAATTTTTATTTTCACGGCTCTGCGTCACAAACTGTAGTGAAACACTTGGGGGTTAAAAGCTCTCACACCACATCTAGATAAGATCCTTAGGGGGTCTACTTTCCAAAATGGTGTCACTAGTGGGGGTTTTAATGTTTAGGCACATCAGGGGCTCTCCAAACGCAACATGGCGTCCCATCTCAATTCCAGCCAATTTTGCATTGAAAAGTCAAACGGCACTCCTTCCCTTCTGAGCTCTGCCATGCAACCAAACAGTGGTTTACCCCCACATATGGGGTATCAGCGTACTCAGGACAAATTGCACAACAAAGTTTGGGGTACAATTTCTTCTGATATCCTTGGGAAAATAAAATATTGGGGGCGAAAATTTCATTTTTGTGAAAAAATATTAGTTTTTATTTTTACGGCTCTACATTATAAACTTCTGTTAAGCACTTGGTGGGTCACAGTGCTCACCACACATCTAGATAAGTTCCCTTGGGGGTCTACTTTCCAAAATGGTGTCACTTATGGGGGTTTCAATGTTTAGGCACATTGGTGGCTCTCCAAAAGCAACATGGCGTCCCATCTCAATTCCAGCCAATTTTGCATTGAAAAGTCAAATGGCGCTGCTTTTCTTCCGAGCTCTGCCATGCCAGTGGTTTACCCCCACATGTGGGGTATCGGTGTACTCAGGACAAATTGTACAACAACTTTTGGGGTCCATTTTCTCTTGTTACCCTTGGTAAAATAAAACAAATTGGAGCTGAAGTAAATTTTTTGTGAAAAAAAAGTTTAATTGTTTTTTAAATATTCTAAAAATTCCTGTGAAACACCTGAAGGGTTAATAAACTTCTTGAATGTGGTTTTGAGCACCTTGAGGGGTGCAGTTTTTAGCATGGTGTCACACTTGGGTATTTTCTATCATATAGACCCCTCAAAATGACTTCAAATGTGATGTGTTCCCTAAAAAAAATGGTGTTGTAAAAATGAGAAATTGCTGGTCAACTTTTAACCCTTATAACTCCCTAAGAAAAAAAAAATTGTTTCCAAAATTGTGCTGATGTAAAGTAGACATGTGGGAAATGTTACTTATTAAGCATTTTGTGTGACATATCTCTGTGATTTTAGGGCATAAAATTCAAAGTTGGAAAATTGCGAAATTTTCAAAATTTTCGCCCAATTTCAATTTTTTTCACAAATAAACGCAGGTAATATCAAAGAAATTTTACCATTATCCTGAAGTACAATATGTCTCGAGAAAACAGTGTCAGAATCACCGGGATCTGTTGAAGCGTTCCAGAGTTATAACCTCATAAAGGGACAGTGGTCAGAATTGTAAAAATTGGCCCGGTCATTAACGTGCAAACCACCCTCGGGGCTTAAGGGGTTAAACAGTGCTCCATTTTTGAAAATAGCAAATATATGATGCATGAAAAACTCATCATGGATACACAGCCTAAGAGTATGTTCACATGTTGCAGCATTTTTTTACGCATATTTTAATGAAAATTAAAAGATGCTTTATATAGTAGAGGCAAAAGCTATGAGATTTCAGAAATGCCATGCACACACTTGCTTTTTTTCTGACTATATTGGAAAACTTCTGCTTTTTCTGTAGACAAATGACTCATGTAATCTGCACCAAAAATGCAGAAAAAAAATGCAGATAAAAGTGATGTCTGAACATGATCATCAATAACAGTTCCAAATCACTGCTGCAAGTTCATGTAAAATATTTGCATTTTTATATTGTTTCTTAAACATTTTTTTTTACGTGTTTTCATTAGAGATGATCGCCTGTTACTTTTTTTGTCAACATGTCAAGTTTTTTTAGGTATTTTCTCTTTAGGTATCGTTCACTAGTAGAAAAAAAAATATGTGACATTCTGTATATAGTACGTTTTAAACTTCTGAAAGATCAGGTGCTATTTAAATCTGCATGAGAAAGTGGTGCTAATAAGCTAAAAATATCCAATTAAATGCTCCACCTTTTACAGATTGTTCCCAAGGCTGTGTTACAGCACCAAATTAGCACTAACTCATATTCTTCCAGAATAAAGCTGCCGCGGCTGGGATCTGCCTTTTACTAGCCTTCTGAAAAGCAAAGCAGCATGGCGAAAAGTAATAGTTGGATTTTAAGTGATTGTAGTGACAGGAGGCATTGTTTTGCTGAATTTTTTATTACTACCCCGTGAGATCCACAGTCGTGTACAATATCAGATTATCACGGCTGCATACCGTTTTTTGCTTTTTTTTTCACTTTGCTTGGCTTTGGGAATAAGTAAAATTTTGGAAGCGGTCGTTGTTTGCCCCTTGTTTTTAGACACTGCAGACAGCTAATAATAAATGGCATAAAATGCCACTGCAATTTATCGTGACCTATATTTTGAGTGGGAAGAGATTTGGAATTGCTCATGGATTTGAATGGAGGGATTTAACAAAGCTGCCCCCTGTTTTGTGGAGGCGTTCTTACATTTCAGAAAGGTCCACTGTTCTACATATTTGTTGCAAAGTTAAACTGATGTAAAATGGCCATGCTTCTAAAGCTAAGCAGTAAGAGCTCACGAAGAGACATCTCCACCTGCTGCTGAATAATGGGCTGCAATGTATCAGGGCAGCATGAGGGGAAACCAGGAGTTTTCGTGCAGAATTTGGCTTCTTTGTATATTGTAGATATTCCTCTTTTCAGATTTTCCTTTTTTTTCTTATGACTGCAGTAAAAATGAAGTTGTCAAGATTATTATGACTGAAGCAAATGTGTATCCTTTTCTGAACCTGCCTGGATCTTTGATGTTGAGAACTGGGAACTTCTAGTACAAGGATAACTTTGATATTATGCAAACACCGGAGCTGAAATATAGCACCGAAAACCAACTCATACAGAACGCACGGTGCTGTGAATACTGTCTGCCTCATATCTATCTACATGTATTTATATCCTGCCCTCCTACCTCATATCTATAGCTCTGTGTTCTATCTATCTATCTATCTATCATATATACAGTTGAAACCAGAAGTTTACATACATTATATAAATATACACTTATGCATGTTTTTCTCAATATTTGACATGAAATCAGAATAAACCTTTCTCATTTTAGGTCAATTAGGATTACCAGAATTATTAATATTGCCAAATGCCCGAATAATGATGGAGAGAAGATTGTTTTAAGGCATTTTTATTACTTACTGCATAGTCAAAAGCTTACATACACTAAGATTACTATGCCTTTAAACTATTCTGGACTGCCCATATGATGACATGTGTTTGGAAGCTTGTGTTGTTTTTTGCCAACATTTGAGTTCATTAGAGACACACCTGTGGATGTATTTTAATGCAAACCAGAAATACAACGCTTGTGTAGCATCATCTAAAGAAATCAGTCAAGATATCAGGAAGAGAATTGCGGACTTGCACAAGTCTGGCTCATGCCTGAATACAATTTCAAGATGCCTGAAGGTGCCTCGTTTATCTGTGCAAACAATTAAACACAAGTACAAACAAGATGGGAATATCCAGCCATCATATCGCTCAGGAAGGAGATGGGTTCTGTGTCCCAGAGATCAATGTGCTTTGGTCCAACATGTGGAAGGACAAAAGCAAAAGACCTTCTGAAAATGATGGCGGAAGCTGGTAAGATTGTGTCAATATCCACAGTATAAGTACTGTATCAACATGGGCTGAAAGGCCACTCTGCCAGGAAGAAGCCATTACTCCAAAAGAAACATAAACAATCCAGATTAATCTTTGCACACAGGAACAAAGACCTTCATTGTTGGAGACATGTCCTGTGGTCTAATGAAACTAAAATTAAACTTTTTGGGCACAATGACCATCGTTACGTTTGGAGGAAAAAGAGTGAAGCTTGGAAGCCTAAGAACACCATCCCAAATGGGAAACACAGGGGTGGCAGCATCATGTTGTGGGGTTATTTTGCTGCAGGAGGGACTGTTGCATGTCACAAAATAGATGGCATCATGAGAGAAGAAGATTGTGGCAATAAAGAGGCAAAATCTCAAGACATCAGCCGGGAAGATATAGCTTGGGTGGAAATGTGTCTTCCAAATGGACAATGACCCAAAGCATATTGTCAAAATGGTAACAAAGTGGCTTAAGGATAACAAGGTCAATGTTTGGAGTGGACATCACAAAGCCCTGATCTTAATCCTATTGAAAATTTGTGGGCAAAGCTGAAAAGGCAGGTGCAAGCAGGGCGATCAATAGTTACACCAGTTTTGTCAGGAGGAATGGGCCCAAATTCCGACTATTGTGAGAAGCTTGTGGAAGGTATCCCAAACATTAGACCAAAGTTATTCAGTTTAAGGGCAATGGTACCAATTAATGAAATGTATGTAAACTTTTGCCTTTGAAGTACGGTAAGTAATAAAAATGCCTTAAAACAAGAGGCGTAGCTAGTGTTTTGGTTGGGGGGGGGGGGTGGCGAAGCTTCTGAGTGGGCCCCTAACCAGGTAACCTTGATTACAACTCGGTGATGCGCCCTAATAGTGGAGGAGAACCTCAGCAGATGACCGCGATGTTACTGAAAATAATCTCTATATAAAGACCAACACTGATATTACAGCCATATGGTCAGTGGTAGATACCAATCCTACAGAACATATAAGAGATCACAGCACAGTTACAGATAATGACTTACCTCTGACGTTCTCTGATGGAATCGTTTGCTTTTCCCGTCATGACAACAAAGACAGAGAATACAACAAAGACAAATTTCACTTCTCACATTCCAGCCCCATCACCATCTATTCCCAACCTTCACAAACTCCTCATCCTGCTGATATCCCAATACTGAGCCGCTGCTGCCGTATGTGTCCCTATTACTGCCCGATACCCCAATACTGAGCTGCTGCTGCCGTATGTGTCCCTATCACTGCACCTGATACCCCAATACTAAGCCGCTGCTGCCGTATGTGTCCCTATTACTCCACCTAATACCCCAATACTGAGCCGCTGCTGCCATATGTGTCCCTATTACTGCCCTTGATACCCCAATACTGAGCCGCTGCTGCCGTATTTGTCCCTATTACTGCACCTGATACCCAATACTGAGCCGCTGCTGCCATGTGTCCATATTACTACCCCTGATACCCCAATACTGAGCTGCTGCCGTATGTGACCCTATAACTGCACCTGATACCCCAATACTGAGTCCCTGCTGCTGTATATGTCCCTATTACTGCCCCTGATACCCCAATACTGAGCCGCTGCTGCCGTATGTGTCCCTATTACTGCACCTGATTCCCCAATATTGAGCCGCTGCTGCCGTATGTGTCCCTATTACTGCACCTGTTGTGTGGTTCTCTGTGCCCTCTAAATTCTAAAGCACCCCTCTATAATATAGTAATGCCGGGTGCAAGTGCCCTAGAAAACAGCACCCACATTTTGCCCCTAGAAAGTAATATTGCCCCGTGTGCCCCTTTGATAGTCACAGTAACCTGAGTTCCCCTATAACAATAAGTGCCCACTTTACATTTAATAATGTCCCGAGTCTCCCCCCTGTACAGCTCCCCTATGCACAGTATGATGCTCTCTTATACACAGTATGATGCCCCCTCACTGTATAGTACCACCCACACTGTATACTGACCCCTTAGTAGCCTCCAAACTGTTTGATGGCTCCAACACTGTATGATGGCCCCTTCACTGTAATCTCCACACTGTACGATGGCCCCCATAGATAACCTCCATATAGTATAATGTGCCAGATAGTCCTCAATATAATACAAGGCAGCACCCCCATAGGCAGACCCTGTAGTATAAGGCAGCACCCCACCCCATAAGCAGATCCTGTAGTATAAGGACCACCCCATTGGCAGATCCTGTAGTATAAGGCAGCACCCCCATAGGCAGATCCTGTATATAAGGCAGCACCCCCAAAGACATATCCTATATATAAGGCAGCACCCCCTCCCATAGGCAGATCCTGTATATAAGGCAGCACCCCCCATAGGCAGATCCTATATATAAGCCAGCACCCCCTCCTATAGGCAGATCCTGTATATAAGGCAGCACCCCCCATAGGCAGATCCTATATATAAGCCAGCACCCCCTCCCATAGGCAGATCCTGTATATAAGGCAGCACCCCACAAAGGCAGATCCTATATATAAGGCAGCACCCCCCCAAAGGCAGATCCTATATATAAGGAAGCACCCCCCACAGGCAGATCCTGTATATAAGGCAGCACCCCCAAAGGCAGATCCTATATATAAGGAAGCACCCCCACAGGCAGATCCTGTATATAAGGCAGCACTCCCCAAAGGCAGATCCTGTATATAAGGCAGCACCCCCCCAAAGGCAGATCCTATATATAAGGCAGCACCCCCATAGGCAGATCCTGTATATAAGGTAGCACCCCCATAGGCAGATCCTGTATATAAGGTAGCACCCCCATAGGCAGATCCTACATATAAGGCAGCACCCCCCATAGGCAGATCCTATTTATGAGGCAGCACCCCCTCCCATAGGCAGATCCTTTATATAAGGCAGCACTCCCAAAGGCAGATCATGTATATAAGGCAGCACCTCCAAAGGCAGATCATATATATAAGGCAGCATCCCCCCAAAGGCAGATCCTATATATAAGGAAGCACCCCCCATAGGCAGATCCTGTATATAAGGCAGCACCCCCCAAAGGCAGATCCTGTATATAAGGCAGCACCCCCTGAAGGCAGATCCTATATATAAGGCAGCACCCCCATAGGCAGATCCTGTGTATAAGGAAGCACCCCCGTAGGCAGATCCTGTATATAAGGCAGCACCCCCAAAGGCAGATCCTGTGCATAAGGCAGCACCCCCCAAAGGCAGATCCTATATATAAGGCAGCACCCCCCACAGGCAGATCCTGTATATAAGGCAGCACCCCCCAAAGGCAGATCCTGTATATAAGGCAGCACCCCCCATAGGCAGATCCAGTATATAAGACAGCACCCCCATAAAAAACCCCCAATAAATATTCACCTCTCTTCCTCCTTGTTCCAGTGGCGCTCCCTGCTCCCGCTCATCTCCTGACAGCGGGCGCCGGGCAGTGATGTCATCGCGCCCACTGTCAGACGATGTGGGGGATGATAGGAGAAGGAGTGCAGCGCTCCTTCCCTCATCACCGCGGTCAGCTGCAACAGATAGATGCCAATACAGCTGACCTTGCGATGACCGCGGGGGGCCCATTGCTGGCACTGCCCCCCCCCCCCCGCCTGCTCAGGGGCCCCATAGCGGCAGAACAGAGAGATTGATTATCGCTGCTCTGCCACAGAATGTAACTGTATCGGCACGCTGATACAGTTACAGTAGCGTAGCTCCGGGTGGGCCCCCTCAGAGCACAGGGCCCAGGGCGCCCGCACCCTCTGCCCCCCCCCCCCCCCGGTAGCTACGCTACTGCTTAAAACATTCAATCTGTCTTATTATTCTGGCATTTGTCAAATGTTAATAATTATGTTAATCCTAATTGACCTAAAATGGAAAAGGTTTATTCTGATTTCATGTCAGATATTGATAAAAATATGCATATGTGTCTTTTTATATAGAGTATGTTAATTTCTGGTTTCAACTGTATCTAGCTCTCTATCTATTATATATCTATCTATAAAGAGAATAATGGAACTGTACAAAAGTATAAGTACTTCGGGTGCAGGGCTTCCCACGCTTGGAATCCCTTACTTTCAAAACAGTAGAAAAGTAGAAAAAAAAGGCAGCACTCCAATACTTATCCAAGTACACAAATGGCTATCCCATATCTATCTACAGTATATGTGTATGTATATATATAGTACTGTGTATATATTATGAAAACATACACAATATAAGGACATCTACTGTAGTTTTCCTTTTGTTCTGTTTCTGTAGCATGAAGCCATGACACTTTATACAGATTTTTAGGCTGCCCAGACGTCATACATTTACATGCATCAAGATCTACATATGTAAACATCTAAACACTGTAGATCATTCCTTTTTATCTGGATGCGCAGTGATAAAATATTTCTAAAAATCTAAACTTTACCAGAAGAAACAGCATTGTAAGTCAAAGTAGCAAGAGCGATAAAGTTAATGGGGTGTACAAATGAAAGTTTTTATTTCATTGCAGCAGCGAGTGACATTTATTTGTAGAGACAAGATAGACAGGCATTGAGGAATATTGCAATGGAGCATACTGTACTTGTCGGCAGCCTTAAGGTCGTATCGATTACTTTTATGGCAGATGCAAATGAGAGATTTTTCTGCAAATATTTCCAATGCGATGTAAGATTGACTGTGTGCAAGGAATATTTACCCTGATTGTTTGCTGTCAGATCTCGGTCTCATCCTGTCGCGTTTAGTCATCTATCTACCTGGCGTTATCCTGTGATTCCTCGCTGATCTTAGAGCAAAGACGCTTCCATGTGCCATAGGAAAAAACATAACGTGCCATTTGTTTCCTATGCTATGATAATTAATGTAAGTTGTGAAATAGCGGCCATGACAGCTGCATGAACGGTGCCCATTAGTTACATTCATTGTCATAGAAATCGAGGTTACGGTGTTTCCAATTGTAACGGGTTTCTTGTACTGGAGGCCTAAGGAAAAGAAAAATCTAAAATACATAAAATCTATCATATGTATAAAGATGTAAATATATTAACTAATAAAGAAAGACCATATTTGCAACTCTCCCATAGGCGACTGAAAAACCAGATGACAAGCAAATCTCAAAAATTGGCCAGAAACTGCTACAAATCAGAGATTCTGGAAGGTTTTCTGCATCTTGGCATCTTGAGATTGTGAGGACTGAAACACATGAAGAATAGGGCATGGCTATGGTTAATAATTTCCAGAGACACACTTCAAACATGGCAATGCTACCCAACTAGCTAAAGTTAAAAAGTTTGAGCAAAACACCCTAACAAAATCGAAATGCAATCCACCTTTCTTGTTAGAGGTCTTGGTCTACCAGAATAATGTCATGATGATCATGCAAACACCCGCCAGTCCAGGAGCGAACCTGTACAGCTGCACAGGGGTCCAAGGGTCAGGGAGCCCACCTTTATCTCCAAAGCAGGTGGAATTTTGTATTCTGATGAATGATTGGACTTCCAAGGGCCCTCAGAGTGTTCTTGTCCTCTTCAGTCTGTGTCCCCCAGTGTCCTAATCAACCACCGCCATCCTACCACACTACTATTCGATGCTACCTGAGTGATCATCTGTGCTGTATCACTGCAGCAATATCAGACAGAAGACTGTACAAATCGGGAAAATACGTGTCAAAAAGACCTTTTCCTAATGACGATGTTGGATATTCTTTCAGTTTTGCTGTGAAATGCTTCCATAGCATGAATGTCACTAATGATTATAAAACTATGTGTATACTGAGTGTCTACACTAATAGAAAAAAATCATGTTTGTGCCAAAAATGTGTTAACTTATTTGGTAACAGACAGTTTGCAAAAGTGTTTGTAGTTAACTGACCCATGACAAATTTATTAGAATTCATGCCACAAAGCGTAATTATAAATTAAGTGAGAAATCTACATCTCTTAATAAATTCTTACACCAGCTAAGAATTGAGAGTCCTCAGTGGTTGATACCTTTTAATGGCTAACTGAAAAGATGGTAACAAATTGCAAGCTTTCGAGACTTCGAGACTTTCGAGACAATTTGTTACCATCTTTTCAGTTAGCCTTTAAAAGGTATCAACCACTGAGGACTCTCAATTCTAAATATTTTTCTATCTACTGGCTAACACGGTACCAAGATATATCTCTTTCCTACTCCAGCTAAAACATTGGAGAAATTCCCCTGATAGTTCTTATATTAACTCCCTCAGGAACAATATTCGCACTAACTCGTAATGGAACAATGTGCCTGTCAAGCGCAGGCTAGAAAAATGCCTAGAAAATCTAGTTTTCTCAATTTCAGTGATCTGAAAGTGATCATAGACCTTCATAGGGATGTAATAAAAGAGACTACACATTATCAGGTGCAAAACAAACCCATTTACTCAACATAAAAGTAATAACTTTGATATACACAAATTTTAAAACTCCCACCAAATAGCCATTCACTTGTAAGAAAATCTGCCTTATTTATATGAAATATCCACAAACCTTTCTCTATCCATTCATAAAGCAAGCTAAATAAACAATAGTAATGACTAAAAAGATTACATACCAACCTTGTAAAGTGTGATGTCTTCGGGACCAATGAGCCTGAGAAGCCAGCACAGCTATATCTTCCTTCCTGAAGCTCTGCAGACCAACTGTGTTATCAGGTTTCACACAGCAGCTAGAGCCAGGAGACTATCTGGAGGGAGAGGGTTTCCTGAAAATCTGGTGAGAAGGGAGAATAAGGAAAGCGAATTAGAATGTTTTATGCCAAGTCAGAGAACAGGAAGCCTGTGCTAGTACTGGACCACTCACACCAGATGCTCTTATGCTTCATGCCCCTTTGACATTATGAAGTAAAAACACAAACAACTTTGTAAATTGTAAATGGGTGGTGTTGGCGACAGCTTTTCACTAGCAGATTAGGAAGAACAGGCCTCACACAGCGAAACTGCCTGACTTACAGCTCTAGTTGCCCCGACAACCAATCAGAGGTCAGCTTTCATTTTACCTCAGCTGTTTCAAATATGAAAGCTGACCTCTGGTTGCTATGGACAACCAAAATGGTTTTACTCTGAGGCAATTTTCATTAATCAGGCCACTAACATTTGTTATAGAAATCAGGGAACCTTGCACATATATTTCTTATAGCAGTGCAGTGGTCTCTATTTACTCAATAAAATTGTACAATTGGTGGACTAGTAAGTCCTTAAGGTCCCTTCACACTGAATGATACCGCTGATGATTGCGATGCTGCACCATCGCAAACCCGACATCGCAGCGTTGCAAGTGCAGCGGTCACAGTGAATAATTTTCTACACTGGGAGTGTATGTTGCATGACACCCCAGCGATGAAAACGGCTGGGACTGGGATCTGCCATGCTCAGGAATGCCCCTTGGGTTGTTGTATCCCACTGTCACACGCAGCAATTGCCGCCGTCACAGCGGGGAATCGCTGAAACATTATGGATCGGATGCTCGTTCAGTGTGATGGGGACCTTAGTAATGATAGCAACCATTTACTTGCAGCTGTACCCCTGAAAAATAAAAATGGACAAAAGCGCATATCGCATTTTCATGGAAATATTTTGTGGACATTCTTGTGGTGCAAATTATCTTAGGTTGGTAAGAACCAGGGCGACTGCAGCCCCTCACAAGTCACTTTGGCATGGTGTGGCCCTTCAACAGCCACTATGATGTTGGGGCCTTTCAGGAGCCAGTCTGGCATGCGAGGCCTCTCAGGGACCACTTTAGTATGTGAAGTCCAAGACCCACTTTGTTGTGCGGGCCCCCTCAGGAGCCAGTCTGGTTCCCAAGGCCCCTCAGAAACCACTTTGGTGCCAATGAACCACAGTAGCAAGTCTGGCATGCAGGGCCCTGCCCCTGGGTATCCATTTTGGCCTCTTGGTAGCCTCTTTTATGTGCGGGGCCCCTTGTTAGCCACTTTGGTCCCTTGGTAGCCATTTTGGTATGCAGGAATCCTTGGTAGCCACTTTGTTGCACACAGCCAATTGGTAGCCACTTTCGCTACTTGGTAGCCACTTTGACCACTTGGTAGCCACTTTAGCACATTCAGCACCTCGGTAGCCACTTTGGCCACTTGTTAGCCACTTTGGCATATTCGGCACCTTGGTAGCCACTTTGGTCACTTGGTAGCCACTTTGGCACATTCGGCAGCTTGGTAGCTACTTTGGTCACTTGGTAGCCACTTTGGCACATACGGCACCTCGGTAGCCATTTTTTCCAATTGGTAGCAACTTTGGCACATTCGGCACCTCGGTAGCCACTTTTGCCGCTTGGTAGCCACTTTGGCCACTTGGTAGCCACTTTAGCACATTCAGCAACTCGGTAGCCACTTTTGCCACTCGGTAGCCACTTTGGCACATTTGGCACCTCTGTAGCCACTTTGGCCACTTGGTAGCCACATTGGCCACTTGGTAGCCACTTTGGCACATTCGGCCCCTCAGTAGTCATGAGTCAGAGTCACGAGTCAGAGTCACATTATTCTGATGCTTGACTTTGATAAATGATCATGTCCTTACATAGCTGTCATCTTTGTAAGGTCAGTGCACCTGCGCTGTGGCTTCAATCCATGTCAGTTGGGGGTCATGGAAGGGTTGCTATTAATTCCTTTGGGAAAATTTTGCTTAAAATGCGTTTTTTTTTTTAAAAAACTACAAATCGGATCGACTCCAAAAATACATAGCACACCTGTCCCCACTGAGGGCTTGAACGTGGTCTCTGCGCTGAGCGGTTTGGGCCGCATTAATGGTGGAAAATGCGAAGAAGAAGAAGTAGAATCAATAATAAAATGTAAGAAATCGATTACAATATGTTGCTTGACCCTGGAGGGTTCAAGCACCATAATAAAATATAAGAAATTGGATTGCAATATGTTGCTTGAACCTAGAGGGTTCAACCACCATGATGATGCCATAAGACCCAAACTGTGACAAAGGCAAGGACAGAATACAGTCACATAATAATGCGAAAGAGTCTCAGTGGGCCCCCATCTTTAACACATACCATGATTCATGATGCACAGATACAGCAGAGAAATATACCACAGCCAAGTAGCATATAACACAGTCCACATAGCATATAACACAGCCCACATAGCATATAGCACAGCCACATAGCATATAGCACAGGCCACGTTGTATATAGCACGGGCCACGTAGTATATAACACAGCCCACGTCGCATATAGCACAGCCCACATAGCATATAGCACAGCCATGTAGCATATAACACAGCCACATAGCATATAGCACAGCCATGTAGTATATTGCACAGCCCACATAGTATATAGCACAGCCCACATAGTATATAGCACAGCCCATGCAGGGTATAACACAGCCCACGTAGTATATAGCACAGCCCACGCAGTGTATAACACAGCTTATGTAGTATATAGCACAGCCCACATAGTATATAACACAGCCCACGCAGTGTAAAACAGCCCACGTATATAGCACAGCCCATGCCATATATAACACAGCCCACGTAGTATATAACACAGCCCACATAGTATATAACAGCCACATAGTATATAGCACAGCCACGTAGTATATTGCCCAGACATGTATGTTGCACAGCTACATAGTATATAGCACAGGCCACGTAGTATATAGCACAGCTGACGTAGTATATAGCACAGCTCACGCCGTATATAGCACAGCTCACGCAGTATATAACACAGCCACGTAGCATATTGCCCAGCCACGTAATATATTGCACAGCCCACGTAGTATATAGCACAGAGACGCAGTATATAACACAGCTCACGTAGTATATAACACAGCCCACGTAGTATATAGCACAGCGATGTAGTATATAGCACAGCCCACGTAGTATATAGCACAGAGACGTAGTATATAACACAGCCCATGTAGTATATAGCAATGTGGGCACCATATCCCTGTTAAAAAAAATAATTAAAATAAAAAATAGTTACATACTCACCTTTCGGCGGCTCCTGTATCCAGGCGAGGTGTTTAGCGATGCTCCTCATGATGCTCCGGTCCCAAGAATGCATTGCGGTCTCGCGAGATGATGACGTAGCGGTCTAATGATTTTCTTTTTTTTTTTACTATTTTTAACATTAGATCTTTTTACTATTGATGCTGCCTAGGCAGCATCAATAGTAAAAAGTTGGTCACACAGGGTTAATAGCAACATTAACGGACTGCGTTACACCGCGTCATAACGCAGTGTAACGCAGCCATTAACCCTGTGTGAGCGCTGACTGGAGGGGGCACTGACCGAGAGTAGGAAGGGGCGAATTCACTCCCAGACTGTGTCTGCTGGCCGCGACCAATCAGCAACACAGGATTTCCGTGACAGAGAGACAGACAGACAAACAGACGGAAGTACCCCTTAGACGATTATATATAGACTAGATGGTGGCCCGATTCTAACGCATCGGGTATTCTAGAATATGCATGTCCACGTAGTATATTGCACAGCCCACGTAGTATATTGCCCAGCCACGTAGCATATTGCCCAACCACGTAGTATATTGCCCAGCCACGTAGTATATTGCCCAGCCACGTAGTATATTGCCCAGTCACGTAGTATATTGCCCAGTCACGTAGTATATTGCCCAGTCACGTAGTATATTGCCTAGACATGTACTATATTGCCCAGTCATGTACTATATTTCCCAGCTACATAGTATATTGCCCAGCGACGTAGTATATTGCCCAGCCACATAGTATACTGCCCAGCCACATAGTATATTGCCCAGTCACGTAGTATATTGCCTAGTCATGTAGTATATTGCCCAGTCACGTAGTATATTGCCCAGTTATGTGGTATATTGCCCAGCCACATAGTATATTGTACAGCGACGTAGTATACAGCACAGAGCCACGTAGTATACAGTACAGACACGTAGTATACTGCCCAGTCACTTAGTGTATTGGCCAATCACGTAGTATATTGCCCAGCCACGTAGTATATTGCCCAGCCACGTATGTAACAGGTTAAAAAAGACTTAAAATTTAAAAAAAACTCACCTTCTGAAGGGCTCTTGTAGTCCTGGCACCTGTGTGTGGTGCACGCGGCAGCTTCCGGTCCCAGGGTTGGTATGAGCGCAGGACCTGTGATGACGTCGCGGTCACATGACCGTGACGTCATGGCAGGTCCTTCTCGCATAGCATCCTTAGCACCGGAATCTGCCGCTTGCACTGCCGAGGACAGCGCCACGTCGGAGGGTTAGAATAACGTTTTTTTTTGTAACATTAGATCTTTTTACTATTGATGCTGCATACGCAGCATCAATAGTAAAAACTTGATCACACGGGGTTAATAGCAGCAGTTACGGAGTGTGGTACCCGCAGCCCGTTACAGCTGGCATTAACCCTGTATGAACGGTGAGTGGAGGGGAGTATGCGGGCGCCGGGCACTGACTGCAGGGGTGTAGGGAGGGACTAATCGGACTGTGCCCGTCGCTGATTGGTCGCGGCAGCCATGACAGGCAGCTGGCGAGACCAATCAGCGACGCGGGATTTCCATGATGGAAGTTGCCAAAAGACAGAAAGACAGACAGACGGAAGTACCCCTTAGACAATTATATATATAGATATAACTATAGGATTAGTAATGGATAGGTGTCTTATAGCTACCTCTCCATTATGAAGCCGAGGGATTGATGTCACCTGACAATACAAAGGTGACATTAACCCCACAAAAATGAACCCCACTTGCCACCGCTACACCGCTACAGGGTAAGTGGGAAGAGCTGGGCAAAGCGCCAGAATTGGCGCATCTAATAGATGAGCCTTTTCTGGGCAGCTGTGGGCTACTGTCTTTAGGTGGGGGGACCTATATCACTGCCCCTTACCAGCCTGAGAATACCAGCCCCCAGCTGTGAGCTTTAGCAAGGCTAGTTGACACACATGGGGGGGACTCCACGCCATTTGTTAAAATTATTTATTTAAATAATTTAAAAAAACTGCGTGGGGATCCCTTTATTCTTGATAACCAACCTTGCAGAAGCTGACAGCTGAGGGTTGCAGCCCCCAGCTGTGAGTTTTGTCTGGTAGGTTCAAGAGAATAGGGGGGAACCCACATTGGGTTTTTCATTCATTTATTTCGTTAAATCGCAGGCAGCAGCTGTGGAATACCCTGATCATCCGCTCCTGCTGTCACTGTTATTAACTGCAGCAGGTGTCGGATGATGGGGGTAAGAGTCCCAAAAGCCACCATCTGCTGTCATTGTTTGGACTTTAAGATAAATCTCATCATTCTCCTCTGCTAGTGCCGATTGCCGGCAGAGCATGGGAGAATGATGAAAGCCATCTTCAGCACCACCCTCCGGGGAACAGTGCTTACTGTAGTGCTTCTTCCCCGGCAGCTGTCCGTGTGGTACTGATGCGGCACAGGGTTGTCACACGTGTGCCGCACGTAGTACACACACGGACACGGATATCTCTGGTACCGGTTTTTCTGGTACTGGAAATATCAGGACGTGTGGAACCGGCCAAAATCTGATTTATCAACCTTGGATTTCTCCTTTGAATCCTCAAATAAATGCACAATGGATTTACCATATGCAATTCTGACACATGAATATACGCTTAGACCGAAGAGCATTAACAGAGAGATTGTCAGGTCCAAACAATGCACTTTTTCATTCACCACAGATCTTACTGCCTCTTTTCATCCATTATGTTTAGTATTGAATTTTTCTCCCAACACAAAGGTTGCCAATTTTGTTCATGGAATGAGTCATTTTATCTCAGAAAGACAGCAGTAAAACAAATGTCTCTTTCCTCCGGTCATTTATTAAGAATAAAAAAGATCAATGCTGAAATGGCTCATAAGCAAGATGATATCAGTGACTACTTAAAGCATTGCAACAAATCACTGATGCAACAGGCAAATTGTGTATTTGTGACCAAGTGTGCATCATTAGTCAGAAAATGAATGACTATAACTCACGCAGACACCGTCATTCATTTTCATTCCCCTTTTCTCCTTTTTTTTTCTTTTGACATTCTATTTAGACGCTGACACGTCCTAAATCAATTGAAATTGTAATTGTGAAAACTGGTTTTAAGTTTCTCGATATCTGTCTGTTCTTTTATATTTTCAGATGCACCGAGAGGCTTTTGAGATAGATAAAGAGATATGACGGGCTGAAAATATTAACTGTGCTATCCACATCTAAGGCTAATGCTACTGGAAAGGAAAAGTTTTATGCGGTTGAATGAAATTATATACAGTATAAAGGGGTCTTTTTGTTGTTGTTTTTTTCAGAAACAGCACCACTCTCGTCCAAAGGCTGTGCCTGGTATTGCTGCTTATTTCTCATTCATGAAAATTGAGCAGAATTGCAATACTACAGACAGCCCATAAACAAAAGTGGCTCTGTTTTTGAAAAAAAAATTAGACCCCTTGTTTTGGATCCTAGACACCTCTTTTAACAGGACTAGCACTGCAGCAGGATCTCATTTTGTATGAGAAAATTACATCGATAATAAAATACCAGTTTCTCTGTTGCAGATCTAGCAGTTCTCAGAATGCTGAGCTCTGTATAACCCCGCCCACAGCACTGATTGGCAGCTTTCTATGTTTCCTGTTTATAGGAGGAAATCTGCCAATCAGTAGTGTGGGTGGTATTATACAGAACTCTGGACTACATTGCAGCAGGTTTACTAGTCCTCAAGTGATAATCTCCCAATTTTATTAAACAGCCCAGTAAGAGACATAGTAACATAGTAACATAGTTAGTAAGGCCGAAAAAAGACATTTGTCCATCCAGTTCAGCCTATATTCCATCATAAAAAATCCCCAGATCTACGTCCTTCTACAGAACCTAATAATTGTATGATACAATATTGTTCTGCTCCAGGAAGACATGCAGGCCTCTCTTGAACCCCTCGACTGAGTTCGCCATCACCACCTCCTCAGGCAAGCAATTCCAGATTCTCGCTACCCTAACAGTAAAGAATCCTCTTCTATACCTTCCTTGGTATAAACAGATCCTCAGCAAGATATTTGTATTGTCCCCTTATATACTTATACATGGTTATTAGATCGCCCCTCAGTCGTCTTTTTTCTAGACTAAATAATCCTAATTTTGCTAATCTATCTGGGTATTGTAATTCTCCCATCCCCTTTATTAATTTTGTTGCCCTCCTTTGTACTCTCTCTAGTTCCATTATATCCTTCCTGAGCACCGGTGCCCAAAACTGGACACAGTACTCCATGTGCGGTCTAACTAGGGATTTGTACAGAGGCAGTATAATGCTCTCATCATGTGTATCCAGACCTCTTTTAATGCATCCCATGATCCTGTTTGCCTTGGCAGCTGCTGCCTGGCACTGGCTGCTCCAGAAGACACATTGCAAGAATCAAGATCTCTGTCTCCTCATTATGCTGCTGTCACCTTAGGTAAAAAAAACAACTGGTGGCAGATTCCCTTTAAAATAAGGCATACCGTATATGAAATAAGAAATATGTAACAAAAGAAAAATCTTGCTCATGAACTGATAATCCTTGATTTCTTGATGGTCCCAATATGTGTTCATCGAGGACTAAGGGGAAAAGGGGAGTAAATCATTCACAAGGAAGCCCTTCTGGCGACGGACTATTCTTTCTGAAAATAAAAGAATTGGCCATATTAAACTCAATATCTAGACAAAATGATTTGCGATTGAGGGCACATGTGAGCCATGCCTTCACATGCCTAGATGTTTGTCTAGTCCTGATAAACGGGGCCAGAAGACCATAACGTCTGATTTCACATACTCCTTCACTGATTAGAAGCACTTAACCATCATATTAAACCATGCAGGGGTTAATCTGTTTAGTTGAGAGCTCCTGGAGCTTTCCTGCTTTGATAGTCTCAACTGTTCAGTTTTGGCCACTCCCCTCTGTTATACAGGGTGGTCCATTTATACGGATAGACCTAGGTGAGCCATGTATATGGATACACCTAAATAAAATGGGAATGGTTGGTGATATCAACTTCCTGTTTGTGACACATTAGTACAGGGGTCCCCAACTCCAGGCCTCAAGGGCCGCCAACAGTGCAGGTTTTCAGGATTTCTTTAGTATTGCATCGGTGGTAATGTGATCATCTGCACAGGGGATGATTCCAACCCCTGTGCAATACTAAGGAAATCCTGAAAACCTGCACTGTTGGCGGCCCTCGAGGCCTGGAGTTGGGGACCACTGCATTAGTATATGGGAGGTGGAAAACTTTTCAAGATGGGTGGTGACCATGGTGGCCATTTTGAAGTCAGCCATTTTGGATCCAACTTTATAAATGGCCCACCCAGGTGTATCCATATAAATGGCCCACCCTGTGTATACTGGCCTCTAGTAAGCAGGGATTGCCAGTGTCCGTTTCATACCGCCTTGTTGTGGCGTTGGAGTTGTTTTTTGATTGAGGAGGTATTTGGAGTGTTGTTCAGAGGACTGTTGCTTGGTGGTATGTCTGTGTGCATATCCTCATCCTCTCCTATTTGGTTTTTCCTTCCTTTTCTTCCCAATGTTCCACTTTGTTGTATGTGAGTTCATATTTGTATAATTGGCATTTTCATTTATCCCTGTACTTCTCTTGCTAGTCTGGTTTGTGTATTCTTATACAATACAACTCCCCTTTTCCCTGGGTGGGGGAGAGAACAGATAAGTGCTGATTTAGGAGCTCAACAAGGCATGTGGCCCTGGCATCTTCACCATCAGAATCCAGGAAACAGGGATAGCTAGGGCACCCCTAGCTTTAGTGATCGGGAAGGAACCCCTTGTCCCGGGATATCCTGCAACAGTGCTGTAACACTTAATCTTATGTATATGGACAGAATTAATGTCAGATTTAGCTCACTGTCTAAATGTTAAGTTCCATAGTGTTTTTTCTTAGATCGTACACAGCATAGTGCCATCGTGCTGTCTATTAATTTGCAAAAAATGTATTATTTCATGCCTTCCCAACCGAAACACTGCCTATACCCCAAGCACAGAGCTAATGAAGAAAAGGAAGAAATTTGGAGAGAAACATTTATGTAATTCAATCCTGCACCATCTGTTAATCATATTTTTACAAGATTTCCAATAAAAGAAAATTGGCCATAATTGTTTTTTGTTTAGGACACCATCAGCTCTCTAATTTTCTAAATCTGCTCATATTTTGCACACATTCATCTACTTGCAGGGCAGATGAGTGCATCCAGCTTTGGGCAACAGGTGCAAAAATGCAGTTTATATCATATTAATTTATTTTCTCCTAATCCTATTAATGTTATGCATAGTTCCTAGGTCATGACAGTGATGTGCAGTCTTACATGTAGCACTCCTGCATTCTTCTCTGCTGCATTGACTCTAATATCTGTTTGGTTGTGGTTAATATATCACTATGGTCAGGTAACGCAGGGCTTCTCCACCAGATCCAAAGAGCTTAAAGCTACATATCTGGTAGGATAAGTGTTTCATCCTATCAGTAAATGTACTATATTTTTCTCATTGATCACTCAGGCAGTTTATGTCTTTCATACATGAAGGCACACAGCAGGCTTGCCAGATGAAAGCGCCTAACCCAGGAAGGCTCGTCCATATCATCAAAGCAGTGTAATAGCCACTGTTATAAGTAAAAGCTTCTATTTGACTCCTATTTGATAAAGAAGAATAGCAATTCACTTCCATATGAATTATGTTCAATGTGATTTAAAATATTTCATTGTGCAAAAAATGGGATTGAGATCGTATCGATAATATTTACTAAACCTATCACTAATTATAAAATCCTCTCCCCTGCGAAGAGGATTTGTAATAGTGAGAGGTGTTGAGTTATGTAGATGCTAACAAACTATACAGATACCCCATTCTTCCTTGGAAAACTCTAGTTGGCGAAGTTAATGACAGTGCCTCGATTCTTCTTTTGACCTGCCACTCGAAAACCTTGCCTTAAAGGGGTTGTTCGGCCTCAGTCTACAAGTCTGCTGTTTCTCTATGTGACTGCAGACTTGTGAATCCTCACAATGCGCTCACTGCAAGATTTCTACAGTTCTCCTGCTCGTGGTGCTGTTAGAGAGATCCTAGGAGTTCACAGTCAATTAACTTACTTCACCTTTCTGACACCAATGCGAACACTGTGGGAAAATTTCCGACAGCGCTCGCACTGACGTTACATTGATGAAGTGAGTTCACTAGCTGTGAACTCCCAGGATCTGTCTGATGGCACCACAAGCAGAAGAACTTTCTCACGCTATTCTGGGGTGGCTAAGCGGTTGTTTTTAGCCTGAAGGGGACCAGTATCCATGGACCCTTCCTAAGCTATTAATATCAGCCCGCAGCTGTGTGCATAGCCTTTGCTGTTTATGAATTATAGAGGGACCCCACTTCATTTTTTGGGGTGGGATCCCCAATTTTAATAGACAGTAAAGGCTAATTATACAGCTGTGGTGACTTAACTATGCAGCCAACTATGGCAGTAGAATGTAAATAGCTGATGAGCACAAGAGCACTTTTTCTTTTCCCAAAAAGTTGAATTTTGGAGGCCTCTTTGCTCATTCTCTAAGCCCCTGACAACCTAGGTGACTATATATACATCATGATTTGAATAAAGGGCGAGCTAAGGGAACAGTCCTGGATAAAAAGCGGACACAAGAACAATAGGTTTAAGTGCAATATTATTGTATCTTGTGTATACCTACTTAATTAGTTTTTTTTAGCCGTACCAAGTATTTGTGGTTGTGTGTATGGTGTTGGGATTTGGGCGTGGGTAGTGGTGAGGGGGGCGCCATGCCGGATTTAGATGACCTGGCCTCCACAGTCACCAGACCTGAACCCAATCGAGATGGTTTGGGGTGAGCTGGACCGCAGAGTGAAGGCAAAATGGCCAACAAGTGCTAAGCATCTCTGGGAACTCCTTCAGGATTGTTGGAAGACCTTTCCCGGTGACTACCTCTTGAAGCTCATCAAGAGAATGCCAAGAGTGTGCAAAGCAGTCATCAAAGCAAAAGGTGGCTACTTTGAAGAACCTAGAATATAAGACATAATATCAGTTGTTTCACACTTTTTTGTTAAGTATATAATTCCACATGTGTTAATTCATAATTTTGATTCCTTCAGTGTGAATGTACAATTTTCATAGTCATGAAAATACAGAAAATGAGAAGGGGTGTCCAAACTTTTGGTCTGTAATGTATATATATATATATATATATATATATATATATATATATATATATATATATATATACATACACACACGCACAGTGGCTACGGAAAGTATTCAGACCCCTTTAAATTTTTCACTCTTTGTTTCATTGCAGCCATTTGGTAAATTCAAAAAAGTTAATTTTTTCTCATTAGTGTACACTCTGCACCCCATCTTGACTGAAAAAACAGAAATGTAGAAATGTTTGTATATTTATTAAAAAAGAAAAACTGAAATATCACATGGTCATAAGTATTCAGACCCTTTGCCCAGTGTTGAGTAGAAGCGCCCTTTTGAGCGAGTACAGTCATGAGTCTGCTTGGAAATGATGCAACAAATTTTTCACACCAGGATTTGGAGATCCTCTGCCATTCTTCCTTGCAGATCCTCTCCAGTTCCATCAGGTTGGATGGTGAATGTTGGTGGACATCCAATTTCAGGTCTCTCTGGAGATGCTCAATTGGGTTTAGGTCACGACTTTGGCTGGGCCTGTCAAGAGTTCTTCTGAAGCCACTCCTTTGTTATTTTAGCTGTGTGCTTAGAGTCATTGTCTTGTTGAAAGGTGATCCTTCGGCAAAGTCTGAGGTCCAGAGCATTCTGGAAGAGGTTTTCATCCAGGATATTTCTGTACTGCTTTCATGTTTCCTTCAATGACAACCAATCGTACTGTCCCTGCAGCTCAAACCCCCCCCCATAGCATGATGCTGCCACCACCATGTTTCACTATTGGAATTGTATTTGGCAGGTGATGAACAGTGCCTGGCTTAATACACAAATACCGCTTAGAATTATCACCAAAAGGTCTATCTTCATCTCATCAGACCAGAGAATATTATTTATCATAGTCTGGGAGTTCTTCATGTGTGTTATTTTAGCAAACTCTATGCGGGCTTTCATATGTCTTGCACTGAGGAGAGGCATCAGTCGGGCTACTCTGCCTTAAAGGCCCGACTGGTGGAGGGCTGCAGTGATAGTTGACTTTGTGGAACTTTCTCCCATCTCCCTACTTCCTCTCTGTAGCTCAGCAACAGTGATCTTGGGGTTCTCCTTTACCTCTCACCAAGGCTCTTCTCCCATGATTGCTCAGTTTGGCTGGACAGCCAGGTCTAGGAAGACTTCTGGTGGTCCCAAACTTCTACCATTTAAGGTTTATGGAGTTCACTGTGCTCTTAGGAACCTTGAGTACTGCAGAAATTCTTTTGTAACCTTGGCCAGATCTGTGCCACAATTCTGTCTCTGAGCTCCTTGGCCAGTTTGTTTGACCTCATGATTCTCATTTGGTCTGACATGCACTGTGAGCTGTGAGGTCTTATATAGACAGATGTGTGCCTTTCCAAATCAAGTCCTATCAGTTTAATTAAACACAGCTCTACTCCAATGAAGGAGTAGAACCATCTCAAGGAGGATCACAAGGAAATGGACAGCATGTGACTTAAATATGAGTGTCTGAGCAAATGGTCTGAATACTTTTGACTATGTTATATTTCAGGTTTTCTTTTTAATACATTTACAAAAATGTCAACATTTTTTTCCCAGTCAAGATGGGGTGCAGAGTGCACATTAATGAGATAAAAATAAACTTTTTTTAATTTACCAAATGGCTGCAGTGAAACAAAGAGTGAAAAATTTAAATGGGTCTGAATACTTTCCATACCCACTGTATATATATATATACAGCTCTGGCAAAAAGTTAAGAGACCACCACATCAAAACTCTGTCATGGACAGGCCAATCTCCAGATCTGAACCCCATTGAAAAGCTCTGGAATGTAATGAATGGGATGATGTATAGTCACAAGCCATCAAACATAGAAGAACTGCTTAAATTTTTGCACCAGTAGCAGTGTGAAAGACTGGTGGAAAGCATGCCAAGACGCATGAAAGCTGTGATTAAAAATCATGGTTATTCCACAAAATATTGATTTTTGAACTCTTCCTGAGCTAAAACATTAGTATTGTTGTTTCTAAATGATTATTAACTTGTTTTCTTTGCATTATTTGAGGTCTGAAAGCACTGTTTGTTTGTTTTTAATTTTGACCATTTCTCCTTTTTTGAAAAAAATACAAAATTTATAGCTTGGAAATTTGGAGACATGTAGTCAGAAGTTGATAGACTAAAAAACAATTTACATTTTACTCAAAAATATACCTATAAAGAGAAAAATCACACAATCTGAACATTTTGCAGTGGTGTCTTAATTTTTGCCGGAGCTGTATATATTAACCCCTTAATCCCATATGACGTACTATCCTATCAAGGTGACCTGGGACTTAACTCCCAGTGAAGGGATAGTATATCATATGCGTTCGGCCGCAGTGTTCCGGCGGTATAGGGAAGCATCGCGCAGGGAGGGGGCTCCCTGCGTGCTTCTCTGAGACCCTCGGAGCAATGTGATGTGATCGTGTTGCTCCGAGGGTCTCCTACCTTCTAAAATGGCCACGGGGCTGCATCTGGGTCTTGCAGGGAGGTGGATTACCAGCGCCTGCTCAGAGCAGGCACCGGGAAGCCTCCAGGAGTGCACGTCAGATCGCTGATCTGACACAATGCACAGCAAAGTGTCAGATCAGTGATCTTACACTATAAAATGATGCCCCCCCTGGGGCAATGTTGTAAAGTAATGTAAAGTAAAAATAAAAATATTTACATGTGTAAAAAAAATAAATAAATAAAATTCCTAAATAAAGAAAAAAATTAATAAATATTGTTCTCATAAATACATTTCT
The DNA here is from genome assembly GCF_032444005.1 of Ranitomeya imitator. NCBI lineage: Eukaryota > Metazoa > Chordata > Amphibia > Anura > Dendrobatidae > Ranitomeya > Ranitomeya imitator. Next base: position 79,618,992 of record NC_091284.1, read on the forward strand.
TTATCTAAATAATAATAAAAATCAATAAAAGTACACATATTTAGTATTGCCGTGTCCGTAACTACCCCACCTATAAAACTCCCACTCGTTAACCCCTTCAGTGAACTAGGTAAAAAAAGGCAAAAAACAACGGTTTATTATCATACCGCCAAACAAAAAGTGGAATAACACGCAATCAAAAAGACGGCTATAAATAATCATGGTACCGCTGAAAACGTCATCTTGTCCCTCAAAAAATGAGCCACCATACAGCATCATCAGTGAAAAAATAAAAAGTTATAGTCCTCAGAATAAAGCGATGCAAAAATAATTATTTTTCTATAAAATAGTTTTTATCGTATAAAAGCACCAAAACATAAAAAAAGATATAAATGAGGTATCGTTGTAATCGTACTGACCCAAGCAATAAAACTGCTTTATCAATTTTACCAAACGTGGAATGGTATAGACGCCCCCCCAAAAAGAAATTCATGAATAGCTGGTTTTTGGTCATTCTGCCTCACAAAAATCGGAATAAAAGGCGATCAAAAAATGTCACATACCGAATATGTTACCAATGAAAACGTCAACTCCTCCCGCAACAAACAAGATCTCACATGACTCTGTGGACCAAAATATGGAAAAATTATAGCTCTCAAAATGTGGAGACGCAAAAACTATTTTTGCAATAAAAAGCGTCTTTTAGTGTGTGACAGCTGTCAATCATAAATATCCACTAAAAAACCCGCTATAAAAGTAAATCAAACCCCCCTTCATCACCCCCTCAGTTAGGGAAAAATAATAAAATTAAAAAAATGTATTTCCATTTTCTCAATAGGGATAGGGCTAGGGTAAAGGCTAGGGTTAGGGCTATGGCTAGGGTTAGGATTTGGGCTAGGGTTAGGATTAGGGCTAGGGTTAGGGTTAGGGCTAGGGTTAGGGCTAGGATTGGGGCTAGGGTTGGGGCTGGGGTTTAGGCACATAATGGGCTCTCCAAACCTGACATGGTGTCCGATCTCAATTCCAGCCAATTCTGCGTTGAAAAAGTAAAACAGTGCTCCTTCTCTTCCGAGCTCTCCTGTGCACCCAAACATGGATTTACCCCAACACATGGGGAATCAGCGTACTCAGGACAAATTGGACAACAACTTTGGGGTCCAATTTCTCTTGTTACCCATGGGAAAATAAAAATTTTGGGGGGCTAAAAAAAACATTTTTGTGGGAAAAAATTATTTTTTATTTTCACGGCTCTGCGTTATAAACTGTAGTGAAACACTTGGGGGTTCAAAGTTCTCACAACACATCTAGATAAGTTCCTTGGGGGGGTCTAGTTTCCAATATGGGGTCACTTGTTTGGGGTTTCCATTGTTTAGTTACATCAGGGGCTCTGCAAATGCAACGTGACGCCTGCAGACCAAATTTCTTCTAAGTCTGCATTCCAAATGGCGCTCCTTCCCTTCCGAGCTCTGCAATGCTCCTAAATGGTGTTTCCCCCCACATATGGGGTATCAGCGTACTCAGGACAAATTGGACAACAACTTTTCGGGTCCAATTTCTCCTGTTACCCTTGGGAAAATTCAAAACTGGGGGCTAAAAAATAATTTTTGTGGCAAAAAAATTATTTTTTATTTTCATGGCTCTGCGTTATAAACTGTAGTGAAACACTTGGGGGTTCAAAGTTTTCAAAACACATCTAGATAAGTTCCTTGGGGGTCTAGTTTCCAATACGGTGTCACTTGTGTGGGGTTTCTACTGTTTAGGTACATTAGGGGCTCTGCAAATGCAATGTGACGCCTGCAGACCAATCCATCTAAGTCTGCATTCCAAATGGCGCTCCTTCCCTTCCGAGCTCTGCCATGCGCCTAAACGGTGGTTCCCCCCACATATGGGGTATCAGCATACTCAGGACAAATTGTACAACAACTTTTGGGGGCCAATTTCTCCTGTTACCCTTGGGAAAATACAAAACTGGGGGCTAAAAAATAACTTTTGTGGGAAAAAAAATAATTGTTATTTTCACGGCTCTGCATTATAAACTGTAGTGAACCATTTGGGGTTCAAAGCTCTCACAACACATCTAGATAAGTTCGTTAGGGGGTCTACTTTCCAAAATGGTGTCACTTTTGGGGAGTTTCAATGTTTTGGCACATCAGTGGCTCTCCAAACTCAACATGGCGTTCCATCTCAGTTCCAGTCAATTTTGCATTGAAAAGTCAAATGGCTGTTCCTTGGGGGGTTTAGTTTCCAATATGGGGTCACTTGTTGGGGGTTTCTATTGTTTAGTTACATCAGGGGCTCTGCAAATGCAACGTGACGCCTGCAGACCAAATTTCTTCTAAGTCTGCATTCCAAATGGCGCTCCTTCCCTTCCAAGCTCTGCCATGCGCCCAAACAGTGGTTCCCCCCCATATATGGGTATCAGCGTACTCAGGACAAATTGTAAAACAACTTTTGGGGTCCAATCTCTTCTCTTACCCTTGGGAAAATAAAAAATTGGGGGCAAAAAGATCATTTTTGTAAAAAATATGATTTTTTATTTTTACGGCTCTGCATTATAAACTTCTGTGAAGCACTTGGTGGGTCAAAGTGCTCACCACATATCTAGATACATTCCTTAGAGGGTCTACTTTCCAAAATGGTGTCACTTGTGGGGGTTTCAATGTTTAGGCACATCAGTGGCTCTCCAAACGCAACATGGCGTCCCATCTCAATTCCAGTCAATTTTGCATTGAAAAGTCAAATAGCGCTCCTTCCCTTCCGAGCTCTGCCATGCGCCCAAATAGTGGTTTACCCCCACATATGGGGTATCGGCATACTCAGGACAAGTTGTACAACAACTTTTGGGGTCCATTTTCTCCTGTTACCTTTGGTAAAATAAATCAAATTGGATCTGAAGTAAATTTTTTGTGAAAAAAAAGTTAAATGTTCATTATTATTTAAACCTTCCAAAAATTCCTGTGAAACATTTTAAGGGTTAATAAACTTGAGCACCTTGAGGGGTGCAGTTTTTAGGATGGTGTCACACTTGGTTATTATCTATCATATAGACCCCTCAAAATTACTTCAAATGAGATGTGGTCCCTAAAAAAAAATGGTGTTGTAAAAATGAGAAATTGCTGGTCAACTTTTAACCCTTATAATTACCTAACAAAAATTTTTTTTTCCAAAATTGTGCTGATGTAAAGTAGACATGTGGGAAATGTTACTTATTAAGTATTTTGTGTGACATATCTCTGTGATTTAAGGGCATAAAAATTTAAATTTGGAAAATTGCAAAACTTTCAAAATTTTTTCTAAATTTCCATTTTTTTTACAAATAAACGCAAGTCTTATCAAAGAAATTTTACCACTATCATGAAGTACAATGTGTCACGAGACAACAATGTCAGAATCATCAGGATCCGTTGAAGTGTTCCAGAGTTATAACCTCATAAAGAGACAGTGGTCAGAATTGTAAAAATTGGCCCGGTCATTAAGGTGCAAACCACCCTTGGGGCTTAAGGGGTTAATTTCTGTTCCTTAATTTTTGCACCATTATTTGGATATCCATTTACTCTGCTTCTAGTTAAGCCATCTATTCTTTGCTTTTTTTGTACAACTATTCATATCAATTTTGGGGCCACAAAAACAGAACTTGTTTATCTCTCATGAACAGTTAACTGTGCATAGAATTGCTGAAAGATGTCCGTGTACCCCAGAGGAAGATGCAGCTGGCAGTGAAACGGGTTGAGAATTGTGTAGTCTTTAGTTCTCTCCAGTTTGTAACACACTTTAACAGCATTTATCTTGTAGCTATACTGTACAATCATCCCTGTTCCTTGATTTTTATACCATTTTTATACATTTTTTTGAAAATCATTTGCTACTTTGCTCAATAATTCATATTAGTTTTTTATTTAATTATTGGAATTAATGTCATTCAGTTGAGTTTTTGTTGTATCATAATGGTCTTGTTATATCACTATATGATACTTTATGCACCTGTCACTTTCTTGATGGATTTATTACTATCTTCCATTACAGTATCTGGATACTATATTGCCGAGGGCATTACTTTGATCATACATTATAGTATTATTTCCACCCACATTTCTTTTAATGTTGTTAATTATGTGAGGTGTTTTTCTATGCTGTCATAAAATTTGAGCTATATGTGTGCATGTTTATTTTCCTTTTGTTCATTATCTCTATACATGGCATGTACATATGTGGCATGTACACAGTGTGCACATTTCCATTACATAGTAGTGAACGCATATGCGCCATGAAGTGACTGTTGGCGCAGCTCATACATTTTCTGTCTGCCAGTACCAACTCTTCCTTGAGTCACCTGGTTAGGCCTCATTCAGACATCTATGTTGCATGTGGGTGTTGTATCCATCTCTTTAATGTATACAACATGTACCATTGTAATCTATAGTGCTATTCACATGTCCATTTTTTATGGGGTAAAACCAGACACACTAATGACAAACACTGATAGCAAAACCAGACACAATGATGATACACGCTGATGGTGAAACCAGAAACACTGATGATACACTAACAGTAAAACCAAATACACTGATGACACACGCTGACGGTAAAACCGGACACACTGATGATACACTGACAGTAAAACCAAATACACTGATGACACACGCTGATAGCAAAACCAGACACAATGATGATACACGCTGATGGTGAAACCAGAAACACTGATGATACACTGACAGTAAATCCAAATACACTGATGACACACGCTGATGGTGAAACCGGAAACACTGATGATACACTGATGATAAAACCGGTCACAGTGATGACACACACTGACAGTAAAACCAGACTCTATGATGATACCCTGACAGTAAAACCAAATACATTGATGACACACGCTGACGGTAAAACCGGACACACTGATGATACACTGATAATAAAACCGGACACACTGATGATACACTGATAATAAAACTGGACACACTGATGACACACTGACAGTAAAACTGGACACACTGATGACACACTGACAGTAAAACTGGACACACTGATGATACACTGAGGGTAAAACCGGACACACTGATGACACACTGACAGTAAAACTGGACACACTGATGATACACTGACAGTAGAACCGGACACACTGATGATACACTGAGGATAAAACCGGACACACTGATGACACACTGACAGTAGAACCGGACACACTGATGATACACTGATAATAAAACCGGACACACTGATGATACACTGATAATAAAAACGGACACACTGATGACACACTGACAGTAAAACTGTACACACTGATGATACACTGACAGTAAAACCGGACACACTGATGATACACTGACAGTAGAACCGGACACACTGATGATACACTGAGGGTAAAACCGGACACACTGATGATACACTGACAGTAGAACCGGACACACTGATGACACACTGACAGTAAAACTGTACACACTGATGACACACTGACAGTAAAACTGTACACACTGATGACACACTGACAGTAAAACCGGACACACTGATGATACACTGATAATAAAACCGGACACACTGATGACACACTGATGGTAAAACTGTACACACTGATGATACACTGACAGTAAAACCAGACACAGTGATGATACGCTGATAATAAAACCAGACACACTGATGATACGCTGATAATAAAACCAGACACAGTGATGATACACTGACAGTAAAACCAAATACATTGATGACACACGCTGATGGTAAAACCGGACACACTGATGATACACTGATGGTAAAACCAGACACACTGATGACATTCTGCCATCTGATTTTCACAGACTGTCGGAATTGAGAAGATGGAGATTTTTTTTTTAATCTCTCCACTTATGAGAAAATTGGATGACACTCGTATGCGAAAAAATCGGACGTCTACAGGAGCTCTAAGAATGAGCCTTCTATTGTTTCTTTTCTACCAAAAACAGCTCCAAGTCTGCACCATTGTAATAAATCTTTCAGAATATGGGTGTATATAATGTTACACAGGGCAGGACATATCGAATAGGACAATGCTTAAAAGTATATTGTCAATATCCAGCATACATTGGTTTCATCCTTTTGAGCTACTTGGCGAAAGGCTCAGAGGAGAAAGTTGAACTTTAGCCTCTACCAATTATTGATACTAGCACAAAGTAAAGCAGATGTGCTAGCATTTTGCATTTCATCAATACTGTATAGAACTAGCTCAGCATTTCCCGCACACAGTAACGTAAGCTATACTTATCTGCAAACATTACAGTAAGTGGGAACCAGGAATATGACAACCTTGTCCCCAGCAAAGCTTTCAATATAATTATCTGATTTTCTGATTCCAGGTCTGTACATACACTCAGAGCAGATTTGTAGGCACTTTATGTAGATAAATGTATTTTCGGAGAGTGAGAAGATGCAAACGTTATATAAACCACATTGCCCTGGCCAACAACCAATCCAAGGCTCTACTATCGCTGGTCCAGGATCTACGTCCTAATGTGTATACAACATTTTGATATTAATTCTAAGCATATACTATAATTATCTGATTTACTAAATTATTATTGTGTATACACCACTATAATAAACACTGTACTTTGATGTCGTTACATTTCATTTCATTACATTTCTGGAATGTAGTGCAAAATATATGGATCAGTATATATGGACAAACAGGACAGAGAAACCGTCTGCGGCTGCTTTACGGTCGGCACACATCAGCATCCATTTTCCTCTGGGTCAGGTCCTGCTCTTGGGGCGGACCCATCCTGCTGCTGCCACCCATCACTTCCTCCTAACTGAAGTGCAGCAGCAGTGGGGAGCGAGGCCCATGCTGTGATATTAACTGTTAATCCTAGTGCCCCATGTGCCAGTTGGTCACATAGGTGTATGGATGGCAGCCCCTACTGTGATTAGTGTCAGTGCTGTGAGGAGCTGGACTTGAGACTGAAGCGGAGGAATAGTCTGTATTTGAGCTGTATGGGCACATGGCAGGAGGCTGGCACTAATTGTGATGTATAGACATGTGTAGTGCCGCCTCTGACACCAATAGGCATGGATGTGGCTGCTGTGACGCCAAGTCACTTCTCACAGATAATCCGTCAGTCAGCGTAGTCGAGGTATGTCATAAACAGAGGGAAGAGACAAAGTCGTAGTCAGGTAACGGTCCAATGTCAAAATACCAGGAGGAAAGCAGATCAGAGCAAAGGGGTTAAACAGATTGTTTGTCAGAACGAGGTCCATGGTCAGGCAGCGATACATCAACAAGCAAAATACAAAGCACAGAGTAAACCAACCACACTTAGCTGAAGCTACAGCTGATAGATAACCGGAACTGCTAGATCAGTTAAATAGCTAAACAATTAAGGAAACCAGGGGCACCTGACGAGAGCTCAGCACCTCCCAGTCTCAGATTGGATGGCCAAGCACAGACAGCTCAGCACGCCTCTGTACCAGACTGACAATTGAGATAGACAGCTCAACACTGTGGGGTGGAATCGTTATAGCTACACACTGTGTGTGCCATAATATTTATGCCATATGCATAATATCCTTCATCTGTATATAACACTGTATTTATTAATCTCCTACTAAACCTTACTGTTACCTTCAATTGAATGAAGAGTGTCTTGAAGTAGATAATCCTAATGCTGGAAATCACAGAAATAGGGATGCTGGTGCAATCCAGATAATAGAAAAGTATATTCTTGAAACAAATAAAGGATGGGGGGTGTCGTAACACTATTGCTGGATATCCTGGGACTGGGGCTCCTTCCCTATACCTAAAGATAGAGTAACCCTAGCTATCCCTTCTCCCCAGATTACTTCTGATGGTGAAGACGCTGTGGCCTCTTGCCTTGTTGAGCTCCTAAATCAGCCCTTATCTGTACCCTCACCCACCCAGGAAAGTGGGGAATTGTAGTGTTTAAGAAAACACAAACAAGACTAACAAGGGAAGACGTACAGTGATAAATGAAAATACCAGTAATACAAATATGCCCTAAAAAAAAACAGAGTGGAACACCGGGTAGTAAAGGAAGGAAAAAACAAATGGAGAGATGAGGATATGCACACAGACAGATCACCAAGCAACAGTCTTCTGAACAACATTCCAAAGGGCTCCTCAAACAACCAACACCTCCAACTCCAGATCCAGGCAGTGTGAAACTAACACTGGTAATCCCTGCTTGCCAGAGGTGAGTATATATAGCAGAGTGGTCAACAGTGAACAGCTTAGACCATAAAAGCAGGCAAGTTCCAGGAGCTCTCAACTGAAAAGATTAACCCCTGCACTGCTACCAGAAACGAGCAATGTTTAATATGATGGTGAAGTGCTTCTAATTAGTGCAGGAGTATGTGAAATCAGACACTGTGGTCTTCTGTCCCCCTTGTTTTGTGGTAACCCCATGACAAGCGGGCAGACATGGAATTTTTTCAGATAGATTGATAGGAGATAAACAGATAGATAGACATTTAGCTAGATGGTAGATATAATGAAATGTGATAAATAAGAAAGAAAGAAAGAAAGAAAGAAAGAAAGAAATGTGATGGATAGATAGATAGATAGATAGATAGATTAGATTTGATGGCATCTATATGACTATGTACTGGACAATATGTTTTTTGCAGGATTCTCTTGTCTTAAGCATCGCTGACTATGCTTGTCAATGCAGTGAAAAAAGTATATTTACATATACTGTTCAAGCGTCCTGCCGGAAGGATAAATACTTATATTTGATGAATGATAGCCTATAGATATGGCATCTATACTTCAGGAGAATTTTCACAGCTCAGTGACCAATGTGTTGTTTAGTGAGCTCTGCTGATTGACCTTGGTCAGAGTCACACTTTGGGGAAATCTTGATTTACACCTTCTGTGTCAGCTGCCTGTAATTCACAACTACTTATTTCCATATGGATATTAGCCTTATAATTCTGACCTCTGTACAGAACGTATTCTCCTCCTTACGATCTGACTGGTCACCACAGCTATATACGAGAATATATGATAAGGAAATATATGATGTTTCTCATCCCGTCCTCTGAGATTTAGCTCAGATATTATAATGTTGCCATATTATATATAAACAGAAGAAGCAGTAAAAGGACAAAATGACAAATATTGTAAAACAAACCAAAGGTGAGAAGAGAGGAGATATGGAATCTGTAGGATTGGCAGTGTAAAGTATGAAACGTTCTAAATTCTAGTAATATTGGTGCGACGTCCTACCCTGTGTAGGGTACATGAATTGGCATATAAGGGGTTGAAAAATATTTAGAATTGAGAGTCCTCAGTGGTTGATACCCCAATCAGAGGACAATAAAACATTCACACTCCTTATCTATGAACTGTTCCAATATTTATGGACATAACTGTTTATCACTCACATAATGGTATTTCTGCTTAACGCCACCTGTCTTATCTATGGCATTTTTCTGTGCTATGTTGTGCATAAATATGTGATTCTTCAGAATTTCTTTTAGTCTTTGCCTGATGAAGAGACCTGTGTAGTCTTGAAAGCTTGCAATTTGTTACCATCTTTTCTGTTAGCCATTAAAAGGTATCAACCACTGAGGACTCTCAGTTCTAAATATTTTTCTATCCACTGGCTAACACGGTACCGAGATATATATCTTTCCCTATGGGGTTGACTTGCATAAATCCCCTCTGCTGTATGGTATTGTAGAATTAACAATATATATCATATTATTCATGAAATGTAAGAAGTAGGCAAAATCTTTGGAATTGTACTATACCTATACTTCTCTGTGGTATCAGTGCATCATGAATTGTGGTATATACGGTATTAAAGTGGCCCACTGAGATTCTTTCACCCAGGGCCCAGGGCAAAAACCTGGAGCCGGCCTTGGATCCTCTAATTATTTTTGAAATATGTGTTCCATTAGGAAAATTATTTGTGTGTTGAGGGATTAATTTGATTAATCCATCTCCATCAAAAAGATTGGAAACTTGTAAAAATGCAGGAAACAAATCTTATAACGGTCAGAAATAGTGATTTTTCCCATGTAGTGCACTACCCAATTAACAGCATAATTGCTGTGTTACCCAAAATGTCAAGAAGGCTCTGAGCTAAAGTGCAGACCCTGTAGACTTTGGGCAAAGATGGCAAACCTGAGTGACGCCAGGATCACTTCTCACTTCAGACTGAGTTCCAGAATCCATGCACGCTTTTGGGCAGTGAGTAATGGAGTTGAGTGACATGGCCTGTAAAAGAGGGGTTTTCAGCAAGCAGATTTTTTGGATCCTACGCTGTTCCAGTTAACGCGTGCATTTGCTTCCTCCCTGGACCTGCGTACAGCACACATGTTTTTTGGGAGTGTGCTAGGGTGCGTTCACTGCCTTTAAAGGGACAATGCACATGCTTCTGAAAATGTCCCCAGCCAAATTTGGCAAACGTCTGATATTTAAGGCACCCTCCCCTATTGTGAGGTGCCGTAGCAACATTAGTATCAGTGTGCTATCCTGCTACCTAGTTATAAGGTCCTTGTACTTGGGCTATCTGATTCTGATCCTGTTCATCCTATCTACATGATCCTGTCAATCCTGTCTGAACTTGATTCTGCCATCCTACTGTAAACTGCTCCTAAGCCTGTCCTACTTGTACCAGTCCAGAGTCTGATCCATCTCATCCACACCTGTACCGCTACTCTCACCTGTCCAGTCTGAACCTGTGTTCCTGCACTGAGTCTGCCCTGTGTTCCTGAACCTATCCTGTCCGTGCATGATCCAGTACCTGTTCTGTCTAACAGACGTGCAGTCCTATATGGAACCTGTTTTGTCTACTATCCGTGCAGTCTTATTCTGAACCTGTTCTGTCGACAAGCCACTAGTCCTCCTGTTAACCAGTTCCTGAAGGGTACTGCGGCCCTGTCCCTTTGGGGTCGACTGTTGTGGCTCCGGGTTCTGTCCTGGAGTAGCACCTGGCATCATCCAGGGTTCAAGTCTAACCACACCATCAGGGGCTCTAGTGAAGAACCAGTTGTCACTTAGTTACACCCCTCCAGGCTCTCCCCGAACCATGTATACATAGTTCCACATCTACGTGCATAACACAGATCTAGCAGTTCTCTAAATGCTGAGCTGTGTATAATCCCACCCACCCCTCTGATTGGCAGTTTTCTGTGTTTACTGTGCATAGGCAGAAAGCTGCCAATCAGTAGTGGAGGAGGGGTTATACAGAGGTCACAAATATGGAGAACTACATGACAGCAGGTTTACTAGTCCACTAGTGATTTCCTACTTATAACAAAGAGATTATATCAAAACTATAGCGAGCAGTCCAGTACTTACACATCACTGTAATCAGTGTATCGTTCCTTACTTTATGTCGTCCGAGATTATGTGGCAAAAACCTGGTGACAGATTTCCTTTAAACATTACACATGATTCCATGCATATATCTAAATTAGAACTGCAATACACAGAACCTAAACCGGAAAATAGTGTAAAATAAGTCTCCTGGTGCCCTATTTTACAATACCTGAACTGTAGTCTTTCACTGCTGCTTATACTGTTATTTTTTTTCTATTTCAGCTCCTTCACTAATTGGTATGGTGAGGAAAGACTGGGCCTCTCAAAACAGTATTGCTCTTTCATGGCAAGAACCCGACTATCCTAATGGGGTCATTCTGGACTACGAGATCAAGTACTATGAGAAAGTAGGTCTTGCTCAGCATTCCTGGAAAAACGCTTAAGATGCAAGTAGTGCTTTCTTACTGTCTTCTTTTCCGTGTCATTTTTATATGGAGTTAGCATTTTATAAGGCATTAACCTGAACATGATACTAGCAAAGACTTATTTACGGTATTTTTTATAAGTTTGTGGGAACTTCTTACTTGTAACAGCAATCTGTTAAAAACAAGATTTTCTGACTTGATAAGTGACAAAATTCTGGCTACATTCCGCCACCTCTAGGGGGAGGTAAATGCATATGGAATAGATTTATTAATACTGAGCTCCAACCAGAGGCTTAATATAACAGTGTCTCACAAATTAGGGGAAAAGGTTCAGTACTGGCCCATCTTTGCCTCCATAGCAGCAATGTACCCATCCTCTGTGTTGGGTATGCCTCTGTATTTAGCGTAAACTCAAAAAGTGGTCAACTTCAACTTATACCAATTCAATTGACTAGGCCAACTGCATTTGCAGAGCCACTGAGCCTAGTGATTGGCTGCGGCAGTTACAATCACTGTAGATGTGACAAAACGACTGCAGTCAATCAACAAAACCTTGAACAACTGAAAAGAGACAGTGTTAGAACCCAAAAGGGTTACTTTAAATCTCTTCAATGATATGGCATTTTTTTTTTTTTTTAAAAGAGACAACCCCTTTATGTGTGAATTCACACCGTAGTACTCCATGGCCCATGTACAGAGAGTAATACCTTGCCTGCATGCCTCCTAATATGAAGAAATTAAGAAAAGAGAGCGCACATAGGGCGATAAAAGTGATAATTTGGATGACAATATGTGGTAGGTGCACTCACCTTTACAGGTTGTGAAAGGTCACAACCCCTTGCAGGATATGAAAGGAAACAGTGGTCGCTGCAGACTCCTGTGGATACCAATGTCACAAAGAATGAAGAAGAAGACCTGGAATCTTGTATCCGCGCTGACCATGCAACGATGGACATGTTCTTAAAAGCTTTATTGTGCCGACGCGTTTCGCCTCGGGGCCTAAAGTTTTCCAGTATCTGTTTACAGCAGTGGCTTTATACAAAACCTTCACGGCATCACAATTACAAACAAACAGACATCACTTCCTGTGAAAACGCCCCCTCCAATGCCAGAATGTCACAAAACAGTTACAATGACTTTATTTCAAAATCTAAACTCTGATGAAACACATTATCCACCTAAACAATCAGTCTTTAATTAAAAAAAAATATATATAAAAAAACTAATGATCACTACATATTAATTTTTTTTCTGAAATATAGCAAGAATCAAACTCACAAGTTTTGGGCAAGCCAGACCACTTAGGGCTAGCCATTACCATCATACTATCTCTCCACTTGTTGGGAATGGTTGAGGTTTTGTACCAAACCTTCATGACATCACAGCAAACAAACATCACTTCCTGTGAAAACGCCCCCTGCAAAGTTGAGGTGTCACACGACAGTCACAATATCTTTATATTATGAAGGTTTTAGAAAAAAATTAATATGTAGTGATCATTAGTTTTTTTCATATATTTTTATTTTAATTAAAGACTGATTGTTTAGGTGGATAATGTGTTTCATCAGAGTTTAGATTTTGAAATAAAGTCATTGTATAATAATACAATATACTAATAATAAATTGTAACTGTTTTATGACATCCTGACATTGGAGGGGGCGTTTTCACAGGAAGTGATGTCTGTTTGTTTGTAATTGTGATGCCATGAAGGTTTTGTATAAAACCACTGCTGTAAACAGATTCTGTAAAACTTTTGGCCCTGAGGAAGATTGCCACGAAACGCGTCGGCACAATAAAGCTTTGATCCTAATATGAAGAGCCATACAAAGCCCTATTCACCAATGCTTTTATACCAGAATTTGGTTATAAAAAGCTTTGAAAAGTCGCAGCTCACTCAAATTTTGTGGCTTTTGGCGTTCTCACTCCATGTTTGTACAGCTCCGGTAAAGTGAGCGGAGCTGCGGTGGGATGGGGCGTGGCACACACCGCCTGTCAAATTCATGATGAGTGGTGGTGTTTGCTATGCCAAAAGTCTTATTCCAGCAAGAAATGGAGTAAGATTTTTGGCCATGTACACACTGAATCATTAAGAGGCGTGCATCTTTTAATAAATCAGGAGAATCGTACTCCATCCTGCCTCTTCATAAAGACCAGTGTGAAGATCGCTATAGTGTATATGCCTAAGTGGTTGTGAGCATGAAATACTCATGTTGAATTCAAACTTACAACTGCTGATAATGTGATTCCAAGCGAAGAAAAAGACCGCGGCACCACGGCACTCACCGACCTTCTCTGTGCACTTAATCAGTGGTATAAGCGAGGAAACGAGGCATAGGCTAATTGAACATGTTAGGAGCTGCCATCGAGGTGACCCCAAGGTTTATCATTTTGCTGGTAATCAACAAGCAGCACCTTTGAGGCTGGGCAGAGATCGCCACAAGGTGTAGTTACAAGTAGATGCAAAATGGATTGTGCAAACTGTGCCACTCGGTAATGTGGTTCTAAAAGACCATAAATATCTTGTGATTTTTAAAAAAATATTACTACATTTCTTTTTCGTATTTTCTTTTCCTATGTTCTGTATGTTGTTGTTTTTCTTTTTTTTCAATATTTTTAATTGTAACCTATGGTGAACATGTTTACATTTGAATTTTGCAATGTTGTATGCAGTTCTCTCTTGTATCCACTAGTGGGTATCTGTTAGACATGTTTAAGTGTATTGACAACACTACTTCGGGGTCAATGCACAGAAGAAGCACAAGTTAGCATGAAATGTCTGTCGCCTAAGGCTACTTTCATACTGGCGTTTTTTGCAATACGTTGCAATGCGTCGTTTAGGGGAAAAAACGCATCCTGCAAAGTTTGCCCCATAGATTTACATTAGCGACGCATTGCGATGCATTGACACACGTTGCAACCGTCGTGCGATGGTTGCGCCGTGTTGTGGCGGACCGCCGGGAGCCAAAAAACGTAACGTAGTTGTTGGACGGTGAATGCACCACTGAGTCTCTGTGATAAACGTGCACAACTCTGGTGCTTTGTAAGCTGAAAACAATATAAAGTTCCAAGGTTTATCACCTTAGATTATGTTATATTTATGTATCAGAATTGAGCAAAAAGATTTGTAGGACCCTGATATAGCGGCCATGTTGATTGTCTGTGGCTGCCAGAGAAGAGTCTCCTGCAGACCTTCTGCTGCATGCCGACATCCATAGCGCCTCTTATGATTATTATGATCGGTGCATCATAATGTCACGCTGGGCCTACTAATCAGAAGAAGCATCAGAGTTGCCATCAGGCAGCAGGAGATCCGCAGGGCTCTAGTTTGGCAGGCATAGATAATTAAAGCGGCTGCCATACCAAGGTCCTGCAAGTCTCTTCCGATTTTTCATGCTTCAATGTTATTTTGAAGGCAATGGATGGTCACACCAAATGTACTTAACGCCTGTAACGGACGATTCATGCAAGGTTTGCATCATGGTCCCAAAGCACCTGAGTATGTGTTCATGTTGTGGAGGATTGAGGTCGACCCCTAATCAGGCCACAAGTAGTTTGATGGTATAGAGCGACTTTGACAATATGCAATGAATCTGGAAGATCAGAGTCTGATGTAAAAATATAAAAATATCTTTAATGGAATTCATTGAATAGAACTTTCACAATTAATAGCAGGCATTACACTTTCAGTACAAATTTTCGGTGTCATACAGGTGTCATACAGAGCCTTCTTCTTATGCGTAACACCCACGGCATTTTGATGGTATTGATATTATACACGAATGTCAGAGTACTTTTCAAGCTTTCTAATTCTGGCCATTTACCTTCTTTATGATCCACTACAGGTGTACCTGTAGCTCATTCCTTCTAGTTGCCTTAGGAAATTACGGCTCCACAGCTCATTTATACTATGGCTGTACTCACTGTAGGTGCAAATGAGCCTTCTTATTTCTCTTTCAATCTCTGCACTCTGGCCATATTAATGTCAGTTGCTTGTAGAAACTTGTTCTCAGTCTTGCTATCTTTTATTTGTCTGAGGTAAACACACTCTCCACTTGTGGTCTTTTCCAAGCAGCAATTTCTTCTTGCTGCTTCAGAAGCTGCTTGCCAGTCCCGCAACAAACAGAAAACATAGTTCCTACATTCACACCTAACTCCTACCACCATGGATTGGCTTCTAATAGCCAACCCTGTCCACAGGCTAACAAACGGCTTCAGCACAGATTATATAAAACCACATACAGTATAAAACCAGTCACTGCATTACATTCATATAAATGTTTTTCAGAAGGGGTACCGACAGATCTTCCACTCCTTTATAAGCCCATGGATATCCTATTATATAATCGCCAGTTGGGACTTCCGGCTGGTGTCCCCGAATCCCATAAAGCACCGCAGCAGTGTCACTTGTGCCTGCGCAAGTGACATACACGTCTCCACTATTCCCACGCAAGCGCAGTAACAGCCACGTCGTTACTACACTTGCGCGGGAATAGCGGTGACGTGCATGTCATTTGCGCAGGCGCAGTTCGTGGCCACAAGGCCACGAACTGCGCCTGCGCAAGTGACATGCACGTCACCGCTATTCCCAAGCATGTGCAGTAACAGCCACAACTGTACTCTACCCGCTCTACTCGCGCATGTGCGGTAACTACGCGGCTGTTACTGCGTCTGCGTGGGGAATATGCACTCCCGATGTGATAGCATCAGGCCTATTTCTAGTCCTATATAATAATCACCAGTTGGGACTTCCAGGTGCTGTCCCCGAATCCTATAAGGCACTGTGGCAGTGTCACTTGCGCCTGCGCACGTGACACTCACATCACCACTTTTCCCACGCATGCGCAATAACAGCCACAACTGTGCGCTCTACCTGCACATGCGTGGTAACGACGTGGCTGTTACTGTGCCGGTGTGGGGAATAGCGGTGACGCACACAGATGTTAATTTCACCGCACTCCCGATGCGATAGCATCGGGCCTATTTCTAGTGCTATGTATAAACTTCAATTAGGCCAGTTTCACACGTCAGTGGCTCCGGTACGTGAGGTGACAGTTTCCTCACGTACCAGAGGCACTGACACACGTAGACACATTCAAATCAATGCATCTGTGCAGATGTCATTGATTTTTTGCGGATTGTGTCTCCGTGTGCCAAACATGGAGACATGTCAGTGTTCGTGGGAGCGCACGGATTACACAGACCCATTAAAGTCAATGGGTCCGTGTAAAACACGTACCGCACACGGACGTTGTCCGTGTGCAGTCCGTGTTCTGTGCAGGAGACAGTGCTACAGTAAGCGCTGTCCCCCCCACGTGGTGCTGAAGCCGCCATTCATATCTTCTCTGCAGCAGTGTTTGCTGTAAAGAAGATATGATAAATCCTTTTTTTTGTTTCTCGTGTTTAAAATAAAGGTCCATGTCCCCACCCCCCTCCCACCCCCTGTGCGCCCACTCGCTGTTATTAAAATGCTCATCCAGCTCCCTCGCTGGCTGGCGCTGCTTCCTGTCCTGGCCGCACCTTTTACTGTATGAGCGGTCACGTGGGGCTGCTCATTTACAGTGATGAATATGCGGCTCCACCCCTATGGGATATTCATGACTGTAATCGGCGGCCCCACGTGACCGCTCATACAGTAAAAGGTGCGGCCAGGACAGGAAGCAGCGCCAGCCAGCGAGGGAGCTGAGTGAGTATTTTAAGAACAGCGGGCGGGCGCACAGTGGGTGGGAGGGGGGTGGGGACATGGACCTTTATTTTAAACACGAGAAACAAAAAAAAAGGATTTATCATATCTTCTTTACAGCAAACGCTGCTGCAGAGAAGATATGAATCGCGGCTTCAGCACCAGATGCAGGGGACAGCGCTAAACTTTAGCGCTGTCTCCTGCACGGTGCGTGTGGTACCCAGTGGGCACACGGGCGGCACACGTGTGCCACACTGATGTGCCACAGAAACGCACAGGCACACGGACACGGATAATTCCGGTACCGATTTTTCTGGTACCGTAATTATCTGGACGTGTGGGACTGCCCTAATGCAGTAAATGCTGGGTGAGCGAGAGCAAATTAGCCAATCTGAACAAGTAGAACATATGACATGAGGCAGCGCCGCACCTGCCATAAGCGCATAATTACAGGAAAATATTTTGCTTTACAAAACCAGAAAGCTGAACAGGGGATCCCAGCACATCGTGTATCATATTTCATCCAACAGATAACTGTTAGGGCTTGTTCACAAATTGCATTTTTGCCACTTTTTTTCGGTGCATTTTTTGCTACAGAAAAATAGAATTATACACTACATTCAAAATAAATGAGGGTTCTGACATCTCGTGCACATGCTGCTTATTTTTTTATTTTGCGGACTTGAGCCATCAAAGCATTTTTTTTTTCAACTATAGAGCAATTCTTTCAGTGTTTTTGCAGCGCTTTTTTCTCTTACTCAAATGAATGGGACAAAACACAAGTGTAAACACATCAAAATCAAGTCAATAACGTGAGTATTTTATGCAGTGAGTGTTTTTCTTGCCAACACTGTTTTTTGCTGCAGAAAAATTTGCTGCAAATACTCGTTGTGTGCACATTGCCTTAAGTGTAGCTATCGTAATGGTAATAAACAAGTAGAAAATACGCCAGGTAATCCCAATATCTTAACAGTGACCATCATATCCTATTGACAAATCGACAAGATTTCCATTACTTTATGGCAAGGACAGCCCACATCTTGTTCTACAAGACCAAAGCTCTGTGCTGATTAATCGGAATTTATCCTTATAGAGATCGTCTTTTCAGTATTGTGATGCCTATAATCACATAATTGTTGGAAAGTTTAGATAAATGATAGAGATACATTCTGTGATGAATCAGTACATGTGTATTGTATGCACAATGGCCAGTTTATATATTCATTTATTATATAAGATAATGTAACATAATGTAAAATATAGAAATGTCTTATTTCTATACCCATGATTTCTCCTTCTTCTCTGACCCTGGTGGGCACAATTTTATGTTCCTTCGCCAGAACAATAAGACTCATGTATTAGATAAATGTAGCTTTGCGTTTAGGATTTCCATGACCAGTCATTCAATTTATTTGTTTGTCTGTGTGTTCTGTAATATAACGTAGATTGAGAGCAGTGACCTCCCTTTACACTAAAGAAGTTACCGGCAGCGAGATTATTATAATATAATGGAAGCTTCACGCTCTTCGCCTACTGTCAATAGTAAACACATCTATATGTAAAACTAATAAGATAAGCGCAGGAACCTGAAGAAACCGCTGGTGCCCTGAAGGTGTTTTCTTCTTATTATTATGTGTTTAATATATTTACAGGTCGCACAATGTTCGCACCGATTTCATTTACACTAAAGATGTCTTGTTTGAAGAAAAGAAAAGAGCTGTTTGTTTGA
Organism: Ranitomeya imitator; assembly: GCF_032444005.1. NCBI lineage: Eukaryota > Metazoa > Chordata > Amphibia > Anura > Dendrobatidae > Ranitomeya > Ranitomeya imitator. The sequence goes on from NC_091284.1 coordinate 79,638,063, forward strand.
TTTTAGAATTCTTTGTTTTTCCCGTTTAGTTTTCATTAACACTTAATATAATAAAGCTTAAAATAAATTTCGATTAGGTTGAGATTATATCAACTGTAAATGCAATTGATCCAGTCAGAAAAAAGGTAAAAAAATTCCCCTAAATAACTCCACACACATTGACGAAAGCTGACAGAGAAACTGGCCAACCATCCAATGTGCATCCTGCTCTCAGTACAGATTTGTCAGGCTCACTGGGTGAGGTGGAGCCTGAAAGCCCAAGGTCTGAGTGGGTACAGGGGCCACAGATATCGGTGCAGCAGGTAGATGAGGCACGCTGGAAGCATGTAGCAGAGGTACTGGAAGTAGCAAGCAGACAGGAGACATCTTGTAAGCCGCAGGTGGATACGTAGCAGAGGTCCTGGAAGACTGGGAACAAGTAGTAGAGGTACTGAAAGCCACATTTAGTTTTCCTAGAGACTGCAGTTAAATAGGAGTGATCCTGGAAGACCAGAAACAGGTAGCAGAGGTTCTGAAAGCCGCAAGCGAACAGGAGACGTCTTGGAAGCCACAGGTGGACACATTAAAGATGTCCTGGAAGACCAGAAATAGGTAGCAGATATCCTGGAAGCCGCAAGCAGGCAGGAAACATCCTGGAAGCCATAGGCAGACATGCAACAGAGGTCCTGGAAGACCGGGAACAGGTAGCAGAGGTCCTAGTAGCCGCAAGCAAACAGGAAAAATCCTGGAAGCCGCAGGCAGACATGTAACAGGAATCCTGGAAGCTGTAAGTGGACAAGAGATGTGCTGGAAACCACAGGCGGACACTTAGTAGTGGTCCTGGAAGCCTGGAAACAAATATGAGAGCTACTACAAGCCATAGGCTGATTGGAGATATAAGGGAGACTTCAGACAGGTTGCAGAGGTATTGGAAGCTGCAGACAGCCAAGGAGATGTCATGGAGACGTCTCTTTTTGGAATGTCATGTTATAAATAAAGTTGCTTTGTTTTTTATGCTTCCTGGTATTTGGCTTTGATAAAACTTTGTTCATTCAATCATATGTGGATTACATGTGTTTTTGATGCATTTCCACTATGGAAATGCACTAAAAATGCAATACATGCAGATTTTTTCCATCTAATTCAAGTCTATGGGAAAAATCTGCACATAACACTCACACTTTTCAGCGTAACTGCGGGAGAAATTGGCATGTTGGGGATTTGAAACACAGTGGGCATGAGATATCAATAAATCCCATTCACTTTGCTGGAACTGTAAGATACTACATTATTAACACAGCGAAAATATGCAGCATCAAAAACTCACCAAAACCTCATTGCGGGCATACAGCTAAATGTGAAAAATATATGTGCATAGAAGTGTGGTTGGGCTGTCTAAACAGGCTATTAAGTAACCCCCCAATTAGTTTAATTTTTTTTTTTTTTTTGAAATTCTTTATTTAAGTTTTCAATTAACAGTAATAAAACAGTTAACATTTGCTCTCATGTCAAGAAATACGGGTATTTGTCATATTATAATATGTCTAAGGATATTCATGGCAGATGGATTAAACGTATACATTCCCTAGAAAGTGAAGACAGTTGAGCTTACAGAACTTAGAACAAAATTTCAGGACTGCAAAGAACTAGCCCTAGAAACAGTACGAGTTATGATAAAAAATTTGTAAGGCTAGAGGGTGAGACGGAAGGACTAATTTACCGTGGATATAATTGAATTCAGATGAGGTGAAGGAGGAGTGGACGGCAAAGAAAATGGCTGGAACATGCAAAAAATAGAGTCAGGACGGTCATCGCGTCTTGCTAAAGAAAAGATAAGTAGGAAGGGCCAAACAGAACTCTTGGTAGGGGACTAGTAGATGAATTCCTCAAGGGGGATCCTCCGCCCCAAGTCCAAGAGTAGGGGACAAAAACACCTCCCACGGAAGCCAAGAATCCTTGAATTTCTCGTGAGAGCGTGCCTCCCAGCTAGATAATTCCTCCAAACGATATAAGTCTTGGACTTTGAGGATCCATTCTTCCAGCGTTGGGGGAGATGTTTTTCTCCAGTGTATTGAGATTAAGTGTTTTGCGGCCGCTAATAAAATGGGTAGTAAGTCGTGTTTCTTTAGGTTAAAAGAGGAAGAAGGAAGAGAGAGCAGCACCTCCTGGGGAGTTAGATCCCGATCCATCAGGCCCATATCTTGTAAAGATATATTTACATCTGCCCAAAATTGTTTCAATTCCGGACAGAGCCAGAAAATATGCGCTAAGGACCCCACACATCGAGAACATCTCCAACACTGCGGGGAATCCACCAATCCCAAATGAAACAGTCTTTCTGGGGTATGATACCACCTGGAAAGGATCTTAAATGCATTTTCCTGCAATAGGATGCATCTGGAGAACCCATGGGAATTGGCTAGTACCCGCTGAGTTTCATGAGGGGAAAGCGTCAGACCCAACTCCATCTCCCAGGAAGAAAGATATAAGGGTTTAAATTGAGTTGAACTTTTAAGGAGGTTCACGTATAGTTTAGAAACCAGTTTAGTGATTGGAGTTTTCAACCTCACTAGCAAGTCAAGCCAGAGCCAATCCGTAGATTGGTTTATCTTAGCTCTAAACGCGGTCATTATACGGTGTATATGATATTTCTGGAGAAAATTAGTAGGTTGTTTTATGGCACTGATCGGCCAATTATCAATGCAAGGTATTCGGTTTGAAAGGAACTGAGAAATTGGGGCGTCTGGTAGGGATGTCCAGAGTCCATAAATGTCTTGATAGGTAGGGTCCACCAACCATGGGATGATCTTAATTGGAATATTGTCTAGAAAATGGCAATACGGAAGCTGGTTTGGTATAAGGGAACGTTTTATGGATAGGGTGTTAGATAGGATCTCATTAGATTTTATGCGTGTGCAATTAAAAGACGACCAAAGATAGAGATCAGCTTCATCCCCTAGTATAGCAAGTTCTAGATATGTATTGAGATTTTCTGGATTGGGTTTTACCAGGTTAAACCATCTAGCAATATGTATGGCTTTGTAATATGTTTTGATATCTGGAAGGCCAAGACCGCCGCTACCTCTAGGAAGAGAAAGAATTTTAAAAGGGAGTCTGGCTCTTTTGTATTTCCATATAAACTGGGAGAACAGTTGGTTGGCTGAATGGAAGAATGAGTTGGGAAGGGATATGGGAACCATGTTCATGGTATAAAATATTTTAGGGAAAATATAAGATTTAATGACATTTATTCTGCCCATCCAAGATAAATAAGGTATGTTGTAGTTTTTTAAATCCGTTTGAAGCCTTGTCAGGAGGGGAGTATAATTACATCTATATAGGGAGGAAGGATCAGCCGTTAGATAAACTCCAAGATATTTTAGTTTCTCTGATGGCCAGTTAAAGGGGGTGTTTTCTTTTAAATCCAGTATATCTGAGTTTTTTGCTGAGATATTTAATGCTTCAGATTTATTTGCATTTATTTTAAAGTTAGATATCTCACCAAAATCGGCAAACAGGGACATTAACTTCGGGAAAGATGTTTTGGGATTGGAGGTTAAGATTAAGAGGTCGTCGGCAAAAGCAGCTACTTTGACCTCAAGTTTACCCATCTTAAGGCCTATGATCTCACTATCCTGTCTAATCTTTTCCATCAGGGTTTCCATGACCATGATAAAGAGGGAGGGAGAGAGAGGACAGCCCTGTCTGGTACCGTTAGATATATTAAATGGTTCGGAAAAAAAACCGTTCACACCGACCCTAGCAGACGGATCTACGTAGAGGGACATTACAGCATCTATAAAGGCTTGTGGGAAGGCAAACTTTTGAAGCGTACAGACCATGTATCTCCAGCTAATTCTGTCAAATGCTTTTTCAGCATCAGTTGACAGAATAGTCAATGGAGTCTTAGTCTTATTTGCATATGAAATAGCGTGGAGGATTTTAGTAGAATTATGTTTGCCTTCGCGACCCTTCACGAAACCCACCTGGTCAGGCCGAATAATTCTGCACAAGACACCATTCAACCTCGAAGCCAACACCTTAGCCCACAGTTTCAGGTCAGTGTTGAGCAATGAGATAGGGCGGTAATTGCTACACAGGCTGTCGTCTTTCCCCTCCTTAGGTATAATAGCAATGTAGGCCTCAAGTGCCTGGCGAGGTGGGAGCTTCCCTTCTAGAAAGGAATTAAACAGATCAACTAGGTGGGGAAGAAGAATATCAGAGAACTTTTTGTAATAGCCCACCGGGAAACCGTCGGGGCCAGGTGCCTTCCCATTCGGGATGGTTTTTAGGATGTCTTCTAATTCTTTAAGTGTAATTTTGGCCGTGAGTGCGTTACCTTCTTCAGGGGAGATTTTTGGAAGGGGGAGAGAGGCCAAAAAAGTTTGGATTTTAGTCATGGCTGTCGGACAATTTTTCATATCATCAGAAAGGGGCAGATTATAGAGGGACTCATAGTACTGCCGGAAGGTCTCAGCAATCTCTTTTGAGTCCACCACTCTCCTGCCCGTCGACGCAACAATTTTTTTAATGAATTTTTTCTCTTTTTGCTTCTTTAGCAATTGTGTGGTGAGTTTCCCACTTTTATTGCCATGCAAATAAAAGCGGTGTCTGCAATGCATAAACAATTTTGCTGACTTTACATTTAATAAGTCTTTGAGCTTGTTACGAAGAAAAACAAGATCCTGGTGAGACTCAGGTGATTTAGTACTTTTATGTGTACGCTCTGCAGTGGTTATTTGGTGGAGGAGAGATTGGATTTCTTTTTCTCTTTGTTTTTTAATGTACGAGCTAAGTGAGATGAGTTCACCCCTGAGAACGGCTTTATGTGTTTCCCATATAATGGGAGTGAGATGACCCGTATTTATGTTTTCACTGAAGAAATGAGAGATGATGGCTCTAAGTTTGTCTGTATGTCTCGGGCTATCAATCAACGATTCATTAAGTCTCCAGGTCATAGCGGGCCTAGGTAACGTGGTGATGAGAATCTCAATGAAGACAGGGGCGTGATCTGATAAAGTGATTGTGCCAATTTTAGAAGATTTTACTAGATGTAAGGCTCGAGATTGTACTAGAAAGTAATCAATGCGATGATAAGAGTTGTGTGGTGACGAGAAAAATGTGTAATCTTTCGATGTGGGGTAGAAGCTTCGCCAGGGGTCTATTAGTTGTAGAGAGTTTAGCTTATTTAGGAGTTTTTGTCTCGATTTTTGAGGAATGGAAGAGGAACCACTAGAGGTGTCTAGGTTAGGTTGTAGAGTCAGGTTTAGGTCCCCTCCCACAATCAATAAACCTTCCTTAAAAAGCTGTAGAGTGTCCAATGTTTTGAGAATCCATTGTGTCTGGTTTATATTTGGGGCGTATAAATTTGCTAAGGTTATTTTTGTGTTTGCTAATAGCCCTTTTATAAAAACAAATCTGCCTTCCGAATCAGTCAGACTATCCTCTAGTGTGAATGGGAGACCTTTTTTAAGCGCTATACTTACTCCCCTAGAGGCGGAGGAGGAACAGCTGTTGTACCAAGTTGGGAAAGGGGAGAAAGACATATTAGGGGTTCTTCCCATTTTAAAGTGAGTTTCTTGCAAGAAGGCTATTTGTGTAGATTGTTTTTTTAACAGTGTTAGTATCTGACTGCGTTTTGCAGGGGAATTTAAACCTTTCACATTAAAGGACGCTACCGTGACCGTACCCGCGTCAGTTCGATTAGTTGCCATCCACTCCTTCCTCAGAATCCCCCGTCACACCATAGAGCCTTCATCAAATGCAGGGCTTCTTCACCATATCAGCCAATATGGCGCTGGCACGAAAAGTTCCCGCGCCTCCCAGGAGCGCAGACGTCTTCAATCACCGCCAGGACAGAGGGACCACCGACCGCCTGCCACACTTCGTTCTCCTCTCTCACGTCCCAGCGTCCAGGGGTCAGGGGTGAGAGCCGAGTCAGGGCGCAGCTACAGACCCCACAGGTATCTGATCACAGGCCGGAGCAGCAGGAGGTAGGCAATTATGATCGCTGAGCCGGAGCAAGGGGGATGGGAGCAGCGCTCAGCAGCAGTGCTTCCGTGCAGCAGCTCTCTCCAGTGTAGGCTGGAAGTAACAGCCGTTCAGCCTCAGCGTCGCTTCGTCGGCTGATCTTCTCTGCCAGATTACAGCAGAGCCGTGGTGTACTCAGCAGGCTGGGGGGGGGGGCAATGGCGCCGCAGGGCACACTTCTCCTTCAGACCTCTTACCTTCTCCTCGCACCGTGACCCAATCCCCCCGTCCCCACCGGGAATTTTAGTTATTTAAGCGTTCGGGCACTCCAGCTGTAGATGCAGGGGGAGGTGGAGAAACCCCCGCTGCAGCGAGTCGGCTATTTCACCGCACTTGATGGTCCACTCGGCCCGTCCAGCCAGCCTCAGGCTCACATGTAGGCCTCGGGGTCTAAGCCCGATATAAGATCAGTTTGAGGGCTCAAAAGGGTGTAAAAGTCTCCTGGACCAGAAAGGAGCTGATTAAATATCTCAAGTCCAGTGGATGGGTTGTTGATAAGTGCGGATTAAGTTAGATATAAATAGCCAGCAGAGGAGCTTAATGGAAGCACGTCCTGCTCCTTGAGCTGCTGGCCACGCCCCCTCCCAATTAGTTTAATTTAATTGCTTCAGTCAGCTTTACATTTTATTGTGCTGTGTTATCTCAGCTTTGTGTCATCAGAGTCACAGTAGACTTTGCTGGATCTGTATCTTCCTGACCCCTAAGTCATGGGGTTTTAGTGGGTAGAGCAGAAACTTACCCTGTTATCAGAAACGTATCTACCTGGAGAACCCATGATTATTTTTACTCAATCTGTCAGGAGAGAGGCCGGAGGCCCCATACACATTAATTGGTCAACCAGCTTTAATCAATTGTTTATGGGAAGCCAAATGACCCCATAGTCATTAGACTCATAAAATGCCCAAGCCCGTCTATATCGGTTGGATTAGACGACCATCTAACGTGCATGAAAGTATCCAAACTCTTCCTAAACAGTTGATATTAGTGGGTAGAAGGATCCAGCATTTTGTATTTCCAGTGGCTAATCCTTTGTTCTCTGTAAGCCATAGCTGGAAGAATCTGGTAGCTGATCTCTAATAGAGAACAGAAGAGCTCTGTAATTTGCCAAGTGCTTCTGTGTATGGGCGAGTCAGGAGATATAGGTGTTGACTAACAAGTTAACTAATGTATACGGGGGGGGGGGGGGAGGAGGGGGCTTTAGGATCATCTCAGGCACTTGTGAGATCTTGTGAGTGCCAGAGTCGCAGAAAAGTGAAGGAGAGATGGGAGCTGAAGGGAGGAAGCAAGGTAGCACAATACTGACAAGATATGTAGAGTCAGGATAGGTGAGAGATGGGGTAAATATTGTATTTTTTATTTTGTAACCCTTCCATTTATCATGCTTTGGGGTCTGCAGAGAGTATAATAAATGGCTTTTACCAGCAATTCAGCTCAAATCGAATTTCCCGTCCGATCTCAAGTGAATCAAATCTGGCAGATTCACTCTTCTCTAGTAGCTATTAGTTATAATATTGTTTATGAACATTCCATTTTCAGCTCAGCCTTGTAGGACTATTGCTGTAATCATTTCATGTGATCAGAGATAACCTTATATTTAGCGGAGCTATATGCATTATCTTTTGGTGATAACCACCAGGGCCACTGTCAAGGAATTACTCCATTACTTATATGTGGGCCTGGTGAGCAGAAGCAAAGAAGGGGGGTCCAAACTGGCTGGGGCAGCACAGCCGAGCCACTGTATATATTATTATCCCCTATACACATCATATGTGATAATTATTAGGGCCTTTCAAGGCATGTATGTGATTAGGGGATGCTATATATGTGATCTGGTGTTTGGTGGGAACTGTTAGTGTGTGATTGGTGTGGATGTGGTGCATAAGTGGAGTTTTTCCAAGAGTGTGCGGTGTGACTGTGGAAGGTTCGAGACATGAAGGCGGAGCTAGGGTGGAGCATAGTCTCAAGGGGGGCCAACAATTTTGCCAGTATGAAGCCCTGAAATTCCTGGTGGCAGCCATGATGGCCACCATGTAATAGTGCCCAAATGATGCAGTAATATACCGTAGTTCTCAAACACTGATGGTTTCTGTAAGGTGCTAAATAACTTTTATCTGTAGTAAGATTCTTTCCAGCCATACTCCAGGCGTTATTCATGGAGTGTAAAAAGCGTAGGAACATCAACATAATTGTGGATGTACGGGAATGTAATTTTTAACTCAGTTGGAATAGAGCTTGTGCATAATTTTGGATAAAGCATACAGCTTGAAGTCTTCTCACTTCAGTTCATCATTCCACCACATTAGGCAGGAGTGTTTTTTCCATGATGAGGATCGTTGGAGCCTTATCCAGGATGAGCTGGTTGGTTCGTACATTTTTTGTATGCCAAATAACATTGCCAGATAGATAGATATCTAAATAAAAACAAATAAATATCAAAACTTGGCTATCTTGTTGCAAAATGTGAATTTACCTTTCCAATGGTTTGGGCATTAAGTATAGAATCAGGAGCAAAAGCTCTTGGTCAACAACATGCGTAGAGCACCTCGGTCCTATGTATGATATGTTTACTACTGTTCCATTCACACAGGAGACTTTATCGGTGGAGGTCTAGGTGGTTAGACTCTAATGATCATACAAATATTAAGGAATCTGTGGATAGGTGATACATGTTATTTATGGGATAACACAATTTAATAATAAGAAATGGCAAAAAAAAAACCTACACATCCAAAAACACACTTAACTTGCCTGTGATATGGCCCTCTTCTCAAGAGAATACCCATTAAGCCAGGGTCACACATGCAACTGCAATGTGAGAAACTCGCGCGAGTCTCTCGCCTCAGTACCTGGCACTGCCGCCACACACTCAGTCCCAAGTGCCGGCAGCAGTGTCGGGTACTGAGGCGAGAGACTCTCGCGAGTTTCTCACATTGCAGTTGCAAGTGTGACCCCGGCTTTTGTCCATCACTCTCGTCAGTAGTCTTGTGTTAATCATGGAAGCTCACCTCTTGCATATACACCAATGATGGGCTGCAGAGTTCACATACACTGTATGCAGAATTATTAGGCAAGTTGTATTTTAGAGAATTATTTTTATTATTGATCAACCACTATGTTCTCATTTAACCCAAAAGACTCATAAATATCAAAGCTTAATATTTTTAGAAGTTGGAGTGGTTTTTTTTTTTAGATTTGGCTATCTTAGGAGGATATCTGTTTGTGCAGGTAACTATTACTGTGCAGAATTATTAGGCAACTTAATAAAAACCAAATATATTCCCATCTCACTTGTTTATTTTCACCAGGTAAACCAATATAACTGCACAAAATTTAGAAATAAACATTTCTGACATGCAAAAACAAAACCAAAAAAATTAGTGACCAATATAGACACTTTTCTTTATGATGACACTCAAAAGCCTTCCATCCATAGATTCTTTTGGTTGCTTGATCTGTTTACGATCAACATTGCGTGCAGCAGCCACCACAGCCTTCCAGACACTGTTCCGAGAGGTGGACTGTATTCCCTCCCTGTAGATCTCACATTTTATGAGGGACCACAGGTTCTCTATGGGGTTCAGATCAGGTGAACAAGGGGACCATGTCATTATTTTTTCTTCTTTGAGACCTTTACTGGCCAGCCACCCTGTAGAGTAGTTGGAGGCATGTGATGGAGCATTGTCCTGCATGAAAATCATGTTTTTTCTTGAACGATACCAACTTCTTCCTGTACCACTGCTTAAAGAAGTTGTCTTCCAGAAACTGGCAGTAGGTCTGGGAGTTGAGCTTCACTCCATCCTCAACCCGAAAAAGGTCCCACAAGTTCATCTTTGATGATACCAGCCCATACCAGTACCCCACCTCCACCTTGCTGGTGTCTGAGTCGGAGTGGAGCTCTCTGCCCTTTACTGATCCAGCCTCTGGCCCATCCATCTGGCCCATCAAGAGGCACTCTCATTTCATCAGCCATGAAACCTTTGAAAAGTCAGTCTTAAGATATTTCTTGGCCCAGTCTTGTCGTTTTATCTTATCTTTCTTGTTCAATGGTGGTTGTTTTTCAGCCTTCCTTACCTTGGCCATGTCCCTGAGTATCGCACACCTTGTGCTTTTTGTTACTCCAGTAACGTTGCAGCTCTGAAATATGGCAAAACTGGTGGCAAATGGCATCTTGGCAGCTTCACGCTTGATTTACCTCAATTCATGGGCAGTTATTTTGCGCCTTTTTGCTCAACATGCTTCTTGCGACCCTGTTGGCTATTTGCCATGAAACGCTTGATTGTTCAGTGATCATCACGCTTCAAAAGTTTGGCAATTTCAAAACTGCTGCATCCCTCTGCAAGACATCTCACAATTTTGGACTTTTCAGAGCCCGTCAAATCTCTCTTCTGACCCATTTTGCCGAAGGAAAGGAAGTTGCCTAACAATTACGCACACCTTATATAGGGTTTTGATGTCATTAGACAACACCCCTCCTCATTACAGAGATGCACATCACCTGATTTACTTATTTGGTAGTTGGCTCTCAAGCCTGAACAGCTTGGAGTAGGACAACATGTATAAAAAGTATCATGTGATCAAAATACAACTTGCCTAATTATTCTGCACACAGTGTAGATATGCAGTGCCTCATTGATACAGAAAAAATAGACTAAGACTGATGGGGAAAATTGGTGCATTGGAGCTGCAGGAATTTAATGTAATGGTTGCCACTTCTCTATTATAGAACATATCATGCTTTAAAGGGGCATTCTCAGAATTGAAAGTCATGAATGGGAAATATCTTACTGATCATTGGGGGTTTCATTGGACCCCCAGTGATCCAAAGATCTGACTGCCTGAGTTCTGCAAACTAGCAGTGCTGTCGACAATAATCAACGTGGAAGTAAAACATGTGCAGAACACCTCCGCTCCATTCAAGATCAAGATCAAACTTTTGATTCCAGGAATACACCTTTTAATGTTCATGTAAACTCCCAGACAACTCCTTTCGGGTGAAGTTGACACATTCCATTACCATTTTTAGTGTATTTCAGAACCCAAGGATTGCTTATTCGGTTCTATATGAACACTTCCACTGACCAAGCTTTGAAGTGACATAAGACAAGGCATTTACATAAGTTAACATGATGTTTATGCTAATAGTGCATTTTCTGGGCTAGAAGGTTTTTTTAGAACTTATAATGGGGGCAAAGATCATACTGTTACTTTACCACAAATTTGCAATTCACAACGTTAAGTCATGTCACATTACGTAACATTACCATTAATTAGATGCAAATACTATGGTAATAAGTGATTCCTGTGACATTTTCACCCCCAATTCGCTTACATAGAGTCAAGAATAAGAACACAGCAAAATAAAGCATGTACAGTGCTGTGAAGAAGTACCGGTATTCTTACCTCCTAGCTGTCCCTTATTATTACATCGTTGTCACTTCTGGTCCGTATAGTTAAAACATGTATTTAAAAGACCAATCCTACAGAGTCTTACAATGGCAGATGTCAGAGGGAAAGCGGGCAGAAGTCAGTGTAGGAGGAATCAACCACGATGGATTTTAACATGCCCAATCCTTTATTCCTGATAGAAAATAATCTACTGACAGAAATTTCTTGCATCTGCATGCGCCCTGCCAACATGTGTATTTCCAACTTAAGGTTGTATGATTATTTAAAGTGACTCTGTCGCTTAATATGGTGCCTTATGTAAGGCAGCGTATCACAGGCACAGGTCTTTACTCCTAGTAGCCAATGCAGAACTAGACATTTTTCTGCGATTTTGCTAATAAGTGCACTGGGATATGTAATGAGACCGGTATATTCATGAGTTTATTCCTCCTTCCAACTTTCCCAGCTCCTCTGCGGAAGTGGTTATCACCAGTCTCAACTTGCCTACAACCGCAGCACCTCTTCTGAATAGTAGGTCCGGTGGGACATCATCATTGTGTTGCAATATGCACTATGCTTTATGTCCCACCTACTAATGGGGTGCAGGGCATGCCAGGGATGGATAGTTGGGATGCAGGTGATATCGGCAAGTTGGAAGAGGTTTGCAGGACTCTGATCTAGAGGCTACAGATTACTAATGTTGCCTCTGGATCAGGGTCTTTGCTCAACTCTATAGATTTAGTGTCGGTGTGAATACTTGACATAGTCAAAAGGGGGGAAGTACCAGACTGGGGTTATTCTGCAGAAGTTTTATAAATGAGAAGTATAGTACAGTGAACATTTTTAAGTTGACCACCCTAAGGATTACTGAGGCTTTCTCAGCTTGTCCAAAGAATATGCCAAACAATATCTGATAATTGAGAGTTCATTCTCCCCCCAACAACTAATGGGAGAATGTAAAATGAATGGGAGGGAGGTTCTGCACACACATTCAATTTTATGGAAGTTAAAGCAAGAGCTAATTTCTCCCATAGGTGGGGCCTAAATATTTAAAACCACTTTCACCCATCCCACATTTAAGATCTAATTCTGGATGTCTGGACTACCCAAGAGTTTCCTGATCAAATTCAACAACCATAGAATCTGTTGAGTTTAGGTTAGGAAACCTGTGTCTGCTGGGGACATCGCACTCCATAATCAGACCTTGAATGTGAGACGTGTGAAACCTGCCTACGGTTGGGTTCACTTGGGCCACTTATTTTTTGGTATTTTTTCTGGTAGAAATGATACCTGGGTTAAAGAAATCCGTCTTGTGGTTTTTGGTTTAATTTTTGTTTGCAGTTTTGATTTTTTGGTGCTCTAGCGTCACGGTTATCATTCTCCAAAACAAGAAGAGAAAGCCACTACATAAATATGTGCACACCTGCTACATGCTGAAGGTAAGATAATAATAAATAATAATCTTTATTTTTATATAGCGCTAACATATTCCGCAGCGCTTTACAGTTTTTGCACACATTATCATCACTGTCCCCAATTGGGCTCACAATCTAGAATTCCTATCAGTATGTCTTTGGAATTACAAGACAGTATGTCTTGTAATATTACATTACAAGACATAATAAGACAGTATGTCTTATTATGTGAACAACAAGGACACAAACATAAATATAAAACCAATTAAAAACATGACCACAAAACACCCTTCCCCATATAATATAGTAAACCTGGACATGGCAAGCTATAGTGAGAGAGGGTATATGTGTCTTAGATTATTATGCAATCATTTTCGCTACATCCATATTATGGTCTGTATTTTATATATACGTAGCATGTATATTTTTGCATGTGCATATATATTTATGGATGTTTCTATTTATATATATACTAGATTGTGGCCCGATTCTAACGCATCGGGTATTCTAGAATATGCATGTCCCCGTAGTATATGGACAATGATGATTCCAGAATTCACGGCAGACTGTGCCCGTCGCTGATTGGTCAAGGCAACCTTTATGACATCATCGTCGCCATGGCAACCATTATGACATCATCGTCGCTGTGCCCGTCGCTGATTGGTCGAGGCCTAGCGGCCTCGACCAATCAGACGCGGGATGTCTACGTCCTTTATGACATCATCGTCGCTGTGCTCGTCGCTGATTGGTCGAGGCCTGGCGGCCTCGACCAATCAGAGACGCGAGATTTCTACGTCGATGCTGTGCCCGTCGCTGATTGGTCGAGGCCTGGCGACAGACAGACAGACAGAAAGACAGACAGACAGAAAGACAGACAGACAGACAGACGGAAAAACCCTTAGACAATTATATATATAGATATTTGTTTCAAATGTCACTTTATTATTGATGTACTATATATCGTAAACCCCCTTTTTTCATTTGCAGTATATTCTTTATATTTATTTTCTTTCACATCAGCAATGGCCATTCTCCTCTTCTCTTACCTAATCCACCTTCAGGTCCCTCCTATGTTCTCCATCTACTTTTGTCATCACATGCTTTTTCCCGCTCACAGCACCTTCCCCTTCTTCCCCCTCTTCCCCTTAATACAGACGCTCCACCACTACATGTGCAGGCGGCCGCACAACGTGCCTGCTACAGCTCTCCTCTTTCAGCTGTCATTTCCTGCGCATGCGCGGCACTTACTGTTCTCATGGTGCTTCTGCGCTTGCGCTTCTTGCCTCCTCCTTCACTTCTCGTCCGCCGGCAGGATCCTCAGACATCGGTAACTGATCAGCTTATTATTGCCGCTATATAGAGCGGACACCTTGCACTGGGGAATCACTTTCCCTGACGAAGCTGCCCAGCGGCAGCGATACGCGTGTGATCTTCCCACACCCTTCCCTCCATTTCTTCCAGTCCTGTTACCTTGGAGTTTCACTTGCTGCAGCCTCTTCCATGCTTTTTACGGGCTCAAACCACTCCTGGGTCTGAACTATCCATGGCTGAGCCACACTTGGGGTAGGCTTACCATCATTTTGTGTTTCGCACAACATTCATTTACGGCACTTTGTTAGCCATTGCTCTATATTTTGCCATTGCAAATACCCCTTTTGCTTCATACATTCCTCTTTACTCCAACAGGGCTTTTTTCTATCTGGGCATTGCTTTATGCTATATGTGCCGTGGTGATTGATGTATGACAAATTTGGGGACACCCTTATATTGTCTGTATATGCTGGATTAGAATCTTGTATCTTGCTTTAGGTGTATATACACCTTTATATTGTATTTGGAGTTATCTTTCATATATATGTGCAGTTGTGATTGCCACAGTTAATAATCTAAGACACATATATCCTCTCTCACTATAGCTTGCCGTGTCCAGGTTTACTATATTATATGGGGAGGGGTGTTTTGTGGTCATGTTTTTAATTGGTTTTATATTTATGTTTGTGTCCTTGTTGTTCACATAATAAAGTTTTGATCTTACCTTCCGCATGTAGCAGGTGTGCACATATTTATGTAGTGGCTTTCTCTTCTTCTTTTAGTACATGCAATTTTTCATGCATTTTGTAGCACCCTGATCTACATTGTTATACATTTGATATATTTTTTATAGTAGTGCTCCTGACACTTTATATATTTACCCAATGGTTATCATTCTGTCTTAAATCACAGGTCACTGAACCTTCAGTGACATACCTCCTATTCTAACCCCTTCACAACAATTGCTGTACCTTTCATGTGGGCTCCAACTCTGAGCCCACATCTTTCCTGGCACATGACAACTGATTTGACCAGCTGACACATGCCCCTAACAGCCGTGGGTTGTCAATCTCTGACAGCGCATTTAACATGGCCGTGCCGGAAGCATGTCACTAATTCCGCCCATCGGTTCCCCTGTCACATGATCGCAGGTGCCGATGGGCTGGCATGACAACCCAGGGTCTGCAGGAGACCCCTGTGGTTGTCATAGCCGATCTGCTACGAGCGCAGCCCAGTAGCTGGCATTTATAGCGGATTAACATTAGCATTTCAGCTACACAGAGCAGGGCTTCAGCACAAGCAATCAGAAGATTGCAGCCCCAAGTCTTCTATGGAAACTATTGAGGCATGTAAAAAGTGAAGAAAAAAGATTAAAAAAAATTATAAGTTGAAATCACCCCCCTTTTGCCCCAATGTAAAAATAATTAATCAGATCTATAAACGGTGTAACGAGAAAAACATTCAAAATGCCAGAATTACGTTTTTTTTTTTTGTTGCCACAACATTGCAATAAAATGCAACAACAGGCGATCAAAGCATAGTTTCTATCCCAAAATAGTATCAATAGAAACGTCAGGTCGGCACACAAAAAATAAGGCCTTACCCACCCCGGATTCCAAAAAATAGAGAAGCTACGGGTCAAGGAAAATTTTGATATATATATTTTTTTTTTACAAACTTTGGAATTTTTTTACACTACTTAAATAAAAAAGAACCTAGACCATGTTTGTTATCTGCAGAATCATGACCTGGAGAATCATAATGACAGGTCAGTTTTAGCATCTGGTTAACATTAGGGTTGGCGGAACGCACCGAATATATATTTATTAGAGGCAGTTGGTGTGCTCGCAACCCGGGATCCACCATGCAGGAAAGCACCTGCAGCTAGGTATGGCGGTACTTTATAGTGGTATAAACAGACTCTGTTACTTCACAGAGTCTGTTAGCAAAGATAACGCTGTGCTCTGTTTGGCTCACAGAGGCACACAGCTACTCAATAGAGCAGATGGTGGTCATGCAGTCAAATGCAAACATGACACTCCTCACTGGAGATGCCAGCATTCTAGGGGCTTATTTCAGCCGGGTCCCTGAATACACACACACAAAACTCCTCGCCGGAGGTGCCAGCATTCTAGGGGCTTATTTGAGCCGGGTCCATGACTGCATACAAAACATGACCACACTGGCGCTGAGCTCATACATAAATTGATACTAGCGCATGGCCATGCGGCCATGTGAGCCTTAAATAGTTGCAGCACATTCAGGACCTTCAAAGAAGGACCAATGGAGTTGCTGCAGTACCTGAGCATGTGACCCTAGATCTCCACTGAGAGATCTTACCCTGGGCATACTCAGTGTGTGCAAAGCAGGACTTAGTCCTAGCACCTACCGGACCTTCCGAGAAGGACCAATGGAAGTTGCTGCAGTACCTGAGCATGTGACCCTAGATCTCCACTGAGAGATCTTGCCCTGGGCATGCTCAGTGTGTGCAAAGCAGTACTTAGTCCCAGAAAAGCCTGCTCGCCGCAGATCAGTGCAGGGTACAATAGCAGAGCCTGGAGAGGCAGCAGTAACCCTTTGCACAGTATCAGTCTCAGTGAGACGCTGGGACCGACGTCTCCGCCGAACAGGCTCCACTGCGGCCGATGCAGAATGGGAGACTGCAGCAGACACGGATCGAGATTCCCCCTGTGCAGCAGAGGAAACTCGACTCCTAACAAACATGGTAACAAAAAAATAATAATTGTTGATCTGCACTTTTTTAGCAATTTCACTGCACTTGGAATCTTTCCCCCGTTTTCCAGTACATTATATGGTAAAATCAATGATGTCATTCAAAAGTATAAAAGTACATTTTAATCAGTGTAGCAGCGCCAACCTAAAAATGCCTGTAGTTTACTTTGCAAAATCCTGATCACAGGTTTTCTTTAAGATGAGTATCATGATGCACACAAACTATAAATCTCAGGATTTTGCGAAAAACGGAAAAAAAAAAAACCCTGCAAAGAAACTTATTCTTTTTACTTTGAATAAATTGTATTATTATCTCTTTTGTGGTAGAGGGAATAAGAAGAGGGCCTGTTTAGTGGCAGAGCCTACAGGCATGGTGAGAAACATTGCAAAATGATGTATTATCAGCTGGTGTTTTTCAACTAAGACCTGGATATATTACAAATGGGCTCATAAGTCTTCGACATTACATTTTGCTGTTGCAGACTTAATATTTTGCCCGGGAACACAGCTTTTGTTCTGGATTCTGTTTTAACTCAGAGGAAAAAGAGAATTTAAGGCTTCTGCCGGCAGCTTCGGGGTAGTTTGACAATTTTCTATTTAAAATGAGTTTCACTGCCATTCATTACAGGCAAAAGATTTAAACTAGTGTATGACCCTTCAGGGATGAGCAAGTCCATCCATTCACATAGGGAACATATTTCTCCTGATATTCATCACATAGGCTCGAAGCGGTAATTCTAGAGCTTCGGAAAATCCTCGTAAAAAAAAAGTGTGTATTACCATACGCTGCTTGTGGTAGGAAGACTAAAGAAAGCAGATATTAGGTCCTGAGTAATGAGGCTGTATAATCCTGGCAGGTAAAAACACATTCTGCTGTTGTTTAAAGGATAGAAGAAAAAAAAAACATTTCATTTTTCTGGTCTTATAGTATTAGGAAGGCAAGGAGGAGGAATGAAGCTGGTTAACTATTAACTTGACAGAAGTATGTATCAATGCAGAAAGCTAGAATCAGAAACTAGTGATCTTCCGGGGCTCCATGCCTTGAAGTCTTCTCATATGTGATGTTCTGGGATATTTGGCACAGCATCATACTGTAAAATCACAATGGAGCCTCATGGGAGAAAGAATTATCCCAACTACCAAGATACAAATAAGTATATGCAAATAGAAATAATACAAATATGCCCAATATCACATTAGAAGATATCATAAGTACAAGGAGATCTTAATAAAAGGTTGTCCCAAATTAGTTTTGAGAAGAGACGTGTAATGAGGGCGGTAGCTGTAGATATCCATCCATGGCAATTGACTAAGCAGTTGCTGCAATCTTCTTTTTACTGAAATGAATGAAGCAAACAAATTAAAAGCGCAACAACGGCCGTATATTCAATCAATCCGTTACTTCTAAAACTAATCAGACAGCCGAGATACTGCAATGCTTTGGGAAATCTCTCTTGATAACAGAACTGTCTTTTTCAATTTTACTGAAGATAATATCAGAATAGTCCAACAAGACAACTCAGGGCCAACAACGTTATCTTTGAGGCTGCACTCACCCAATCTTGGACTGATGTCTTTTCAGGAACATGTCAAGTATGGCCCATAACCATGCCCCCTTTTTTGTAGGTCATACCTTTTCCACATTTAGAATTGATGAGGTCCCATTTATTTCGCCATGACTGTTGTCTGTGACTACCTCTTACTTTACGACTCTTTTTTGATTGGGTAGACTGGCTAGACATCATAGGTACATTTTGGCGCAATGCGGGCTAATCAAAAGAGAAGTTGCAGATAAGAGCCACATCTCTTGGTCCCATGCAGCGGCCACAAAACACTTTGAATGGGGCGTGCAAATAAATTTGCACCAACTCCACGCACTTTTTTCCAAGTCCAATTTACTGTCCCTTGAATGTCTGATTGGACTGTGTGACCCCACATAATGATGTGAGGAGTCCAAGAGATTTGGCAAGTATGCCTTTACCTCACTTTGTATTATGCTTTTTGGATAACAAGTGCTTTTTTGTTCATCTGCCTGGGATCACTTCACTCGCCTGCCTCCTATCTGGATCAAAGCAACCTCTATAATAACAGTGCTGTCTTCTATATGTTACAGACAAACAGTTATTTGTCTTCTTGTTGTGATTACTGCATCTTACAAGGACCATGAGAAAGTCACACAACTTTATGCTCCAAGTTTTGGCCCATCAAATAATGTACGGTAATAAAAAGTTGTTAAATACAAAGTTCCCTCTATGGGACATTTAAAACACATTCTTTACTGCAAAAGTAGTAAAGTTGTAGTATATCCCCCTCTGGAGCTGGCCACAGCAGTTACTTTTGATGTCCTCAATAAAAGGTTTCTTCAAAGAAAATGATAGCAATAGTCCTGTAAATGTATACAAGTATACAATTCTTGTTTGAATTTTTGATTTGTAGTGATTGCTACACTGGGTTTTTTGTCTAACAGAGATCATGGATTTTGGAGACAATTAGAAGAAATTGAGTTTTATGGTGCATGAGACTGTTACAAAGTGATCTCTGGCAGCCCCAGAAGAGATTTTGCACTGGAGCTCAATATGCAAACTGGTGGCCCTTGCAAAGATTGTGGAATATGAAGTACAAAAGGGTTGTCTCATAGTCGACAATGGGTAAAATTGCAAAGTGCTTGTAAAAGAAAGCAACTTTGCAATTTTTGTTTGCTAAAAAATCCTCTGCAATCTGAAAAATGTAGGTTTTTGTATTTTGCTGGGGAACAGAGCCCTTCAGGAGACAACATATTTAACAACATGTGCACGTGATATCTTTTAGATGCTGGCGAAACCTCCAAGAGTTTTAAATAGAAAATACTTCAGGAAACATTGAAGATTTTGTGTCTTGCATCATCTTTCCGACCTCTTTTTGAAAAATCTTTGCCTCTTGTGTTTTCGACTTTGTACATTATGTGAAGGCCTCCAAGAAGAATCCACCTGAAGAATGGAAAGGTCACTCCTCTTAACTGTTTTGCAGCTTTCAAAGCCTGATGAGGTTAAAAAAAATCTCAAGTCAAAATTATTTAAACCCTATTGAAAATTAGGTTTATTAGCAAAATTTGCAGCCATTCATCTCGAACCCCAAAGAAAATCTTTGGAGGAATTTGAAGAAGGTGGTTTCAGTACGTATACTGAAGAACAGTAGTGACCAGGAGGACATTACCCAGGAACATCGCCAGATGCCGATGTTCATGTGTATATAAAGTTTGTATCAGGTCATTACAGCCAAAGGGGCTACTTGAATCATTAATTGTGTTGCGCTATTTACATTGCTCTTGTTTTATTGGTCACTTGATCTCTTGCTGCCAAAAATCTTGAACTGTAGCCATACCGCCATTTTGACGTCATGCTTTCAATGTCTATTCTCTTCCCCCTCTGTGCCTATTCTTCTCCCCTTTATACCTATTCTCTTCACCCTCCATACCTTGGCTTCCACCACTCTAATCCAAGCTACTGGGGCACAAGAAACCTTCTAGAATCACAAATCTCCCATAGATTTTGGTGGACCAGGAGTGATTTCTCCTCTTTTTCCAGGAGCCTCATGGATGTTCCAATAGTCATCAAGTATAAATAGGCAGAACCTGATATTTCCCATAACTTTTAAAAGGGAAACATATACTTTCTTCCCCCATATTATAAATGGCATCTTGTAAGTGATATCTGGAAACTAGATGCTGTAAGTAACATCTCTTTTTTTTTTCCTGTGCGTTAGATTTGATTAAATGCCGCATTTCTTAATATAACATATACAGTATATATAGCTTTTCGGTTTAACAAGAACCATCTAAAAGTTTTTGCAGCTCTCTAATAGCTTCCCATCGTAACTCATGATTAGGTATTTCAAAGCATTTTTTGTTTTCTTGTAAAACGTAAAATTGCTTCCTACTGGGCCTAATTGGATGGCAGGCTGACCCGGGGCTCTTCTGTACTTGGATCATATGAATATTTTAATTGCCACCAGGATCCACAATGACCACTTTTAAGCACAGCATCTCAGGCCTTTTTAGGGCTTATGGGACAGGCAAAGTATAGCGATTCACCACCACCATGCATAAAATATTGCAATTAAAAGGTAAATAAAGTCGTAGCAATGAAATGGAAATTGACACAAGCTGCGATCTGCTACAGAAAGCATTTTCCTTCTTTTTTTCCCTCTGTACGAAATATGCATAATTTATTATTAATAGCTTCATAGTGTCCTTTCCTGGTGCTCTTGTCAGAAAGGCTGAGTTAACAGCCTATTATTGTGTACTCCTCACTGTGCCGTTAATAGCTTTAGTGTCTTCTGTGGGAATACACCTGCTGCTCATAAACGCATTTTGTCTGCCTCAAAAATGTGACGAGTCTTCAGGTTGTTTTTTTGGGGGATGACCTTGTGCAAACTTGTGTTCATCTCCATAACAATGGCAATCATGAAGGGACAGATTGCGGCTCTGTACAGCTCAGCATCTGTTTATTATACGCAGTAAGAAGAACACTCGTTTTCTTTCATTTTTCTAAATTACATCTCGTTACATGGAAATTTTGCATATAAGCTCCTGATGGTTAAGAAAATATTTTTATCCAGCCTTGAACAAGCCCCCCAGATTTTGTTTAGCTTCCTGTATTGTCATAGCAGCTGCTTGCAGACTTCGTATTTTGCAGCGATCACTTCTTATGATTGCAGCCAATGACTTTGCACTTTGTTTACAAGTATCTGAATGTGGTTCCAGTTAGTCAATGGGGTGTTTTGTTTTCCTAAATTCTGTCGACTAAACCTTGAATTATAATTATTATTATTATTATTTATTATTATAGCTCCATTTACTCCATGGCACCTTACATGTGAAAAGGGGTATACGGTATATAATACAAAACAAGTACAATAATCTTAAACAATAAAAGTCACGACTGGTACAGGACTCTGCCAGCGAGGGCTCACAATCTACAAGGGATGGGTGAGGATACAGTAGGTGAGGGTAGAACTGGTCATGTAGTGGTTTGGTGGTTACTGCATGTTGTAGGCTTGTCAGAAGTGGTAGACTTCAGGTTTCTTTTGAAGGTTTCCATAGTATGCGAGAGTCTGATATGTTGGGGTAGAGAATTCCAGAGTAGGAGTTGAAATCTTGTAAGCGATTGTGGGAAGAGGAGATGAGAGGAGAGAATGGAGATCTTGTGAGGATCGGAGGTTGCGTGTAGGTAAGTACCGGGAGACGAGGTCACAGATGTATGGAGGAGACAGGTTGTTGATGGCTTTGTATGCCATGGTTAGGGTTTTGAACTGGAGTTTCTGGGTAATGGGGAGCCAGTGAAGGGATTAACAGAGGGGAGAGGCCGTGAAATAGCGGGGGTGGGGGATAATTGGATTAGTCGGGCAGCAGTGTTTAGAATAGATTGGAGGGGTGCAAGAGTGTTAGAAGGGAGGCCACAAAATAGGAGGATGTAGTAGTCAAGGCGGGAGATAATGAGTGCATGGACTAGGGTTTTTGCAGATTCTTGGTTGGTACGGATCTGGGAAATATTTTTTCCAGCCTGAGAATACCAGCCCCAGCTGTCTGCTTTAGCTTGGCTAGTTGTCAAAAATGGGGGGGGACCTCACATAGTTTTTTAAATTATTTATTTAACTAATTTAAAAAAAATAGCATAGGGACCCCTCAATTCTTGATAACCAACCAGTTATCAAAAATACAGGGTAATCCCACCTAATTAAAAAAAATGTATTTATAGAGCAGGCAGCGGCTGATGAATACTCGCACCTGACCACTCATGTGACCGCGACGTCATCGAAGGTCCTTCACTCACTGCATTCTAAGGAACGGAGGGAGACGCTAGCAGCGCTGTGAGCCAGGGGCCGTCCGAGGGTGAGTATATCCATGTTTTTTATTTTTATTCTTTATTTTTTACATGAATATGGATCCCAGGGCCTGAAGGAGAGTCTCCTCTCCTCCAGACCCTGGGAACCACATGCCGTTTAAGATGACTGAGCGTATAAGATGACCCCCGTCTTATACGGCGGGCATATCCCAAATTCCATATTTTATATGGAAAAGTTGGGGGTCGTCTTAAACGCCCATTCGTCTTATACACCAGAAAATACGGTATTTGAAAAAGGAGAATCCATATGAAACATTCTTATAAAAAGGAAGAGAAGCCCTGTCCTTCATTAAGACCCATAGGAGTCATTGTTCCCAGCATGGCAATCCAACGACAGTCCCTTTGTGCAAGGAGGCGCTTAATGTCACCCCCCTAATACCACACTGGACACGATCGATCCCCCTTACCGAGAGGATCTTAGGGTTGCACCTATGGTATTGCTTGAAGTGACGTAATGTTTTTAATTGTGTCAAATCCATCTCACTTTCTGTAATATATTAATATATGTTTTAGGACAACTACCTCTGGCATAGTATATGACCTGCATTGTATTGCAGGTTATATAATGGTTAATGGAAAAAACTTTCCTGCCATCAGTAGATTCAAATGTAGTTACCTGACAGATGTTCTTACAAGAAATGCAGTCCCCACATGGAAAACATCCATTAGGTGGGCCCACAGATCCAAAGGCGTTTTTATTTACTGCTGGGACATAATGGCTTGATACCAATAGGTCCTTTAGATTTTTACTTCTCCGTCATTGAGGGATATTCTGTCAGTCTGAGAGCAATGGATCCATTATAAGGATACCCCAGTGTTTTTGAATACACCGTCTCATTGTGGTCCACTCACTATTGTATGTTGAGATGAAGCGAACCACCTCATTTCTCTCATGAATCATCTTATGTGGATGTAGTAGTTCTTCACAAGGTGAGTGTCATGATATGTACTTTTGCCCTGTCCTGTATTTGAATAATACGCCATTTGATGTATGTAACTGTTCTCTGGTTTCTATTAGCTGTAATTTATGTATTCTCTTGTGCTGGGAGTTCACCTGTAACAATATGTCTCCTTCCCCCAATACTTGCAGCCCTAAGCTCTAATGTAATTAAGCTTTGTCAACATCACTAGTGGAGGAATAGCCATTCTTCCTCACAGCAGGTGGCTAGTCAAATGTACATACTACATAGATTAAGCGGAGCCCACCAGTCTAGAATCTTCTGGTGGACCCAACCATTGAATAGAAGGTGTGACCCCTACCCCCCTTCATGGGCGGATCCCAGGAGCTCAGACAATCTATTCTTATTTTGAGATCAGATGTGAGTTGATCCTTGAAGGAGAAGAAGTGGGGATTCTTAGCTGAGGCAAGACCCCACGCCCATCTGGGACTGCGGAAGCGAACGGCGCGAGACTTGAGCTGAGGACATATCTCGGCATTCATGAGATTGTTTTGGGATCCCTTGGACTAATTGTGGACTATTGCTTTGTTACCTGGCACAATTATTATCGGGAGGTGCCCCGAACCTGTTCCATTGGACTAATTGTGGACTCTGTAGATCTACCTGCATGTGTTGTTCCAGCGTTCTTGATAATAAATCTGTGGAATCATCCCTTGGCCTGTTGTCCCTTCTTGCTCTGCCGTACACCCCGTCACAAACTGGTGGCAAGCAGTGGGATCAGAGCAGAAGGAATGGAGGACAATGGCCCAACATCGGGCACCAACACCGTAGAGTACAAGAACTGGACTTTGGGGAGCCTACAATCAAAGGCCCATGAACTAGGAGTCCGTTTTAAGGGACTCTCCAAGGAGCAGCTTATTGAGGCTTTGGAAGGAGTTCGCCTGCAAGATGACGCTGAGGAGGACCCTCACAGCAAATGGAGGAAAGACTGCAGCCGGAGGTAAATACCCAAAAAAGTCAGTGGGTTGTGTGGTACGAGGAGGAGTTGGCATTGCTGGGAGAAGAGGCTACCATAGACGATAAGAGGGAGGCCATTCACAGAGCTCAGGAGAGGGAGGCCATTCACAGAGCCGAGGAGAGGGAGGCCATTCACAAAGCTCAGGAGAGGGAGGCCATTCACAGAGCCGAGGAGAGGAAGGCCATTCACAGAGCCGAGGACAGAGCTCAGGAGATAGCATTGCTGGAGAGGCAGATCGCTTTGGAAGCAGCTAGAAGCTCCAGACAGACTGTAACCCCAGCACCCACCATGAAGGAACTCCCCAGAGTGTCCCGCAAAGACTTCAAGCCTTCAAACCAGGGATTCAAGCTTGAGGAGGCTAATTTGCATATTCCAGGTGCCTTCTGGGAAAAGCGAAGAGTCTCCCTAAGCTAGAAGATCGTTGGGTACAGCCGGGACCAGCTGCTTGGAAAGCATCACCAAACCGGGGATTCAAGCTTGAGGAGGCTACTTTGCATATTCCAGGTGCCTTCTGGGAAAAGTGAAGTCTCCCTAAGCTATAAGATCGTTGGGTACAGCCGGGACCAGCTGCTTGGAAAGCATCACCAAACCAGGGATTCAAGCTTGAGGAGGCTAATTTGCATATTCCAGGTGCCTTCTGGGAAAAGCGAAGTCTCCCTAAGCTAGAAGTTCGTTGGGTACAGCCGGGACCAGCTGCTTGGAAAGCATCACCAAACCAGGGATTCAAGCTTGAGGAGGCTAATTTGCATATTCCAGGTGCCTTCTGGGAAAAGCGAAGAGTCTCCCTAAGCTAGAAGATCGTTGGGTACAGCCGGGACCAGCTGCTTGGAAAGCATCACCAAACCGCACGCCGTAATTGCCTGTAGGACATTATTGCAAGAGAGCTTGGCTGAGTAGATTACACAAGAAGGAAAACACACAGCAAGTCAGCAGGATCTAGGAGCAACATGGCAGATGTGACAACCTACATGGTGAGCTGCAGCATGTGCTACATGTTCACAGATCGACCAGAAGAAGAATCAAATTTCACCTGTCAGAAGTGTAGACTAGTGGCCCTTTTAGAAGAAAAGGTGCGGGGTCTGGAAGAAAGAATAGCAACTTTGAAACTCATCAAAGAGAATGAAGACTTTCTAGACAGAACAGAAGCATCTCTACTGGTCACAGAAGGTGAAAAAAGCGTCAGAGAACCTCCAAAAGCAGATGAGTGGAAGCATGTGACCAAAAGAAGCAAGAAGACCATGGAGAAATCACCAACCACACAACTGAAAAACCGATATCAAATCTTTGTAGAGGATGAAGATGGCACACCTAAGGATGAAGCAATACCAGCAAGCAAAAAAGAAAAGGGCACACAGCAACAAGTGACAGCAAAAAGTACAGCCAAGAAGCAACGAAGAGTGGTGGTGGTGGGAGACTCACTACTGAGAGGCACAGAAGCAGTCATCTGCAGACCGGACATAACTGCAAGAGAAGTATGCTGCCTTCCAGGTGCGATGATCAAGGATGTGACCGATAGGATACCAAAGCTCTTCAGCTCCAAGGACGTCCACCCATTTCTTCTGATACATGTTGGCACCAATGACACGGCAAGGAAGGACCTACCGACAATCTGCAAAGACTTTGAAGAGTTGGGGAAGAAAGTAAAGGAACTGGATGCACAGGTAGTTTTTTGTTCTATCCTTCCAGTAGACGGGCATGGCACCAGGAGATGGAACAGGATCCTTGATGCAAACAACTGGCTAAGACGATGGTGCAGACAACAAGGATTCGGATTCCTGGACCACGGTGTGAATTACTGGTACGATGGACTCCTCGCCAGAGACGGACTACACCTCAACAAACCTGGGAAACACACATTCGCCAGAAGACTCGCTACACTCATCAGGAGGGCGTTAAACTAGAAGAAGAGGGGACGGGAAGAAAAACATTAGACTTGAACAAAGAAGACCCAGGAAAACATACTCAGATGGGAGGTAAGAACATTTCTAAAACAATCCACAGTGAGGAGATTGGAACAAAACAAAATCCTCTAAACTGCATGCTCGCAAACGCCAGAAGCCTGACAAACAAGATGGAAGAACTAGAAGCAGAAATATCTACAGGTAACTTTGACATAGTGGGAATAACCGAGACATGGTTAGATGAAAGCTATGACTGGGCAGTTAACTTACAGGGTTACAGTCTGTTTAGAAAGGATCGTAAAAATCGGAGAGGGGGAGGGGTTTGTCTCTATGTAAAGTCTTGTCTAAAGTCCACTTTAAGGGAGGATATTAGCGAAGGAAATGAGGATGTCGAGTCCATATGGGTCGAAATTCATGGAGGGAAAAATGGTAACAAAATTCTCATTGGGGTCTGTTACAAACCCCCAAATATAACAGAAACCATGGAAAGTCTACTTCTAAAGTAGATAGATGAAGCTGCAACCCATAATGAGGTCCTGGTTATGGGGGACTTTAACTACCCGGATATTAACTGGGAAACAGAAACCTGTGAAACCCATGAAGGCAACAGGTTTCTGCTAATAACCAAGAAAAATTATCTTTCACAATTGGTGCAGAATCCAACTAGAGGAGCAGCACTTTTAGACCTAATACTATCTAATAGACCTGACAGAATAACAAATCTGCAGGTGGTCGGGCATCTAGGAAATAGCGACCACAATATTGTACAGTTTCACCTGTCTTTCACTAGGGGGACTTGTCAGGGAGTCACAAAAACGCTGAACGTTGGGAAGGCAAAGTTTGACCAGCTTAGAGATGCCCTTAATCTGGTAGACTGGGACAATATCCTCAGAAATAAGAATACAGATAATAAATGGGAAATGTTTAAGAACATCCTAAATAGGCAGTGTAAGCGGTTTATACCTTGTGGGAATAAAAGGACTAGAAATAGGAAAAACCCAATGTGGCTAAACAAAGAAGTAAGACAGGCAATTAACAGTAAAAAGAAAGCATTTGCACTACTAAAGCAGGATGGCACCATTGAAGCTCTAAAAAACTATAGGGAGAAAAATACTTTATCTAAAAAACTAATTAAAGCTGCCAAAAAGGAAACAGAGAAGCACATTGCTAAGGAGAGTAAAACTAATCCCAAACTGTTCTTCAACTATATCAATAGTAAAAGAATAAAAACTGAAAATGTAGGCCCCTTAAAAAATAGTGAGGAAAGAATGGTTGTAGATGACGAGGAAAAAGCTAACATATTAAACACCTTCTTCTCCACGGTATTCAGGGTGGAAAATGAAATGCTAGGTGAAATCCCAAGAAACAATGAAAACCCTATATTAAGGGTCACCAATCTAACCCAAGAAGAGGTGCGAAACCGGCTAAATAAGATTAAAATAGATAAATCTCCGGGTCCAGATGGCATACACCCACGAGTACTAAGAGAACTAAGTAATGTAATAGATAAACCATTATTTCTTATTTTTAGGGACTCTATAGCGACAGGGTCTGTTCCGCAGGACTGGCGCATAGCAAATGTGGTGCCAATATTCAAAAAGGGCTCTAAAAGTGAACCTGGAAATTATAGGCCAGTAAGTCTAACCTCTATTGTTGGTAAAATATTTGAAGGGTTTCTGAGGGATGTTATTCTGGATTATCTCAAGGAGAATAACTGTTTAACTCCATATCAGCATGGGTTTATGAGAAATCGCTCCTGTCAAACCAACCTATCAGTTTTTATGAAGAGGTAAGCTATAGGCTGGACCACGGTGAGTCATTGGACGTGGTATATCTCGATTTTTCCAAAGCGTTTGATACCGTGCCGCACAAGAGGTTGGTACACAAAATGAGAATGCTTGGTCTGGGGGAAAATGTGTGTAAATGGGTTAGTAACTGGCTTAGTGATAGAAAGCAGAGGGTGGTTATAAATGGTATAGTCTCTAACTGGGTCCCTGTGACCAGTGGGGTACCGCAGGGGTCAGTATTGGGACCTGTTCTCTTCAACATATTCATTAATGATCTGGTAGAAGTTTTACACAGTAAAATATCGATATTTGCAGATGATACAAAACTATGTAAAGCATTTAATACAAGAGAAGATAGTATTCTGCTACAGATGGATCTGGATAAGTTGGAAACTTGGGCTGAAAGGTGGCAGATGAGTTTAACAATGATAAATGTAAGGTTATACACATGGGAAGAAGGAATCAACATCACCATTACACACTGAATGGGAAACCACTGGGTAAATCTGACAGGGAGAAGGACTTGGGGATCCTAGTTAATGATAAACTTACCTGGAGCAGCCAGTGCCAGGCAGCAGCTGCCAAGGCAAACAGGATCATGGGGTGCATTAAAAGAGGTCTGGATACACATGATGAGAGCATTATACTGCCTCTGTACAAATCCCTAGTTAGACCGCACATGGAGTACTGTGTCCAGTTTTGGGCACCGGTGCTCAGGAAGGATATAATGGAACTAGAGAGAGTACAAAGGAGGGCAACAAAATTAATAAAGGGGATGGGAGAACTACAATACCCAGATAGATTAGCGAAATTAGGATTATTTAGTCTAGAAAAAAGACGACTGAGGGGCGATCTAATAACCATGTATAAGTATATAAGGGGACAATACAAATATCTCGCTGAGGATCTGTTTATACCAAGGAAGGTGACGGGCACAAGGGGGCATTCTTTGCGTCTGGAGGAGAGAAGGTTTTTCCACCAACATAGAAGAGGATTCTTTACTGTTAGGGCAGTGAGAATCTGGAATTGCTTGCCTGAGGAGGTGGTGATGGCGAATTCAGTCGAGGGGTTCAAGAGAGGCCTGGATGTCTTCCTGGAGCAGAACAATATTGTATCATACAATTATTAGGTTCTGTAGAAGGACGTAGATCTGGGGATTTATTATGATGGAATATAGGCTGAACTGGATGGACAAATGTCTTTTTTCGGCCTTACTAACTATGTTACTATGTTACTATGTTAATGAGGCTGCAGGCGACATTGAGGGCTTCTTCCAGGACTTTGAGCATCAGTGTCGATTAATGGAAGTCCCGGAAAGGGACCGAGTCCGACATCTGGTGGGGCTCTTAGAGAGTGGAGCTGCCGCAGCCTATAGAACTATGGACCCTCAGGGGAACTGTGAGTATGCGGAGATTAAACGGACTATTCTAGAACATTATGCTGTTACCCCAGACACTTACAGGACTCAGTTCCGTACTTTAGCCTGTGATGAGAAAGTGTCTTTCAAGATGTATGCCCACAGACTCAAACAAATATGTCATCGCTGGCTGGAGGCAGAGGGGGCCTTAACCTGGGAGACCTTCCTCCAGGTTATCCTAAAAGAGCAGTTTTACTTCAAGTGCCCTGCTGAGATCCGGGAATGGGTGCGTGAGAGGAGACCAGCCACTGTGGAGGAAGCTGCAGCTCTAGCTGATGAGGCTCTTACCATCAAGCCTCAGTGGAGGGTTCTGTTGGAGGATGGAGAGAGGCCTACCAGCTCCACAGCACCGGTGGCCCCCTGTTCTTCTGTCCCCATTGTTCCCCGTTCCTCTAAGTCACCACCTCATGCTGATACCCGTGTAAATGTGCCTCCAGTTGCTTCTACTGCATTTTCTGGAATACGACGAGGAGAGGAAGTAGCAGGGCGCAGGTGTTATGGTTGTGGGCATCTGCAGGCCTCATGCCCAGCCAGTCCATGGAGGAGTCGTCCTCAAAACCCTACAGCACCTTCAGGTGGGGGCCGGCCTCCAGGTTCCCTTACCCCTCGCCCAAGAGGACGCCTTGGATGGAGTGAGACCCAGCAGAGATGTTATCGATGTGGACAGCCGGGGCATCTGCAAGCCTCCTGCCCAGCTGTTCAAATGAGGATTAATCCTGTACCCAGTCGTATTATTAATTATGTACACCCAGGTGCCATGGAGGACGATGTGTCACCACTACGTGAGGCCTGGCCTAGTGCCTCACCCACCCATGTTGCACCACTAGGAGTTTATGGTGTGCGACCCGCAGCTATGACGACTTCTGCTCATCGAGGTAAGCACTTGCAGGAGGTCGTGCTGGATGGACAGAGACTTATTGGATTTTGTGACTCAGGGGCTTTCCTCACACTGGCTGATCCCCGAGTGGTTCGGCCTGAGGCAATCCATCGAGGACCTGGGATTGTCATTGAACTGGCTGGTGGACAATGGAGGACTATTCCCACAGCCACTGTGGATCTGAACTTTGGTTTTGGGGTCAGGCGATGTGTGGTTGGGGTGATGGGTGGTCTGCCTGCAGATGTTCTCCTGGGCAATGATGTGGGAGAGCTACGATGCCAATTCGTGGATGCATGAAGCCACATGTAAGTTACGCTCTGCCTGTGTGTACTTAACCAGCGACCTGTAGAGGTCCCTGGTACGTACACAAATTGGGAGGGGAAGGGATTGTCATGATATGTACTTTTGCCCTGTCCTGTATTTGAATAATACGCCATTTGATGTATGTAACTGTTCTCTGGTTTCTATTAGCTGTAATTTATGTATTCTCTTGTGCTGGGAGTTCACCTGTAACAATATGTCTCCTTCCCCCAATACTTGCAGCCCTAAGCTCTAATGTAATTAAGCTTTGTCAACATCACTAGTGGAGGAATAGCCATTCTTCCTCACAGCAGGTGGCTAGTCAAATGTACATACTACATAGATTAAGCGGAGCCCACCAGTCTAGAATCTTCTGGTGGACCCAACCATTGAATAGAAGGTGTGACCCCTACCCCCCTTCATGGGCGGATCCCAGGAGCTCAGACAATCCATTCTTATTTTGAGATCAGATGTGAGTTGATCCTTGAAGGAGAAGAAGTGGGGATTCTTAGCTGAGGCAAGACCCCACGCCCATCTGGGACTGCGGAAGCGAACGGGGCGAGACTTGAGCTGAGGACATATCTCGTTGTTCATGAGATTGTTTTGGGATCCCTTGGACTAATTGTGGACTGTTGCTTTGTTACCTGGCATAAGGATTATCGGGAGGTGCCCCCGAACCTGTTCCATTGGACTAATTGTGGACTCTGTAGATCTACCTGCATGTGTTGTTCCAGCGTTCTTGATAATAAATCTGTGGAATCATCCCTTGGCCTGTTGTCCCTTCTTGCTCTGCCGTACACCCCGTCACAAACTGGTGGCAAGCAGCGGGATCAGAGCAGAAGGAATGGAGGACAATGGCCCAACAACAGGAACCAACACCGTAGAGTACAAGAACTGGACTTTGGGGAGCCTACAGTCAAAGGCCCATGAAGTAGGAGTCCGTTTTAAGGGACTCTCCAAGGAGCAGCTTATTGAGGCTTTGGAAGGAGTTCGCCTGCAAGATGACGCTGAGGAGGACCCTCACAGCAAATGGAGGAAAGACTGCAGCCGGACTCTGTAGATCTACCTGCATGTGTTGTTCCAGCGTTCTTGATAATAAATCTGTGGAATCATCCCTTGGCCTGTTGTCCCTTCTTGCTCTGCCGTACACCCCGTCACAGTGAGTACTTAGCCCTCAAATATCCTTTTCTAATGCACCTGTTACTATAGCCCCTTGCTTTGAATCTAGTTTTAAGGTCAGCTGCCTGGGATTGAAATTTAGCGGTGGAGAAACAGATCCGCCTCATCCTCAGATGCTGACCAACTGGGATGGCCCTAATGGTGCTATATAGTTTTATCAATGCTAGGTAACAAGAAGAATACTTATTAAAGCGGTTTTATTTAAAACATGACAAAGCTTAAGACACCAAACCACAAATGGAAAAAAGTGGATACGACACATGTAAAAAAAAAAACTCACTAAAAAATGTAATGAAAAACTTAAGTAGCCTAAATTTCCAAATTGGCGCAGAAATGTTGCAAAACAAATTGCAGCATTAGAAATGCACCAAAATACTCATACTAGCATTAGATGGTAGCATCAGTTTATTCCTGTCATGCTGTTTTGGTCTTCAGTAAGGGAGAGGGGCCTCAAATTGTCTCTGCAATTTGGACCCTAACTGTCCCTGTCCCAGAGGTACCCATGAAGGTAGAGAGGCCTGGGTCTCCAATCTTGCTATGCTTCTGTTAAACCCTAATATGTCCCCTCCTCCACCTCATCAGCCATGGGACAGAATAGTGAGGTAAACAAGACACAAAGACAAAACAGGGATAACAAAAAACCTCTATCATACAAAAGCACAAACCAACAATAGGGGGGAGGATAGGGATAGAGAGGAATAAAGTACATTGGAATAGGGATCAGGAGATAAACACACACATACTGCAGCAAACCACATAATGCTACTACAACAAGTCCACTCCAAACACTTAAATTTAGCACTCAGTACAGGAAGACAAATCTTTCACCAGCAGGGATTAAACACCCAGAGCCAGTAAATAATAAGCAGTTGCAGCTGAAAACAAACAGACTCTATTGTCTCAGCCAGTATGAAAAGAGTCCTTAACCCTCTCAGCACTGAAGCAAACCAAATCCATTTAAAATAGGACATGGATCAAACCACCTCTAAAGAAGACCTGTGATTTACTATCCAAAGTGATCATCTGTCAGGTTTTCCAAGGGGGAGGAGACACCCTCATGACAATTCCATTGTTTACAGCTCAAATGATGCTATACCCAATGCAAATAACTCGACATAACTAACAAGCAAAACAACACAACTCATAGCTATAATTCTGCAAATGCGCAACTGATACGGACAAAGAAATGCCCTGCATATGTGCAAGTCTTCTGTTTCATGCAACAACATTTGAGCTGTATTTTGCGAAATGTTCCCATCGGTTCTTACTGCTGTGATAAACCAGTTCAGACGTTAGAAGTAATTGTTGTAAAAGTTTGTGTAGAGCAGATTATTGCAGCCCCATAGAGTACTAAAGGATGGGGAATGTATATATGAAGAATAAGAGGGGAGATAAAAGAGGTGATAATGAAAGCACAAAGCTCTACTAAGATGCCATGCTTTCTTGCTCACAGTTTCTTTCATCAACTAATCACAATTGATGGGTCAATAAAACACATTTGGAAGAGAAAAAAAATTGCAAAACAACACAAACACACAGAAAAGCATTTAGATTCAAGATGCAGGAGATAAGCCAGATAACATATGGGGAGACTTAGAAAAATGCAAAGCAATGAAATTAACCACTAAGTCAATGAGCATTTGAATTGCTAAGTATGCCGTTCTTGAAATAAAAGAAAATCATTTGGCATTGGAATTGGAAACTTCTGATATCTGTTTTTTTTTCTTTTTTCAGTTTGTATTTAGGACTTATTCACAAATCAAACCCTTACAAGAAGTTTATGTGTTTGTTAAAGAGACAATAATGGCTTTAAAAATTAGATATAGGGGGATCATAAATCATTTGTA
Source organism: Ranitomeya imitator (assembly GCF_032444005.1). Taxonomy (NCBI): domain Eukaryota; kingdom Metazoa; phylum Chordata; class Amphibia; order Anura; family Dendrobatidae; genus Ranitomeya; species Ranitomeya imitator. Next base: position 79,672,023 of record NC_091284.1, read on the forward strand.
ACATAGTTATCCTCTAAAGTAAATAATTATTAATATTATTGTTCATATATAAAATATCAGGGCAAACATGAAGCAATAATAATAATAATAATAATCTATTTGTATAATTGCTTTGTAATGTTTTCATTTCCTGTTCTTTCCAGATGTCACCTTATCCCAGAATTCCAAGGAAGTTGTTCACCGACCGCCATATTGGGACACCCAAGTGATGGGTGTCTCAATATGGAAACTGCTGCTGGTACCAACCTATTGCGCGGTACCACGGGCGGAACACCGTCACACCACACACACTCTATACATCGTACACACACTCACACTCTCACACTCACACACACTCACACACTTACACTCTCATACACACAGTCACTCACACACACTCACACTCACACACTCACACAGCCTCTTGCATGATACCACCAGCGGAACACTGTCGTGAACAAGCTGCGCCGGGATCAGCCAAATTATTCACTGACTGCCACCATCTTTGTACAGGAGAAGCGCATGCGCAGTTTTAATGTAACCACTGCTATCTGTCTGCGCAAAGATGGCGGCGGCCTGATTTACTGCGCCTGTGCAAATTACGCACAGGTGTAGTGAATCATTTGGCTGATCCTGGCGGCAGATGCGTGACGTGTCTACAGGCAGAGGAAGCCGGTCACATTGAAGGGGTTTTCCCACAAGCAAAAGTTCATTTTAAAAATTGACTGTGTCTGACCATGTACAGAGCATACCACAGCTCCTGGGCAGGGGAGAAAGCAAAAGGCACTACTGACATTACAGCAGGGGATCACAAAGGATTCATTTTGTGAGGTAAAATATTTCACTGACTGTTTTTTAAAAATATTTTACCTCACAAAATGAATCCTCTGCGATCTCCTGCTGTAATGTCAGTGTTGTCTTTTGTTTCCTCCCCTGCCCAGGAGCTGTGGTATGTTCTGTACATGGTCAGACACAGGGGTTAGTGTGTCTGACCGTGTACGGAGCATACCACATCTCCTGGGCAGGAGAGGAAGGAAAAGACAATACTGACATTACAGCAGGGGATCAAAGTGGATTCATTTTGTGAGATAAAATATTTCACTGACTGTTTTTAAAAAAATATTTTACCTCACAAAATTTTTAAAATGAACTTTTATTCGTGGGAAAACCCCTTTAAAAAGCAAATAATGCCAACATAGCTCCTCATAAAAAGTACGCCAATGACAATGAAAGGAAAGCAGCAAAGGCATCACATTGAAGACAACAAAGGGCAAATGAGAGTCTTGAAGAGCAACAGCAGCGCTGTGACAAAAACAATGTATATAAGCGCAGGCATCAAGCACATGAGTCCCCTGATGCAAAAGACATTAGCATAGCACAGGATGCCATTAGGCAACAATAGCGCTGCATGCCCACCCCCATTGTGACATTACCGCCCTCCCGATGCGATAGCATCGGACCTCCATCTAGTAATAATAATAATAAATAAAGTGAAGAAGGCTTTTGAGATAACATGAGAAGCAGAGGATGAGGAGGCAGTCAGCACCCATACCGTTGATGAACCGCTACCAGGCTGTCACACAGGACAACTATGAAGATGTATATCAAAAAAGTGCTTTGCCAGCAATGAACACCCCAGTAAGAAATCAAAAGACTCTTGAAGAGAGAAAAAGAGGTGCTGTGGTGAAGAAGAAAAGGATAGTGGTGGTCATGGGGGATTCCCTATTGAGAGGAACAGAAGCTGCTATCTGTCGACCAGACATTACTTCACTAGCAGTGTGCTATCTTCTAGGTGCCCAAATCAATGATGTGTCTGATAGGGTATCAAGACTCTTCAGTGCTACAGACAACAACCTACTTCTACTAATACATGTAGTAACAAATGACACAGCAAGAAAGGAAACTATATGCAAAGACTATGAAGGCCTAGAAAGTGAAGAAACTGGGTGCGCAGGTCATCTTCTCATCCATCCTCCCAGTGGATGGACATGGACCAAGGAGATAGAACAGGATTCTACAGGTGAACAACTGGTTATGTTGATGGTGCCATGAGCAATGTTTTGGGATTCTTGACCATGGAGTGAATTACCTGTATGATGGACTCCTTGCTGGAGTTGGATTGCATCTTATAAAACAAGGAAAACACATATTTGGTAGATGCCTTTTACACTCATCAGGAAAGCTTTACACTAGAGCAATATGGGAGGGTAAATATGTGGCCAGGTAAAAAATCTGTAGCTAATTAACTTTTTTGAGAACCTTGCTATTAGAAGAGGAAGGAAAGAACAAAAAGAATGAATTCTGAATGAAAATAAAGGAGCAGGAGAAACAGACTACAAACTAAAATGTGTCTATACAAATGCACAGAGCATGGGAAACAAACAAGGAGAATTAGAGCTGCTAACACAGGAAGAAAGAGATATGATGTCATAGGCATCACTGAAACTTGGTGGGATGCACATGATTGGAATACAAATCTTGAAGTTTACCACTTATTTATTAGAAACAAGATTAACAAAAAGGGAGGAGGTGTTGTATTATGTGTTAGGAAAACGTAAATATCTTCACACAGATCCAATCTTTAGAGACTGGCAGCTCTGTAGAAACTGGTTTCGGCAAGAATGCAAGGAGAGAAGAACAGGTGTAGGTGCAGGTGTTTACTATACACCATCTCCACAGACTGAAGATGTGGATAAACTCTTTTTCATCAGGTGTCTTTGTTCTCCAAAAAGTACGACATATTGATCATGGAAGATTTTAACTATCCAGATATTTGTTCTCTTAGGCAAAAGTACTACGTCCAGAAAATTCTTATTTTATCTTCCTGACAACTTTATCTTTCAAAAAGTAGAAGAGAGAACAAGAGGATCTGTAATCTTAAGGTACCGTCACACTAAGCGACGCTGCAGCGATACCGACAACGATCCGGATCGCTGCAGCATCGCTGTTTGGTCGCTGGAGAGCTGTCACACAGACAGCTCTCCAGCGACCAACGATCCCGAGGTCCCCGGTAACCAGGGTAAACATCGGGCTACTAAGCGCAGGGCCGCGCTTAGTAACCTGATGTTTACCCTGGTTACCATCCTAAAAGTAAAAAAACAAACACTACATACTTACCTACCGCTGTCTGTCCTCGGCGCTCTGCTTCTCTGGTCTGGCTGTGAGCGCCGGGCAGCCGGAAAGCAGAGCGGTGACGTCACCGCTCTGCTTTCCGGCCGCTGTGCTCACAGCCAGACCAGAGAAGCAGAGCGCCGAGGGCAGACAGCAGTAGGTAAGTATGTAGCTGTTGTTTTTTTTACTTTAACGATGATAACCAGGGTAAACATCGGGTTACTAAGCGCGGCCCTGCGCTTAGTAACCCGATGTTTACCCTGGTTACCAGCGAAGACATCGCTGAATCGGTGTCACACACGCCGATTCAGCGATGTCTACGGGGAGTCCAGCGACCAAATAAAGTTCTGGACTTTCTTCCCCGACCAGCGACAGCACAGCAGGGGCCTGATCGCTGCTGCCTGTCACACTGGATGATATCGCTAGCGAGGACGCTGCAACGTCATGGATCGCTAGCGATATCGTCTAGTGTGATGGTACCTTTAGACCTACTTTTTACCAACAGGGAGGAAATAGTTGAGGAAGTAAAGGTGGCTGGAAATTTAGGATTACAACAGGAGGAAGACTAACTAACTCAGAATTTAAGGTTGGACTTCAGAAAGGCAGATTTTAATCTACTCAGAAAGAGGGTAGGAAAGGTCTAAAGGCTGGATGTTCTAAAGGACAGAAATATCGAAGATGGAAGGGAGATTTTGCTAAATGAAATTCTCACTGCACAATTGGAAACAATCCAGAAAAAAAGGAAGAATTGGAAACATTTAAAGAAACCAGGGTGGATGAACACAGAACTTAATCACTCGTTAAAAAGGAAAAAAAGAAATGTATATCAAATGGAAAGGGCGGGGCATATTAAAGAAAAATATAATGCTGTTTGTAGGGAATGCAGGGCAAGCTTTAGAAAAGAGAAAGCCAGTAATGAAGTAAAGCTTGCAAGGGAGACCAGAAGCAGAAAAAAAGGATTTTGGGGGTATGTCAAAAGCAAAAGAAAAGCCAAAGATGCTATCGGAATTTTATAGGATGAAAAGGTTGAAGTGGTCAAAAATCCCTATTTTGCATCTGTGTTCTCTAAGAAAGCAAATGTAACATTACCTGATCTTCACGGTGCCATTGAAGGAATAAAATAATCCGCACTATCCATAAACAGAGAGATGGTGAGGGAACACTTAGCTAATTTAAATGGATTTAAATCTCCTGGTCCAGATAAATTACATCCTAGGGTACTAAGGGATAACATTTCTCCTTACGGAGAGCGACATGTCAAGCATGCCAAAATGAGACTTTTAAGCCTCAATGCTCCTCTAGGAAAAATGCAAATTGTCTGTTCAGCGAGAAAGAGGGCTAGAACTCTAGTGCCACCTATAGGAATATAGACCAAAATTCCGAATGCATATTAACAAAAATCTGGGAAAGAGGAGAAATAGTCTCTATAGTAACCACCCAGATTATATATCCGATTCCAAAAACTAATAATAAAGCAAGGAGAAAAATAAGGAGCATATAGTAAAGGTATCAGTAAAAAATCTTTATTACTACAAAAAAGTAAAAACAGTCATTGAACATCAGTAATTGTACACGATAACCCACAACATAGCACATGAAAGGGGGAAGCAAACCCCCCCACAACTAACAACCCCAATCCACAGTACAAAATACTGTCAATATAAAAAGCGTCACACAATATGTATACTGAGAGTAAAGGGAAAAACAACCAAAACAGGGCCTAGAAAATGAATGAAAAATCTATAATGTCAGCTGGAGTAACCTCTGTGACCAAAATGTCACCCCACCCAGAACGTATACAGGACCTAGTCAGCAAAAATGGAGCGGATCAAGAGTGACAGCCATAGTGGCCCCTATATACCCCAATAAAATATGCAGCATATCAGGAACCCAACTGGATGGGGGAACAATGGGGAGATGAGAAAGTCACAGCGGGACCAATGTCCAACACAGAGGTATAGGCCAGCATGCGGTGTTAGCTGGGATCACCCCAGCTACCATAGTGGGGCCCAGGAATGATTGCTTACCCGTATAAGCGGAGGGGAGGAAGAAGAGTGGCTTGGGGTTGTTAGTTGTGGGGGGGTTTTCTTCCCCCTTTCATGTGCTATGTTGTGGGTTATCGTGTACAATTACTGATGTTCAATGACTGTTTTTACTTTTTTGTAGTAATAAAGATTTTTTACTGATACCTTTACTATATGCTCCTTATTTTTCTCCTTGCTTTATTGCCACCTATAGGAAGTAGCAATCCTAGAAGTCAATGTTGACCCTTTAACAAACCTTGTCACGTGACTTAGGATAAAAGCCAAACCTCAGTTTACAGACACTGTGTTTCGAGGTTCTGCCCCTCGTCGGTGCAAAGTGTGAGATCTGATTTGGCTATGTGAGAGGCATCTGACCGGGATCCAAGGGGTAACATTTCTCCTTACAGAGAGCGACATGTCAAGCATGCCAAGATTGAGATTCTGGTTTTGCTTTTTTCCTAAGTCATTTGACAAGACTCATTAAAAGTTCTTCAAAAAGTGAAAGAAGACGGAGCCAGTAAGTTTCAGGCCAGTGAGCCTTACTTCTATGCCAGGAAAGATATTTGAACAAATTATTAAACAGCATGTATTTAAGTGCTTGGATAAAAATACAGTTATTAATCAGCATGGGTTTGTAGCAAACAAGTCATGGCAGACTAATCTAATGTCCTTCTATGATGGAATCACTGACTGGGTGGATCAGGGGAATGCAGTAGATGTCTCGACTTCAACAAAGCATTTGATAAAGTGTCTCATACTGTCCTTATTGAAAAAAATTACTGAGTATGGAATTGACAAGGCTACGGTTAGGTGGATTCATAAGTGGCTCACTGTTAGTACTCAAAGAGTGGTAATAAATGGTTGCACATCCAATTGGAAAAGTGTTTCAAGTGTGGTTACCACAAGGTTCTGTCCTGGCCCCAGTGTTGTTGAACATTTTTATAAATGACCTACATAAGGGAAATTAAGGTAAACGAATCAAATTTGCAGCCTATGCAAAGCTAGGAGGGATAGCTAACACTAGAGAAGACAGATAAAGGTTTCAGAAGGATTTAGATGAGCTTGAACAATGGGCAACGACTAATAGAGAAGCATAGTGTAGATCACATGAAGTAATTATCCACCTTTACTCCTCCTTGGTTGGGCCTCATCTGGAATACTGTGTCCATTTCTGGACAACACATTTTAAAAAAGACATTGAAAAATTGGATTAAGTTCAGAGAAGAGCTACCAGGATCATAAGCGGACTGCAAAAGAAGGACGGATAAATAATCTGGTAATGTTTAGCTTGCAAAAAAGAAAGCTAAGAAGATATTTAATAGCTGTCTACAAATATCTGAATTGATGTCACAGTATAGATCAATGTTCCCCAACTCCAGTCCTCAAGAGCCACCAACAGGTCTTGTTTTCAAGATTTTCTTAGTATTGCACAGGTGATGGAATTATTGCCTGTGCAGTTGATGCAATACTAAGGAAATCATCCTGAAAACATGACCTGTTGGTAGCGCTTGAGGACCGGAGTTGGAGAACACTGGTGTAGAGGGATCATCATAATTCTCATTTTCAATGGAAACACAAAAAGCAGTGGAATGAAACTGAAAGAGAGGAGACGCAGATTAGATATTAGAAAAAAATTTTGTCAGTGAGGCTGATCAATGAGTGGTACAGGCTGCCACGAGAGGTGGTGAGTTTTCCTGCAATGGAAGTCTTCAAACAGAAGCTGGACAGAGATCTGTCTGAGATAGTTTAGTGAATCCTGCTTTGAGCAGGAGGTTGGACACGATTACCCTGGAGGTCCATTCTAACTCTAACATTCTATGGTTTTAAGATACATTGAATCCCAATATGAATTCTCACCCTCTTAAGCCCTAAACTAGTCCCTAAAAGTTAGACCCTACCTAGCTGCCGAGATTGGCACCCTAAATTAAATGCAACTGGCACCCCTGCCCAGTGATGGCTGGTCCTGTTAAGTCATGTGGTGACCCTACAAACACTGATAAATGCGGTTAATTTTATCTAATTGGTAAAATCACAAATTAACCTCAGACAATTAATGGCAGTGTATGCTCCTTCTTGGTCATTTTTAGGCTGTAATTCTAATATTTGCAAATTATCACTATATTATTAGAAATTAGGAATTTCATTGGTTAAATATTTCTAGTTTTGTGTGAATGATATAACAAGCAATTTTTAGGTCTCAGGCGTAAGGTTTAGTTTTCCTTTAAGGCTATGGCTAAAAAAACAGATGAAAATGTTAAAAAAAGGCATATAATATTTGCATGTCCATATCCTCAGCAGGCGACCATACCATAACCCAGCTTTGAAAATTCTCATAACTGGAAAACATTAATAACCAATATATGTGACTTCTAAAGCAAGCGATGGGATTTTAGGTCACTGAAGGATTGTTTCCAAAATCGCATTTTGATATTACTAATGCCACAAGATGATCACACTGTTTATGCTGGATAATTAGTGGTCCCTTAGGCCATGACATTTACATTTGGCTAGTTATTATGCTAATTGTATATTAAATCGTAATAACCAAAAGGAAAATGTGTGATTGTTTAGGCTCTGGGCAGAGATATATAATAAAGTCGTAATCAGAGTCAGACTGGAATAATTAAGGGCTATGATTCTTTTAGAGCCTCCATAGGTTTCTCTGAGTATTTTAGTTTATTAACATGCCTTGGAGTCAGTGAACAGACAATGAACTTTTCAGCCTATTACATGCACATAGGGTCTGAGCAATGAGAATAAATAGTAGTTAGTCCATTATCTACCAGAAAATATCTAAGGAGCTCCAAGCTCGGAGTCCTCGGTTCAAATCCCACCAAGGACAACATCTGCAAGGAGTTTCTATGTTCTCCCTGTGTTTGTGTGGGTTTCCTATGGGTTCTCCATTTTCCTCCCACACTCCGAGACATGCTGATAGGGATCTTAGATTGTGAGCCCCATTGGGGACAACAATAATAATAATGTATGTAAAGCGCTCCGGAATATAATAGTTCTATATAAGCAATGCATAATAAATAAAAATAAAGCTGTAAAGTTGGTGGATCTACTTTTGTAAACATCAAGCTCATTTATTTTCAGACAAATGTAATATCATCCCCTTCATAATAGGCAACATTTAGTTTTTGCTTACTACACTTTACATTAGGCGAACGTTTTGGCTTGCCTGATCCAGAAACTTGGCCACGGCATGTCATGTCCATTGGAGTGAATACTCTATGGATCTATTCACTAAAATAAACTTTGTTTGTGAGACAATCCCTTTAAATCCTGCCAGTCTGGACTTGAGTCACAGCCTGTTAGGAGCAGTGTAGTAGACGCTTTCTGTAATGGCTGTTAGAAGTGTGAAGCAATGGAGACGCTGTTGGATTCTCCATGGAGTATTCACTCCAATCGTCCTAACAGGCCATGACCAAAGTTCCGGACCAGGTGCAACAAAAATTATTTTTCCAAGATCTACTAATTAAAATGTACTTTATGTGTGGAACAATTCGTTTAAGCATTGGCCATCTTGTATAGTGTGGTCCCCTTCAAAATGACCTGATGTCGTGTAACTTTCTTCACGCAGACTAACGGTACTGTTACACTAAACGACTTACCTACGATCACGACCAGCGATACGACCTGGCCGTGATCGTTGGTAAGTCGTTGTATGGCCGCTGGGGAGCTGTCACACAGACAGCTCTCCAGCGACCAACGATCAGGGGAACGACTTCGGCATCATTGAAACTGTCTTCAACGATGCCGAAGTCCCCAGGTAACCAGGGTAAACATCGGGTTACTAAGTGCAGGGCCGCGCTTAGTAACCCGATATTTACCCTGGTTACCATTGTAAAAGTAAAAAAAAAACAAACACTTCATACTTACCTTCCGCTGTCTGTCCCTCGGCGCTCTGCTCTCTGCCCTGTGTAAGCCCAGCGGCCGGAAAGCAGAGCGGTCACCGGCGGGGGACGTGACAGACATCGGAATGTGAGTATGTACTGTTTTTTTTTTTTACTTTTACAATGGTAACCAGGGTAAATATCGGGTTACTAAACGCGGCCCTGTGCTTAGTAACCCCATATTTACCCTGGTTACAAGTGAACACATAGATTAGCGAAATTAGGATTATTTAGTCTAGAAAAAAGACGACTGAGGGGCGATCTAATAACCATGTATAAGTATATAAGGGGACAATACAAATATCTCGCTGAGGATCTGTTTATACCAAGGAAGGTGACGGGCACAAGGGGGCATTCTTTGCGTCTGGAGGAGAGAAGGTTTTTCCACCAACATAGAAGAGGATTCTTTACTGTTAGGGCAGTGAGAATCTGGAATTGCTTGCCTGAGGAGGTGGTGATGGCGAACTCAGTCGAGGGGTTCAAGAGAGGCCTGGATGTCTTCCTGGAGCAGAACAATATTGTATCATACAATTATTAGGTTCTGTAGAAGGACGTAGATCTGGGTATTTATTATGATGGAATATAGGCTGAACTGGATGGACAAATGTCTTTTTTCGGCCTTACTAACTATGTTACTATGTTACATCGCTGGATCGGCGTCACACATGCCGATCTAGCGATGACAGCGGGTGATCAGCGACCAAAAAAAGGTCCTGATCATTCCCCAGCGACCAACGGTCTCCCAGCAGGGGCCTGATCGTTGGTCGCTGTCACACATAACGAGATCGTTAATGGGATCGTTGCTACGTCACAAAAAGCGTGATGTTGCAACGATATCGTTAACGAAATTGTTATGTGTGAAGATACCTTAAGAAATGCAGTAGTCTTTCCTGTTTTAACATCTCTGTGTGAGAACCTCATCCATGAGGCAGGAGATCAGGCAGCATTAAACTGGGACCATCTGGGATTTCTATCTTTATGTCATTCTGATTAAAAAAAATGCTGACAACCTTGCCTCCCTAACTAGTCTATCATGTAGCTGGTACTCTGGTAATTATAGACATCCCTTAATGTGAAACGTTTCACAGGAACAGGTCTATTGGCCACGCCATTAATCTTTGGCCATTAAACGGGATTCCTGAGAATCACTTCCTACTTAACGGCTCTTCTCTTGATTTGAAGGTTATATCACATGTGCATCACAACGCCATGATGACATCATACCAGTTCAGCTAATCAAAAAAGATTTGGATGCAAAGAGGTAGAAAATGGATCTCAGGGCCACAAATTAGTGACTGTTTCTTGCATATCGATTAGCAGCAACTCTACTTAAGTTTACCCTTAAGCCTTATACTTATAGGTGTTTTGTCCTAGTATTCAACAGACTTCATTGTATTTTGTAACAAGTGGACCACCCGTAACTATACCCTCATACAGTAGGTATCTTCACAAAGTTGAGAAACTGATGGACACAGGAACCATATGCTTAGAATGATGAGGCCTTATACTGTACATATGAGGAATTCAGGATAATAGATTTCCAATTCCCACCTCCCATATCCACTTTTATATGTGAACTAATAACCAAAAGCAATTACCGTATTGATAAAACAGAATGTGTTCAGTAGCGGAACCGATTACCGGCGCTATGTGATAAACTACAAGAGTGTGGGCCCCCGCACCTCTGTATTGTGCTCTGTGGATCATCCTTTTATATCAGAAAACATAATTCAATAATATTCAGCCCAGTCAAGGCTTGAATATACTACCCAAAGCAAAGAAACATTATTAGGCAGTGGAGCGGGGACGCGGTGCTGTTTTAACCATGTGAAAATTTACTAACGCTTTCAGGGACTGTGAATTTGGTCCTCAGGGAACAGTTTCTCTTTTTATTACCTCCACAATTTATGCTCTGCGAGGCGTTGCACACTCCATCTTGAAATTTACAGCTCTAGCAAATTTAGTTTCCTGTTAAGCACAAGCACATTGTATATGATTTCAGCCTTTACTTTTCAGGAAAAAAAAATAGATTTTTTTTTTTCCAGGACCCTGGATCTTACAGTATCAATTTTTTTTCCCCCGGAAAGTTTTGTGCTCTCATATTTTTGCATGGTTCTTTTTATTTTGAAAATGTAATATAAAATATTCATAGTGGAACAAGAGGAAAAAATATTATTCTGTTTGTTTACTACCGGGGAATATACGGCGCATGTGGCAATAGCGGCTCTGAATACATCGGTTTCCTTCATGTTTTTTGTAGCAGCTAGATGTGCGGAAGGGCTAAATCTCGCTTTTTTTTGGCATATACAACGGCTTAAAAGGACGCTATCTTTTCTCTATTTTCTGTGCCGTTGAATACAGTCTATTGTTCCCTGTTATCAGCTATTTCAAGCTGGGGAAATTCTTACTGTAGTGTTTTCTTTGGGTTTACTGAAAAGGAATAGAGAACAATGTCGGCCCCCGTGATCACTAGTTTATCTCTGGGTGACATACACATAGGTGAATGATATTAGAAACTCATTTAAGTTGTACTTTATGAACTGACAACTTTAAGTGAAGTGTGAATTTAAGTTGGGGAAACTTTTTAGTGTTTGGTACTTATTTTAAATTAAAGGGGTTTTCTGGGACAATTTTTTATTTTAACAAAGTGCCTAAGAACTAACATGCAGGTAGTTGCTTGCCTGGCACCGCTCTCTGCCGGTATTGAGCCGTCACTGATCGCTCTTGCTGATGATCGCTTGCTCTGCTCTGTAGATGGGGTGTGAATGCCGGCGTCATACTTATTGACAGCAGACTGTTGCCAAACTGTGGCTGTCAATCAGGAATGCATCAGTGGACACATCCCGTCAACAGAGCATCCCGAAACAGGAAGAGTTGTTCTGTTGACAGGAAGCAACTGAATCGGCAGCAGGAGCGGTCGATGACTGCTCTGAGCCAGCACCGCGTAGAAAAGAGCGGTAGTAAGCAAATACTTGCCTGTTTTTAGTCCCAGAGTAAAAAAGAAAATCCTGGACAATCTCCTGAAGTTTATTGCAATAAGGTAAAATTCCAAACTCAGGACTGATGTATCCTTGCCCCTTAAAAGGGAATCAAAATTTTATTTTTAAATTTTAGTTATGCATATCACTATATTATAAAAAAAAATCACAAATCTTGCAATTTTCTGATTGGACGCCAAGTCTAATATTAGTCTCCTTCTTGCTTATACTTACAGAAGACTTTTCTGCAATTTCAGTATCATTACAGAACTATTAACAATGACTGATAACATCTCTATATACAGTAGATAACATAATATTCTCCATTCACAATAGACGATGTCACAGCTCTTCTTCTCCCCGTCACTTCCTATTGCCCTAATGAGACCGTGCTCATAAAATACTGCACTTTAATACAATTCTATTGGGCCTCAGTCCATCTATTGAGGCTAAGTTCAATGGACCCCAAAAAATGTATGGGTATAATGTTTGATTTAGCTGTGATTGCATATATTGCAAACCATCTAAATATTTGGGATATAAAAAGTAAAATACATCACATATTTTTAAGACATTGAAAAAAAATCTAACATAAAGACCTGATTAAAAGCATATTACCCAATTTATCAAGACTGGAGTTGTGCACACCAATCTTTATGAGGGGCCCTGCTGGAACCAGAGGCACCAGATTAATTAAGAAGTGCCTCTTAGTGGATCAGGGACGTTTTAAAAGTGGTGTGTGCCTCACCACAAATCTTACTCAAGTCAGGGACTAGAGTAAGATTTGTGGAGTAAGGTACGCCGCAGCTCGTCATGAATTAGATAAGCAGATGTCCCAACCTAAGAGCGTCCATTTTGGCAGTGCTGGCCATAGTTGGCGTTAAAGCGCTGAAAGTTGCAACATTTTTGTGCAACGCCTCACTGCACAAAAATTGTGACTTTTCAAAGCTTTTTAATCTAAAATTCTGGCAAATTTGCAACCTACATCAATTTGTGATGAAACATTCCTTCCAGCATATAAAAATTATTTTTAAAAGTTATCCTCACCCTCACTGATCCACTACAATTCCTGTACTAAAATTTACTGGGCTCCTACTTCCTGGTCCTGTCTTGACAAGCTAGAATTATCCAGAAATTTCAATCTAGCCAATTTTTAAGTGAGTCACCACTGTGCCAGGGATTGGCTTGACAAGTATTTCCAGTCTCATGACAGGATTGGGAAGCAGAGACCAGCAGTCACTTGGTGTGCTTTGAAATAGTAGCTACAAGACGTTGGTGAGGAATTCTTGTAATTATTATTATTTATAAACCAATCTAAGCCCGTGTAAAAATCATTTTAGCTCTTAAAATCCAACCAACTAACTACACCCAAGAATGTACAGTACCTCGACCCTCTCAAGAATGCCCATTTTTGGGTGGAGTTTACATAAACTCATATAACTCATAACATATCTCTATGGAACTCAGACTTTTTATGACAGCTTACAACATTTTTCATTTTACAAATTACAGGAAAAGATGCAGAAATGTGGCATTGCCCCAATCCATGCCGTTGTAATCTTCCTTGGAGGCATGACATCGAGGGGAGCTTGTGGGACACTATACTGCAACATAGAGTGCCTAGAGTGCCTGTAATTTGGACTCGTAGCTAGAGTCAGTCTGTTCCACCAGGTTCTGATACAGTAATGGGTCCCAAAACTACAATAGATAGACTTCAATGTCACCCCCATTAAGGTTGACATTTATATTGTCCCACAGAGAGACCCCTCTTCCTGCACAACAGAGGTGAAAACACAAGTTCTTTCTGGAGTTCACTGCGTGGTGTGTCAGTACCTAAATGTAGCATAAAATCCTTAAGTACTGAACAGCACGAAAACGCTGTGACAAATCTAGGGTTTCTGTTTGTTAGTAGGTTTGTTGTAGGAAAACGTGGTCCGTACAGTCAATATACCTAGCTAACTGACTAAAGCTTTTGTTCCAACCTTATGTCTCTTGGCACCAAAATACATTGTGATGTATGCACGTTTACTTACTGCAGTGTCGCAGTGCTCTTTTAGTGTTTCTTACCTCAAGGTCTGTTCAGAATTACACAATCAGGACACGCAGGCGTATGTAGAGTTCTTCCATTCGGTGAGCAATACCAAGGAGGCTTGTGCTATAACACTTCCAAAGGATGCAGCACCTTTCACTTCACAGGGCCCGGGCCCCTTCTATTTTACAGCTTTTTACGGTAGGAATTCCCTCACATCCAGACAGGGTCGGAGGCAATTTCAGTTCAGCTTCAATCTGCCGCTGCTCTTTACTCAGTCGGGTGCTGTCATGAGGGGATGTCACCGTATCCGTCTCCAGCACAGCCTCATACACTCCTCATTCCTGTAGTCTCTGCCCAAGATGGCCACGCTTCTTCTTGTCTTCCACTTTTTAAAAGAACCCTCCATTTCACATCTTACAGACATATCACAGCCTCTTAACCAGGTTCAAACATCAGCGACATCTTGTGGCTAGTTATCAAAATTAACTATAAAGTAATAAATTTATTGACAACAAATACAAATATTATTCAGGAGTGAGTACAATTACATTTTCAATTATACCGCCCTGGTGAGTTGACAAACATCTCACACTATCACTTACCACCAGAGTATTTTTCCAGGGATGAGTGGACCTGTGGAAGTTCGGTCTCTCTCCGCTTCGCTCATCTCTATTTATTTGTTATGGCAACCCTAAGTTATTTACAGCTCCTCATACAGTTCTGTGTGAGCTGGCTCCTATACTTCTTTTTATCATGGCCATATTTGAAAATGATAGCAGAGTTTTCTCCTTTCACATAGTGTCAGTTCACCACCATTGTCTCATCCAGCAGGCGACAGGTTTGCTTTAACAAACAAGTCTGACAAACTCGAAGGCATAGAACATTGCCAACAAAGGCTGCAAGGAGTTATGAATGCAGTGATCACACCTTCAATATTTCAGATTGAGGTACAAGTTTCATTTCTCTTGACATGAGAAGCTGATTTTGTGCATTGCTTTACACTCGCCGACCGGTCCCTTGGCTTTCACCGTAGAGCATTGTGTTATTTGCAGAGTTTCCAGAGAACCTAGATAAATATTTATATTTGGTAAATACAAGTAGAAGAGAAAATATCGTAGAAGGTTAAAACCGCAAAAGCAGAACAGTGGAGACTGGAAAATAATTACAAGTGAATGTTTCCATCCAAAAATAATTGTGCGTTCTAGAAAAATTAGGATGGAAAGTCCAGGGTTCCATCTGGAAGAGTAAAATCCATGGATGGTTGGAGCTAGATGGAGTGCTAGACTTTCGATCCTAGCTTTCTTTTGATTCCTTTGGTGTCCTCAAGTGACCGAGCACCTGATCACAAAAGAATATTTGCAGTGTGGTGAGCTGCCGGTTTACCTATAAATTAAGTTTTGTTTTGAATCCAACAAACTTGCTAAAATTCATAATAGTGACTTTATTCCATGTAGAATCTATACTAAATATTTGAGGTGTCCCACTGACCTAAATAGATGAGAGGAGAATTTGAAAAACATCTAAAACGTAAAGAACATCTCCAATCAAAATTTGTATTATCTTAATATATTGCAGTCATCATATTATATAGCACTGTGTACTTGCAATTGCTCATTTTGCCTTTTTACACAGATAGGTTTTTTTTCTTTTCCATTAGGTCTTTGACATCTCATGATTAAAACTGAATCCTTCTAAGCTCTATGTAGAAACAGGAGGTCAATTTTCTCTGCATGAGTCATGAGTCACTGCAAACAGTAAAACAGACTTCCCGGAAAAGTCAGTCTTTGGAGTTCAGCACTGAACCTCGAACTTTACAGTTCGGTATAGCTCATCTCTAATGGTGACTCAATCAGCCAACCTCTTATTTCATTAATTTTGGTGGATTTGGCAGGTGAAGATATCAGTCTATACAAGGGTTAGACAACCATAAAGATGTAATGTACTGGAGAAAATGGACACTACTATGAATATCTCTTATAGTTAGCAGACTTGTGACCTTTTATACCTTCTTTATATTATTAGATCTATGTTAGTTTTTTCCACGCTTTGCTTGTAATTTAGTTTTTGAAGAACAGATTCCAGAGGGATAAAATCCCTATAAGTTACATGCATTTTTTTCTCTCGCCAACAGGACTACCCCCGGATAGCGCCGGCATTTTGGCACTACCTGCGGGTAGATGTGAGTAACAAAAAGCATTTAAAGCTCACGCTTACGTTCTTCATCCTTGTGATGACTCTACCTTGTTATATCTCGAAATGGGAGCTGCATACATGAAAGTAAGTCAGGATTACAAGTGGAGATTTAATAATTCAGCATCGATTCCATTTCTAGTGTTTACTTTAAAATAAGAAGAATCTGAAGAATGTACCTTCGTAAATGTAAAAGGGGAGATTTGAAAATGTAGGACCATGGATAGATTATTAGCCCCTTACACATCAGCGTATGGATGAGAAGTGACAACCAGACAATTCTAAGGGTATAATCACATTTGTCAGTTTTTATGCAGAATTCTTATTCCATTCTTCTTAGGCTATATCCAAACTTTAATTTCTTTCCTGCAGAAATTTTCTGCACCATTTCAGCATCTCTTGGCAGGAGAAATGTATTGTAAAATATGCCCATTTTTGGCTTGTTTTTTCTTGTCTTTTTGTTGCCTTTTTTACTTATATTTTTGCTGTAGATTGTCCTCCGCTCATTTGTGTGGGTGAAATCTGCAACAAAAGCACCAAAAGAATTGACATCCTGCAGATTTAAATCTGTCGCAAATCTGAAATAAAGTAAAAAAGAAGCAACGTGTGCATGAGACTTCAGGAATCTCATTCATTTTGCCGGTACAAAGAAAACCTTTAGGATTTGTAAGAAAACCGCAAGCAAAATGAGACAAAAACCACAATATGTGCACCTGCCCTTAGTGGGGCACCTTCTGCTGCATGAATGGGAAAGTGGCAGAAATTTCTGAAATTAATCTGCCGAACGTGATCTTCATCTTCAACATGTCTCCAAAGCGTACCCGCAGCATATGGTCACACACAGGGCTTTTATGAGATTTTTTTTTGTAGCGGATGCAATTCAATATAACAGCAAAAACTTTTTTTTATACTCTTTGAAGACTCTTCCCATGTAATTTCACCTATCCCTCCCAGATGCTGCCATTTATATTCACTGCTACATTGTTAGATCACCTGCCGAGCTGTGATTGACAGCATCTGGGAGGGAGGGGTGAAAGCACAAAGAAGAGTCTGAAGAAACGCCCAGTTGAACTGCAAGGAGAGATTTCACATATTGTGCTCCTAAAGCAACAAATGTGAATATCGCTGCAATAGAGCGACACAGCACAAAATGGAAAAAAGTGTCAAAATCAGGAGAACTCAGGGATTTTTACAATATATTCAACTCATTTTTGTAGCAAGTGGCAGATTCTCCTTCAGTTACAAAGTATATATACCCTTTTAAAATCGTGGAATTGTATGGATGTGCTTTAGGAAAGGTCATAGAATGCAATTCCTTAACATAATCCCAATGGTTGCATGGCTCCATCCAATTAAACATGAAAATAAAATTAGACTGAACAGTCAGAACGATTTATGGGATCATTTTGGGGAAATATTAGACTTCCCCTTTAATCCTGACTTATTTCATTGTAAATGCAGAGCGGAGTTTATCATAAAGATAAGCTCGATGGCGCTAAGAACTTGTCATTTCATGCAGCAAATCAAAGGCGCAGCTTTCAAAGGCTAAAGAATAACAAACGGTGAAAAAAAACCTACATAAACTCATTGTGCATTTCACAAAAGGTTGAAGCAGGCGACTGCATTAGCAATGAGATGATATTTTCCAGATAATCTTGGTTCTTCATTATGACTAATTTATTTTTTTTTCTACAGGAACATGAACAGCTCAGTTATTCCTCCACAAGATCCAAAGCTCCCAGCGTTATTATCACGGGCCTGAAGCCGTCCACCAAGTATATATTTCACATCCGCGTCAGAACTGCTGCAGGATACAGTGGTTACAGCCATAAGTTTGAATTTGAAACCGGAGATGAAAGTAAGTTTTAATTACCTGCGGCGTTCTCCCAAAAAAATATAATAGCAAAATAAAAATAGAAAAAAAAGTGAAGCTAAAAATGTGGTCAATTCGGTACAAATATTCCCCATTCTGCTGTATATATGTCCCCAATCCAGGTATATATGGTCCTCTCATTCCCATCCTGGTATGCATGGCCCCCTCATCCCTATCCTGCTATGCATGGCCCCCTCATACCTATCCTGTTCTGCATGACCCCCTCATCCCTATCCTGGTATGCATGGCCTCCTCATCCCTATCCTGGTATGCATGGCCCCTCATCCCTACCCTGGTATGCATGGCTCTCCTCATCCCTACCCTGGTATGCATGCCCCCCCTCATCCCTATCCTGGTATGCATGGCCCCCTCATCCCTATCCTGGTATGCATGGCTCCCTCATCCCTACTCTGGTTTGCATGGCTCCCTCATCCCTATCCTAGTATGCATGGCCCCCTCATCCCTATCCTGGTATGCATGGCTCCCTCATCCCTACCCTGGTTTGCATGGCCCCCTCTTCCCTATCCTGGTATGCATGGCCCCCTCATCCCTATCCTGGTATGCATGGCTCCCTCATCCCTATCCTGGTATGCATGGCGCCCTCATCCCTATCCTGGTATGCATGTTCTCCTCATCCCTATCCTGGTATGCATGTCCTCCTTGTCCCTATCCTGGTATGCATAGCCTCCTCTTTCCCATACTGGAATGCATGGCACCCTCATGCCCATCCTATTCAGCTGAAATAAAACGCTGCCATTGGAAGCCCCCCTGAACTGGTCAGGTATGCCAAGGGGTCTACAGTGCTTGTGGGCTGCATGAAGCAGCCTCAGGGGCCCTATGCAGCCCGCGGACCGTGTGTTTGAGACACATTCTGTCTTCAGATTAGATAGCAAAAAACTCCTGCTGATAGATTCCCTTTAAACACGCAGATCGGGACCATAGCCAGAGACCAAAGTAGTGCAGTGTTGCGTCTCCCAATGCTACTGCATCTGATTGACAGGTGTCTCCCTATGTGCACGCGAGGGGAAAACTGTCAATCACCTGCAGCAGCGCTGAGAAGAGTCGGAGGCACAGGAACTACTTGTGTGAACTGGGTACAGTGGGAGTTATGGTGGCGTGACAGTGAATGCTTTACTTAGGGCCAAATATAGATACACATATACAGCATCGGACTGGAGCACCTTGGGCCAACCAAAGAAAATCATTCTTGGGGTCCACTATGTAGCTACATAGAAATAAATACAAGACCACCAATTGTGCGGTAGAACACGCTAATATCAGGGTATAATATAAGGTAGTACACGTCTTAATTATGTAACAGGGATTGGGGTAGCCCCCTCATAGAAAATAATGCAGCCCTCATATAGTATAATGCAGCCCCCTCATAGAATATAATGTAGTCCCCTTCGTAGAATATAGTGTAGTTCCCTCATAGGGTATAATGGAGCCCCCTCATGAAATATAATGCAGTCCCCTTCATAGAATATAATGTAGCTCCCTCACAGGGTATAATGGAGCCCCCTCATAGAATATAATGCAGCCCTCATATAGTATAATGAAGCCCCATCATAGATTATAATGTAGTCCCCTTCATAGAATATAATGTAGCTCCCTCATAGGGTATAATGCAGCTCCCCCACAGAATACAATATATCCCCCCTCATAGGGTATAATGCAGCCTCTCCCTCTCATCTATATATAATTGTCTAAGGGTTTTTCCGTCTGTCTGTCTGTCTTTCTGTCTGTCTGTCTGTCCTGGAAATCCCGGCTCTCTGATTGGTCGAGGCCGCCAGGCCTCGACCAATCAGAGACCGGCACAGCATCGACGTAGAAATCCCGCGTCTCTGATTGGTCGAGGCCGCCAGGCCTCGACCAATCAGCAACGGGCACAGCAACGATGATGTCATAAAGGACGTAGACATCTCACGTTTCTGACGGGCACAGTATCGACGTAGATGTTATAATGGTTGCCATGGCGACGATGATGTTATAAAGGTTGCCTCGACCAATCAGCGACGGGCACAGTCTGCCGCGAATTCTGGAATCATCATTGTCCATATACTACGGGGACATGCATATTCTAGAATACCCGATGCGTTAGAATCGGGCCACAATCTTGATAGTAAAAATTATGACATCATCGTCGCTGTGCCCGTTGCTGATTGGTCCTGCGTCTCTGATTGGTCGAGGCCGCCAGGCCTCGACCAATCAGCAACGGGCACAGCGACGATGATGTCATAATGGTTGCCATGGCGACGATGTCATAAAGGTTGCCTCGACCAATCAGCAACGGGCACAGTCTGCCGCGAATTCTGGAATCATCATTGTCCATATATTACAGGGACATGCATATTCTAGAATACCCGATGCGTTAGAATCGGGCCACAATCTAGTATAATATAATCCAGCCACGCAGTCCTACGGTATTACGGCCACCAGGACTTATTCACTGATATATTAAAAAAAACAAAACACAATACTCACCTCTCCTCCTCATTCCCCGCTCTGCTCCAGGGTCTGCTCTGGTCTCAGCAGCTGCACTGCCCAGCACACAGTGGGTGCACGATGAAGTGACATCATCGCTCACCCGCAGTGTCAGAGGCAGAGGGGAATAATGGGAGAGGGAGTATCATCTGATGCCCTCTCCTCCATTATTGCTTTCAACAGTATCGTCATCTATGATGATATTTGAATGCGGCGCGCACTGGGGGGCACCAGGCCACCCTGACTTACAGACCCCATAGTGGCTGCGTGGGCTGGAGGTCCCTGGTCTGCCGGCTCTGATAGCGGGCAGAGTTAGCCACAGTCTGCAGCTAACACTGTCCACTATTAAAGTGAAATGAATATTCACTCCTCTCCACGCCCATGGGGGCGTGGGGAAGAGTGAATACTCATCTCTCTTTAGCAGCGGCCACAAGCTTTAACCACAGTAGCCAGCTTCTGCCTCCTGTCACCCGCTGCTGCTCTGCTGGCACCGGGCGGGCCCCTTGACTCACGGGCCCCTACGCAGCTGCGTGGTGTGCCGCTATTAGCGAGACGCCACTGGCTGGGTGCCCATACGCAGCTGCCAGCCCTGTATGCCAACAGGTGTCAGTGCCTGAGCCCACTGGAGAATCCTCCGGTTCTCGGGTGGGCCAGTGAGACCCTGCACATGTATCACTTGCCTATAGGAAAATCTGATCCTGGAGAAAAAAATTATGTTGCCAAAGATAGAGAATTTTTACATCAATGTGCAACATCAGAATGGTAGATTAATTAACTATAATCAATGTTTAATTGTGCTTAGATTATGCAAACATTGTACATCCATCATTAGCATAGTTGCATACACGGTCCTGTCTTTCATTGAAGGGGAAGGGGCCACAGAATTAGTTCTCGGAGGAGTAGGCGGAATGTTACTTTACCTTGACACCTTGACATGCAGGGTGGCTTTGCAATTTATTGTATTTAGGGCAATTATGTAATTGGAGATTAATGCAGACATTAATAAGACATAAATAAGCTACTAATCAAATGCAAATTCTAGTAGTTGATGCGTAGGCATAAATCATAAGCCGCAGCCACTAGAGGGAGTATCGTGTCTCCCTTCACACTGGGTTATTATAGAGTACCATGTATATAATGCCCGTGTTAAGCTCATATACGCCTCCTAGTGGTGACTTCAGACTGCTAGAGTTATAGTCCAATTCATTATTGCATTTGCACCTCTGTTGAGTTTATGGAGCTTTTCACCTTTTTTTTATTTGCACCAAATTCAGTTTTCCATTTACCTCTTTTTTTTAAGACTTTTATAGGTGTTTTAAAAAAGAAATGCCAGCTCACCAACAATCCTACCTTTCGAGGGTCAAGTAGAGAAAACATGAAGCGAAAAATTCCAGCTCCTGGAAGCTGAGTGTCTGCAAATTTGAGTTTCTGGTTTGGGCTTTTATCCTAACTCATGAGACAAGGCTCGTTAAAGAGTTGATATTGACTGTTAGGATTGCTACTTCCAACAGGTGGCTCTAGAGTTCTACTCCTCTTCCTCTTTGCAGAGATAATTTGCATATTTCCCAGAAGAACATTGCAGCTTTAAGTCTCCTCATCTCGGCATGCTTAACATGTCACTCTCCGCAAGGAGAAACGATACTTGGATACAGCTCCTGGTAGAAAATTCTCAAGACTTGATTTCTTGTTAAATTAAAACTTGCATCCAAGGCAGATCCAAGGTACATTCGAAACTCGTCTCTTTGTACATATCTGCCTTGGATACAAGTTTTTAATATTAAATTAAAGTCTTGAGAATTTTTTTTACCAGGAGCTGGAATTTTTTGCTTCATTTTTTCACTTTATATTTTCCCTATTTTAGGTATTTTCCTGTTTTTTGTTTTATTTGTTTTCCACTTTGGGTGTGGTTGAAGGTTTCCAGATGTGTTGTGATTGCAAAATGTCCCAAATGTGTTCCACTTCTCCCCTGGAGTTAATTTCTGCATGTTAGAAATTTTCCTGACATTTTTTACAAAACATGCCACTTTTTAGAGCCCATAGTTGAAAACAATAAGAAAAGCAATTTTTTACTTTGCAAAAAAAATTAATGAACCGTTTGCTCCACTTTGCCTCATTGCTCCCCAGTACACAATATGATGGCCCCCATATACAGTGTGATTGCTCCCCAGTACACAGTATGATGGCCCCCATATAGAGTATGATTGACCCATTGCTCCCCTGTACACAGTATAATGGCCCTCATATACAGTATGATTGACCCATTGCTCCCCTGTACACACTATAATGGCCCCCATATACAGTATGATTGACCCATTGCTCCCCTGTACACAGTATAATGGCCCCCATATACAGTATGATTGACCCATTGCTCTCCTGTACACAGTATAATAGCCCCCATATACAGTATCATTGCTCCCCAGTACACAGTATGATAGCCTCCATATACAGTATGATTGCCCCATTGCTCCCCTGTACACAGTATAATGGCCCCCATATACAGTATGATTGACCCATTGCTCTCCTGTACACAGTATAATAGCCCCCATATACAGTATCATTGCTCCCCAGTACACAGTATGATAGCCTCCATATACAGTATGATTGACCCATTGCTCCCCTGTACACAGTATAATGGCCCCCATATACAGTATGATTGACCCATTGCTCTCCTGTACACAGTATAATAGCCCCCATATACAGTATCATTGCTCCCCAGTACACAGTATGATAGCCTCCATATACAGTATGATTGCCCCATTGCTCCCCAGTACACACTATGATGGCACCCATAGCCCCCATATACAGTATGATTGACCCATTACTCCCCTGTACACAGTATAATGGCCCCCATATACAGTATGATTGACCCATTGCTCCCCTGTACACAGTATTATGGCCCCCATATACAGTATGATGGCCCCCACAGCCCCCATATACAGTATGATTGCCCCATTGCTCCCCAGTACACACTATGATGGCACCCATGGCCCCCATATAGAGTATGATTGCTCCCAGCACACAGTATGATTGCCCCCGTATAGAGTATGATTGACCAATTGCTCCCCAGTAAACAGTATGATGGCCCCCACAACCCCTATTTACAGTATCATGGCCCCCACCGCCCCTGTTTACAGTATGATGGCACCCCACAGCCCCCATTTACAGTATGATAGCCTCCACAGATCCTATTTACAGTATGATGTTACCTACAGCTCAAAGCTTGCCATACATACACTTTGACAGCTCCTTCTGCTCCCTCTTAACAGTTTGATGGCCCCCACTGCACGCCTATATGCTGTATGATGTCTCCATAGCTCCCCTATGACCTCATACAGATTAATGCCCCCCAAGCCACTATACACTGTACACTTTATAATACCCAAAAGCATGTTGCTTCCTGCTTATGACTGGGCAGCTCACACAGGCAGAAGATGTAACACCCACTTGTACTTAAAAAAGTTAACTCATTATGTGCCAATACTTTAATTGCTAATATCTCCGCAACAGAGAGTCAAAATTCAAATGAAAACACGTTTTATTCCACTCTTCAGCCATTATTATATCATGTGTCCAGCTACATTTGGTGGAAGGTCCTCTATCAAAAATTAAAAATGGTAGAAGTAATAGCTCTAAATGCCTATGTAAAATAGGTCTCATTAAAAGCTCAGCAGTACAGAAGAAATGAACAGCGTAAAGGTATTTTTCTGGAACACAATTTGTGCCGCCTCGATAATTCACAACAGAATCAAATGCATCATTACAAGACGCAGCCAGATATGGCTAACTACGGTATTTTCATTTTTAAGTGATTATTAATAGTAACGGCTGACCTCGAATGAGCACAGAGTTATCCTAAATAAATCATGCTACATATACATATTGCTGTAAAGTTATAATTCTGCTAGAAAAAGCATTTCAGAAAGCATCTATGCAAATAGCTAATGGCTCTATAGGGGCAAAATAACCGTTCTGTCCGGGCTGTAAGACTCATGCTGGTGTGGTAGTTGGAGGCAGGTATATCTCGCCCAGGTGTTTGTCCTATGTGAATTAGGCCACTCAGTATCTTCAGGGTGCTAATGGGTTAATGATTGCAGGAATAAAAGATGACCAGCTGGGTGTTTCCAGTGTCTGCCTGGGGCACACAGATTGCCTGCCTGTGTGGGACAAACGTGAGTGAAGAGCTCTGCTCAAGAATTGTGTGATGTTAGCTGGGTGGGAGAAGCCCCCCAGTTGTTGAGATAGCAACGTATTTGTTTAGTTAGTGCCGGACAGGCTAGGATTTATTTTTATGTTTTGTTTTTTGTGTTGCTTTCACGTTAATAAATCTGACCTGAGGTCAGCCTGCTCAGAAACCTGCTGTACGCCTCAGATTCAATGCACAAACCACGTGACCTTTGACCCCAGCAAAGGCGATCCCAGAGTGTTTTGTCACATTGTGGTGGAGAACGCGGGCATACCGTGGCACAGGCGACAGCATGGAAGACGTGGTGAAAGCCTTAGTACAGTCCACTGCCGTACAGCAGCAGGCCACTGCCGCACAGCACGAAGCTAATCGCTTGATGGCCGCACAGCTGAAGGAGTTACTGGACATGACGGTTGCAGACCGCCAACTTCTCCAACAGGTGGCGCAGCGCCTGGTGAGCATGCCTGACGCTGACCCGGAAGCAGAGTCCAGAAGGATCCATGTGAGTCGATACTGGCAAAAGCTGACTGCAGAAGATGACGTTGAGGCATACCTGACAACGTTTGAGCGGACGGCATTGAGAGAGAAGTGGCCGAAGGCACGATGGGCCGATTTGATTGCCCCGTTTCTCTCCGGCGAGGCCCAGAAAGCTTACCATGATTTGGACCCGGAGGTCGCTCAGGACTTTGAGAAGCTGAAAGCTGAGATCCTGGCCCGGCTGGGTGTGACGATGGCTGTCCGGGCACAGAGGGTACATCAGTGGACATACCAGCAAGATAAACCGGCGCGGTCTCAGATGTTCGACCTGATCTACTTGACAAAGAAATGGCTGCAACCCGAGGTACTGACAATACCCGAAATAATCCAGCGGGTTGTCCTGGACAAGTACCTGAGAGTATTACCCCCAGCACTGAAAAGGTGGGTAAGCCAAGGAAATCCCACGACAGCGGATCAATTTGTGGAGTTGGTCAAGCGTTATTCCGTGGCAGAAGGACTTCCCGACGACTCCGCCAACCCCCGGTCTGTGCCTCCTCCTCGTGGAACCGGTAAGACTGTTCCAGGGACCACGGGTGAAGGAAAATCGCTTAAAACTGTGGGGGAGGAGTCCGGGACTGCTCGCACTCCGAGACCAAGAGTATTGCACGGTGGTCTCAGTAGGGGACCTGTTAGGTGTTTCCGCTGCCATGAGAAGGGTCATGTTTCTGCGAACTGTCCTGTTACCACTGAACCCATGCAGTGCGACGTTATAGACTCTAGAAAACGCATGTCTTTGGTTACACAGCTAGTGAGTGTGAATGCGGGTCAAAATGATACAGTGAAACACCTGTGTGAATTATCTGTTGATGGGAAAAATGTTGTGGCATTACTAGACTCTGGAAGTGTGGTGACTCTGGTGAAAGCTAGTCTGGTGGCACTTCCGTCTGGTCCGTCTGACAAGTTTTCTGTGACGTGTGTGCATGGTGACACCCGCTCGTAGTTAACAGCAGTCATATGGATTTCTACTCCCTATGGGTCAGTGCAGCACAAAGTGGGACTCGTTCCCGCATTGTTACAGGATGTAATCCTGGGCAGGGATTTTCCCTATTTCTGGCAGTTGTGGGAGAATCAGTTGCTCCTTCATGGTAGCTGTACCCGTGAATCTTCTCCCATGCCATCTGGAGGTCCCGAGTCCCTAGAGGAGACCCCACAGGAAGATGTGGCTGGGGAGGTTAGTGAATCTAACCTTCAGTACCCCTTCTCCGTCATAGCGGGGGAAACAGAGGAAACTGAGGAACCTCAGCGAGAGGCGGAGGCAGACAGCCATCCAGCACCCTGCCTGCCAGATTTGGGAGTCCAGGTGGATGACTTCCACAGCGAGCAAATAAAAGATCCTACCCTGACTCTGGCTAGGAAAAATGTAAAAATGATAGATGGGGTACCCGTAGAACCTGACACTAGGCTAGCGTACCCGTATATGGTTCTTGAAAATGATTTGCTCTACCAGGTAGAAAAAAAAGGGGAAGACACAGTTCAACGGTTAGTGGTACCCAAACCTTATCGGCGGAAGGTACTGGATTTGGCCCACGGACATATAATGGGGGGACATCTGGGGGTACAGAAAACCACAGAAAGGATATTGCATTGTTTTGTGTGGCCTGGAATACATTGTGATGTGCGTAACTATTGTGAGTCCTGTCCAGAGTGCCAAATCGCGGCCCCTAAATCTCAATTCCGTAGCCCTTTGGTACCCCTTCCTATCATCGGGGTCCCTTTTGAGAGAATTGGGATGGATTTGGTTGGGCCCCTTCCACGATCCGCACGTGGGCACCAACATATCCTCGTCATCGTGGACTATGCCACTCGTTACCCGGAAGCCGTCCCTTTGCGTAACACAGCTACCAAGACGATCGCCAAGGAATTGGTACAAGTGTTTAGTCGGGTGGGAATTCCAAAACAGATACTCACCGACCAGGGGACTCCCTTTTTGTCGAGGGTAATGAAGGAGCTCTGCAGGCTCTTACAAATAGACCCGTTGCGTACGTCTGTCTATCACCCTCAAACAGATGGCCTGGTTGAGCGCTTCAACAAAACCTTAAAACAGATGCTCCGGAAGGCGATAGACAAAGATGGGAAGAACTGGGATTACTTGTTACCCTATTTGCTGTTTGCCATTAGGGAAGTTCCCCAGTCTTCCACAGGGTTTTCGCCTTTCGAACTGTTGTACGCCCGTCGTCCCCGGGGACTGCTGGACGTCGCAAAAGAAACCTGGGAAGGTCAAGTCACTCCCTTTAAAACGGTGATCGACCATGTAACACAAATGCAGGATCGTATTGCCGCTGTCATGCCCATTGTTAGGGACCATATGTTACAGGCCCAGGGAGCCCAGAGGCAAAGTTATGATAGAGGCGCTAAGGTCCGTACATTTTCACCCGGCAATAGGGTGTTGGTCCTAATCCCTACGGTGGATAGTAAATTCCTGGCAAAATGGCAGGGCCCATTTGAGGTCCGAGAAAGAGTTGGTGAAGTGAACTATAAAGTGTACCAGCCGGGTAAGAGAAAACCGGAACAGATTTATCATGTGAATCTGATAAAATCCTGGAAAGACCGCTCTGCCCTAACGGCGGATCTGCCCCGTCCGGTTTGTTCACCTACTGTACCAGAGGTGCAGGTTGCTGAGACTCTCTCAGAACGACAAAAATCTGAGGTTAAGCAATTTGTTACAGAACCGACAGTTTTTCTCCGAAAAACCTGGCCGGACTAAGTTGGTGAAACATGAGATTGTCACAGAGCCTGGCGTCACTGTTCATGTGAAGCCCTACCGGATTCCGGAAGCCCGCCGTGAAGCCATCTCCCGGGAAGTGATGGCAATGTTGGACTTAGGAGTCATTGAGGAGTCACACAGCGCCTGGTCCAGTCCAATTGTGTTGATACCTAAACCGGATGGCTCCATCCGGTTTTGTAATGACTTTAGGAAACTGAATGCAGTTTCTAAATTTGATGCGTACCCTATGCCCCAGGTCGATGAGTTGATCGACCGGCTTGGTAAAGCCCGATACATTACGACCCTGGATTTAACAAAGGGGTACTGGCAGATTCCTCTGGCCGAGGCGGCCAGAGAGAAGACGGCATTTGCTACACCGGAAGGTCTGTTCCAGTATGTCTATATGCCGTTTGGACTTCACGGAGCTCCCGCAACGTTCCAGAGATTGATGGATCGAGTCTTGAGGCCTCACAGACAGTACGCCTATGCCTACCTGGATGACATCGTAATTTACAGCATGGACTGGGAAACTCATCTCCAGAAGGTACAAGCGGTGATTGATGACCTGCGAGATGCAGGTTTAATGGCAAACCCCAAGAAATGCCACATCGGGCTTGAAGAAGCCCGATACTTGGGCTACGTGATTGGCCGAGGAGTGGTTAAACCCCAGATCGACAAAATACAGGCAATTCAGGGCTGGCCACAACCAGTGAACAAGAAACAAGTGCAGGCTTTCCTGGGGATTGCCGGCTATTATCGCTGGTTCATACCCAATTTTGCAGCCATGGCTACTCCCTTGACGGATCTTACCAAGGGGAAGGGTTCCGTCATGGTAAAATGGACCTCAGCTGCTGAAGAGGCCTTCCACAGCCTGAAACGGGTTTTGTGCTCTCAGCCCGTACTAGTGACTCCTGATTTCAGCAGCGAGTTTGTGGTACAAACTGATGCCTCTGATACTGGTGTCGGAGCTGTACTTTCCCAGGTGAGGGACGGAGTCGAACACCCGGTGCTCTATCTCAGTCGGAAACTGAATGTACATGAGCAGAGGTATGCGGTGGTTGAAAAAGAGTGCCTAGCCATTAAATGGGCTCTCGACTCCCTCAAGTATTACCTGGCTGGTAGGAAGTTTAGGCTGGTCACAGACCATGCCCCTCTCAAGTGGATGCACCTCCACAAGGACCGTAATAGTCGGGTAACCCGGTGGTTCCTTGCCCTGCAGGCTTACTCTTTTACGGTGGAGCACCGACCTGGGGTGCAGATGGGGAACGCCGATGCCCTATCCCGAGTGCACTGTTTCAAAAGTGTTCTTGCTCGACCGGAGTAGTCTGAGCAAGGGGGGGGGATATGTAAGACTCATGCTGGTGTGGTAGTTGGAGGCAGGTATATCTCGCCCAGGTGTTTGTCCTATGTGAATTAGGCCACTCAGTATCTTCAGGGTGCTAATGGGTTAATGATTGCAGGAATAAAAGATGACCAGCTGGGTGTTTCCAGTGTCTGCCTGGGGCACACAGATTGCCTGCCTGTGTGGGACAAACGTGAGTGAAGAGCACTGCTTAAGAATTGTGTGATGTTAGCTGGGTGGGAGAAGCCCCCCAGTTGTTGAGATAGCAACGTATTTGTTTAGTTAGTGCCGGACAGGCTAGGATTTATTTTTATGTTTTGTTTTTTGTGTTGCTTTCACGTTAATAAATCTGACCTGAGGTCAGCCTGCTCAGAAACCTGCTGTACGCCTCAGATTCAATGCACAAACCACGTGACCTTTGACCCCAGCAAAGGCGATCCCAGAGTGTTTTGTCACATTGCCTCATAAATAACAGCTTCACTGCATTGTATCAGACATGCACGGATTATTACTATTTCTAGCTGAGCATATAATTGGATAATCGCATGTAACCCAATTTCTGCAAAAAAATTTAGTGCTATCTATTTCCCAGATTGCTAACATGTTACAACCACATTTTTTAAAAACGTATTCCACTTTGCTCATTTGCCTCTTATTGTAAGCCAGGACGTTTCAATTCACTGACAGCAAGCAGGCAATTGTAAATTGGAGAGGACATAAATAAAAAAGTAGCATAAGCTTCCCTTCTAATTACATTTTATTGAAATAAAACACAGGGAACAGACTAGTTACATAATCATTACAATCAATATCAACCGAGCAAAAAAAGGAATTAAAGGCACAATATAGTGTCATTGTATATACTGCTGGACCAAAAAACGGACACTGTTAAACCTATAAACTACAAGAGACATAGAGTACAAAGTCCAAGTATGTAAAAAATATAAAAATTTTAATACAAAAATATTAACAATAACTCGCATAAAAGAAAAGGCGATGGAAAAAGTGGCGCACGGTGTCAAAAAAATCCATTGCAAAATTCCACAGATACAAATATCAGGCATTGGATGAAGGACGTGCAAGTAACATACAATCTTCATAGTGGTACTAGCTGTACTACCCGGCTGTTAGCAAAATAGAATGTGTTAACAAAAATTTATTCTGCACACAAAAACCACAAAACAAATAGACAGAAATGTAATTATTAAAAGGCAAAAACTAAGCTAATAGAAACATTTCACAATTGTACTGGTAACTGTCATCAGAGACTTTAGGGCAGGGGTGTCAAACTGCATTCCTAGAGGGCTGCAAACAGGTCATGTTTTCAGGATTTTCTTGTACTGCACAGGTGATAATTTAATCACCTACACAAATAATGATGGTGATTAAATTATCACCTGTGCAGTACAAGGAAATCCTGAAAATATAACCTCTTTGCAGCCCTCAAGGAATGCAGTTTGACACCCCTGCTTTAGGGGATCTGGTGGTGACAGGAGAGGTGGAAGTTTTATCTTGCCATTTGCACAGCATAATCTTGGCGGTTCATCTTTCCATTTCAGGGCACTGCAGCACTCGCAGACCACATCCATTTTTCCTATCTGAACTTTAGGGTTTTCCTGATAGTTTATATCTGACTGGTAACAAAAGGCAGTATGTTTCAAATCTCCAACCATTTCCTGTGCCCTGGTAGAAGAAATAGCAATTCTCTTAGTGGCAAGTCAGCCTTCTCTCTGCTGAGATGACTCATTGGCCCTTGAGGAAGCAGCTCTTCTTCTCTTATCTGCAAGCCTCGCTTCCCTGTCCTCAGAAAGTTCATTTGCTCTTGAGGAAGCAGTTCTTGTTTTCATGTCTGCAAGCCTCGCTTTCCTCTCCTCAGAAAGTTCATTGGCTCTTGAGGAAGCAGCTCTTGTTTTCATACCTGCAAGCCTTGCTTCCCTCTCCTCAGAAAGTTCATTGGCTCTTGAGGCAGCAGCTCTTGTTTTCGTGTCTGCAAGCCTCGCTTTCCTCTCCTCAGAAAGTTCATTGGCTCTTGAGGAAGCAGCTCTTGTTTTCATACCTGCAAGCCTTGCTTCCCTCTCCTCAGAAAGTTCATTGGCTCTTGAGGAAGCAGCTCTTGTTTTCATGTCTGCAAGCCTCGCTTCCCTCTCCTCAGAAAGTTTATTGGCCCTTGAGGAAGCAACTCTTGTTCTTTTGTCTGCAAGCCTCGCTTCCCTCTGCTCTGAAAGTTCATTGGCTCTTGAGTAGTGTTGAGCGATACCGTCTGATACTTGAAAGTATCGGTATCGGATAGTATCGGCCGATACCCGAAAAATATCGGATATCGCCGATACCGATATCCGATACCAATACAAGTCAATGGGACATCAAGTATCAGAATGTATCCTGATGGTTCCCAGGGTCTGAAGGAGAGGAAACTCTCCTTCAGGCCTTGGGATCCATAGGGATGTGTAAAATAAAGAATTAAAATAAAAAATATTGATATGCTCACCTCTCCGGCGGCCCCTGGACATCACGCGGCTAACCGGACGGCTTCTTTGTTTAAAATGAGCGCCTTTAGGACCTGCGAATGACGTTGTGGCTTCTGATTGGTCGCGTGCCACCCATGTGACCGCGACGCGACCAATCAGAAGCCGCGACGTCATTCTCATTCACTAAACTCCTAATTCTAGGAATTTAGGACCTGCGAATGACGTTGCGGCTTCTGATTGGTCGCGTCGCGGTCACATGGGCGGCACGCGACCAATCAGAAGCCGCGACGTCATTCTCAGGTCCTAAAGGCGCTCATTTTAAACATAGAAGCCGGCCGGTTAGCCGCGTGATGTCCAGGGGCCGCCGGAGAGGTGAGCATATCAATATTTTTTATTTTAATTCTTTATTTTATACATCCCTATGGATCCGATACCGATACCCGATACCACAAAAGTATCGGATCTCGGTATCGGAATTCCGATACCGCAAGTATCGGCCGATACCCGATACTTGCGGTATCGGAATGCTCAACACTACTCTTGAGGAAGCAGCTTCTGTTCTCATGTGTGTCAGCCTTGTTTCACGGTCTTCACATTTTTCATTGGCCCGTAATGCAGCTTTTCTTTTCGCATCAGCTGACATTCATGCTATGGAATTCCTTTTCTTATGGGGCATTATTGTGGTAAAAATAGTCTGTAACTGGCAATTTCTATATCCTCTCACATAGAGGTAATGTGACTGACATCAGCCTTTCCACCAACACACCCTAACTGACATGCTACTACCTCACACAAGCTTTGTTATACTGAGAATGTCCTTTGTTGCCTATATTAACCAATCAGAGCTCAGATTAATTAATTAACTGTAGCAAAATAGAAGCTGAGCTGTGATTGGTTGCTATTGGCAGCCTGATAAATCCACAGCCAACAGGAAGCCCTCCCCCTGGCAGTATATATTAGCTCACACATACACATAATAGACAGGTCATGTGACTGAAAGCTGCCGCATTTCCTATATGGTACATTTGTTGCTCTTGTAGTTTGTCTGCTTATTAAACAGATTTTTATTTTTGAAGGATAATACCAGACTTGTGTGTGTTTTAGGGTGAGTTTCTTGTGTCAAGTTGTGTGTGTTGAGTTGCATGGCGACATGCATGTAGCGACTTTTGTGAGATGTGTTTTGTGTGGCGAGATGCGTGTAGCAACTTTTTGTGTGTTGAGTTGCATGTGACAGGTTAGTGTAGCAAGTTGTATGGAGCAAGTTTTGCGCATGGCGAGTTTTATGTGTAGTGCGTTTTGAGTATATGCAAGTTTTGTGTAAGGCAACTTTTGCATGTGTTGCAACTTTTATGCATGTGGCAATTTTTCCGCGTGTTCAAGTTTTGCGTGTGGCGAGTTTTCCATGAGGTCAGTTTTACATGTGTGGCGAGTTTTGCGTGAGCCTAGTTTTGCATGTGGCGAATTTTGCACGTGGCGAGTTTTGAGTGGCAACTTTTGTGTATTGACTTTTATGTTGCAAGGTTAGTGTATGTGTGGTGAAATGTCTGGTGAGGGTGGTATATGTGTTCAAGCACGTGGTAGTGTGTGGCGCATTTTGTGTGTGTTTTAATATCCCCGTGTGTGGTGAGTATCTTATGTCGGGGCCCCACCTAAGCAACTGTACGGTATATACTCTTTGGCGCAATCGCTCTCATTCTTTAAGTCCCCCTTGTTCACATCTGGCATCTGTTAATTTGCCTCCAGCACTTTTCCTTTCACTTTTTCCCCATTATAAAGGTAGGAGCAAAATTGTTTGGTGAATTGGAACGTGTGGGGTTAAAATTTCGCCTCACAACAGAGCCTATCACGCTCTCGGGGTCCAGATGTGTGACTGCAAAATTTTGTGGCTGTAGCTGCGACGGTGCAGATGCCAATCCTGGACATACACACATACATACATACAAATATACACACACACATTCAGCTTTATATATTAGATAGCATATAAATCCAGACTGTAAACATTAATGAACTACCAAGGGTCAAGAGACCAATATAATTAGTACAAAGAAAGAGGGAAAGAGGGAATGTCTACATATCCAGAGAGTTACATCATGACATGTAATGAGAGAAGAGGCAACCCAAAAGTATTTGTACATAGAATCGGACCATAGCAGGTATAAGTGAACAAAAGAACATCTCACCCATTGTAATCTGTATGTGGTAGTGCAATGAAGAACAGCCCCAACGCGAGTTTCGCGTGGGCTTCCTCGGGGGGCTGATAGAGTGGAGCACAGTGAGTAGGAGCTGATGATTCACAGTGTTAAATGCTGCAGAGAGATCCAGGAATATCATAACGGAGTAGTGACCATTAGATTTAGCTGTTAGTAGATTGTTAGAGACTTTAATAAGGACATTTTCAGTAGAGTGTAGGAAGCAGAAACCAGATTGTAAAAGGTCAAGAAGTGTAATCTGAGTAATAGCGGACTAGGCGAGAGTAGACTAAAGGTACCGTCACATTAAGCAACGCTGCAGCGATCTAGACAACGATGCCGATCGCTGCAGCGTCGCTGTTTGGTCGCTGGAGAGCTGTCACACAGACAGCTCTCCAGCGACCAACGATCCCGAAGTCCCCGGGTAACCAGGGTAAACATCAGGTTACTAAGTGCAGGGCCGCGCTTAGTAACCCGATGTTTACCCTGGTTACCAGTGTAAATGTAAAACAAAAACACTACATACTTACATTCCGGTGTCTGGTCACGTCCCTCGCCTTCAGCTTCCCGCACTGACTGAGCGCCGGCCGTAAAGCAGAGCGGTGACGTCACCGCTGTGCTTTGCTTTATGGCCGGCCGGCGCTCACAGTCAGTGCGGGAAGCTGAAGGCGAGGGACGTGACCAGACACCGGAATGTAAGTATGTAGTGTTTTTTTTTTTACATTTACAATGGTAACCAGGGTAAACATTGGGTTACTAAGTGCGGCCCTGCGCTTAGTAACCCGATGTTTACCCTGGTTACCAGTGAAGACATCGCTGAACCGTGTGACGCCGATTCAGCGATGTCAGCGGGAGATCCAGCGACGAAATAAAGTCCTGGACTTTCCCCAGCAACCAACGATCTCCCAGCAGGGGCCTGATCGTTGGTCGCTGTCACGCATAACGATTTTGTTAACGATATCGTTGCTACGTCACAAAAAGCAACGATATCGTTAACGATATCGTTATGTGTGACGGTACCTTAAGCGTTCCAATAGTTTAGAGAAAAAGGGAAGATTAATTGGTTAGGTACAACTAAAGGTCTCCATATACATTAAACTAAGGTAGGCTAAACTTGCTTATATAGGGGCGATTGACCAACAGTCTAATGTATATGGGTGCCTTCCGACTCCCTCCAACAGATGATGTCAGTGAGAGAAGGATCAACACTTGGAATTCCAATAAATGATCCTTTTGTTCTTCCTGGATCTTAGGGTACCGTCACACAGTGCAATTTTGATCGCTACGACGGCACGATTTGTGACGTTCGAGCGATATAGTTACGATATCGCAGTGTCTGACACGCTCCTGCGATCAGGGACCCCGCTGAGAATCGTACGTCGTAGCAGATCGTTTTAAACTTTCTTTCGTCGTCTAGTGTCCCGCTGTGGCGGCATGATCGCATGGTGTAACATATATCGTATACGATGTGCGCATAGTAACCAACGGCTTCTACATCGCACATACGTCATGAAATTATCGCTCCAGCGTCGTAGATTGCAAAGTGTGACAGCAGTCTACGACGCTGGAGCGATATTGTTACAACGCTGGAGCGTCACGGATCGTACCGTCGTAGCGATGAAAATTGCACTGTGTGACGGTACCCTAAGGCACTGCCAGAAAAGAACACATGAGTGCTCAGCTGAGAGTTCCTCTATATCGGGGAGATTGGAGAGAAAGCTGGAAGTTGAGCGATTCATTCATCCAACATCTCATGTATATGGTATTCTTAAAAGGATTTGTCAAATAAACAAAGTATATTTTAATCCATAGATATTGGAAAAATAATAATTTCCACCATTGAATCCATTACAAAAAATGTTCCTGTGCTGAGAAAATCTTATTATTATTATTTTTATTATTATTATACATTTTTATAGCGCCATTTATTCCATGGCGCTTTACATGTGAAAACGAGGCAAATATAGACAAATACATTAAACATGAGCAGATAACAGGCACATGGGTACATAAGGAGGGAGGACCCTGCCCGCGAGGGCTCACAGTCTGCAGGGGATGGGTGATGAAACACTAGGAGAGGGTTATACAGACAGGAGAGCATGGGATCGCAGCTGACTTTCTATGAGGTAAAACAGGAGGTCACCAACACTCTGAACACATCTTAAATCAAGTCAGTGACATATGAGCTAGAAGATTAGAGAAACTGAGAAAGAAAAAGCTCAATAGAGTCTTATCTGATGACAATGAGGTGTCAGGAAAAGGGGAGATACACTCACCTTGTTAGGTTGATAAATAGCAACACATAACAGGCATGTAAAACAGCGGCTGCACAGATACCGGTCAAGAGGATAGCCTTAGATTTAGAGAGGAAGACTGAGGTATTACTCCTGTGCTGCTGATAGCAAAATCTTGGTGAAATCAAAACATTTATTAAAACAGGTTTAAAAGTCAACTCGTTTCAAGGTCACGCAGGACCTCTTCATCAGGACCTGGAGTTGCCAGTGATAGTTCTACTTCCTGTTTAGTTGTTGGAGGAAAAAGTTCAGTCTTTTGAGAGTTGTTCTTGAGATTGCTGCATGGAGTTGGTTTGCATTTTTATCCTCATCCTCTCCTATCTGATTTCTTCTACCTATCCCTCCCCTTTGTTCCTCGCTGTTGTCTTGTCAGTATATTTGCATGGCTGTAGTTTTCTTTCATCACTGTCTGTCTTCCCTTGTCTGACTGTCTGGTTAGTGTTATCCTATATACTTTAGCCTCTCACCTTCCTGGGTGGGGGAGAGATCAGATAAGGTTTAAGATCGGAGCATAGCAAGGTATGTGACCCCGATGTCCCCAGGGAACAGGGATAGACTAGGACATCCCCTAGTTTGAGGGATCAGGTATGTGCCCATAGTCCCTAGTCACTACGTGACACCTGCCATGTTGTTTGTATTATCATTTATTCTTCCCTCTGGCCAAGAATTGTGGTAGGTGCCAAACATGTCCCTGCATGGTCAGACACAGCAATTTCAGATGACACAGCAGGAGCACAAGTATAAGATTATCTCAGCACAGAAAAGTATTATTAATCCAAGATCTATTGATTAAAACAGACTTTGTTGTTATTCACCTTTCACTGCTCTGCAGATCCAGTATAGAGTACTCCAGAGGTCCTCAACAGCTCCAGAAGCAAAGATTGCTTCATTCGGAAGTCACAAGCCCTGCTGCAGCCTGTGATTGGGTGACTAGAAGAACACATCATCAGATATTTTTATCATGATTGCTTTTTTAGTCAGTGGGCTTGTTACTTCTGAACGGAGCTGGCTTGGCTTCCATAGCTGGTGAAGACCTCCAAGTGACCTGCACTAGATCCATTGAGGTCCTGAAAGGTGAGTATGCCATCATCATCTTTTACTTTATAGCAAACCTGTAAGCAGAATTTTGCTAAGTATACTACAGGCATTGTCAGGTTTGTAGTGTTATACTGATTAAACTGGGGTGAAGAAATTCATCTTGTGGTTCTTGTGTAATCGATGTTAAAAGGTTCCATTTAATGAGATGCTTATGCTCTGGGGCGGGACTGTAGGCAGAGTTTTATCTTCCAGCTCTAAGCCAGACAAACCAAGAAGAGACCTGCCCACAAGGCTCCCCAAAGCACAAACAGTCTGTCTGTATGATGAAGAACATGTTTGTGCTTTGGGACAGGCCTACGGTGGTTATTTCCAGTTACCTTATAAACAAACTCCTCTGGCAGTAGCTTATTACTAGGACATAAGAATCCAGACAAGTTTAAATTCAACATCAAGCTATTGAAGAATAAAGGAGCACTGATCCAATGTATTATAAAAAATATTTCAACAAAACATTTTATTAATTAATAGAGTACATATCATAATAATAAATTCAAAAGATATGGATAATTTACAGATAGGACAAAGTACATGAACCAATGAATGCACAGAACATAACTGTCACCACATTAGAAAAAGGACAGTGGTATATAATGTCTCCCTATGAAGCATGGGTACCATAACCATATCAAGATATAATATCAATAAATATCACCCATTGCTCCAAAAGATATTCCTACAACCTACTATCAACACATATAATAATAATTTAGGTATAGTGGGCTAAATGCGTGACTGCCGCCATATGACATTAGTTTTACAATCTATAAATAGTTAGTCAGCCAGCCACAAATATAAATAGACATAATCAATGCCCCTGAACAGATCTCAGACTATACCTGTTGACATGATGTAAGAGACGTTCGTGCACAAAACACCTCGACGCGCGTTTCGCTGTCTGCTACAGCTTGTTGTCTACATTCTTTGAGTGGATCCTAATATAAGATTGAGGAATTCTGTTGGTGTAAAGTTTAAATTCAACATGCCTGATCCTATTTTCTCAAACATTTGCCAAGTTTGGAATGCCACCATAACAGGGTCAGGAGAGCCCAATAAAGACCGACTTTCCTCATAGCTATTTAGCTATTGACTCTACTATTGTGAAAATAAATGTCTAGAAGAGATAGCGCAATAGTTATCAAACAGAGAGCAGTTTCATGAGATGCAGGAACCTCCTGCAGGATCATCAGACCTGTCCATATCAGCAATCATTCCCACTTAGTCTATTACTGTATACTTGATCTGTATGCAAGTGAAATAGATTAAATATTTTTTGTCCTGTTTATGTCCAATTTTTTACATTTTGACCGTGTTGATAATCTACTACATATGACATGAATATTTCATACCTTGTGTTTTGCTTCTTTCAGCTTCAGATATGGCTGCAGAACAAGGGCAAATTCTGGTAATTGCCACCGCTGCTGTCGGAGGATTTACCCTCTTGGTCATTCTTACTCTGTTTTTCCTCATCACTGGCCGGTAAGCCAATCTCTATTCAATACTTTAGTCAATATTTTAGGATTGTGACTGAATTGATCAATCCCTGGTTATCTTGAATGCAATTATTCTTTTGTTTTTGTCATGTACAGTTACACTGTTCTACTTATTTTCAAACGTTGTCAGGTTCAGTAATGTAATCAGCCATTTCTTAATGATTTTGACCTCCTGAATTCAAATGTGACAATGAAAATTTTTAGTTGGCTCTTGTTTCTATGATGCCAAAGGGTTTTCATTTTACTGCTAGATATACAGTGCCTTGCGAAAATATTCGGCTCCCTGGAACTTTTCAAACTTTTCCCACATATCATGCTTCAAACATAAAGATACCAAATGTAAATATTTGGTGAACATAGAATCAACAATTGGAACACAATTATGTAGTTGAATGGAATTTATTGGTTATTTTTAATTTTTTTGGAAAATCAAAAGCTGAAAAGTGGGGCGTGCAATATTATTTGGCCCCTTTAGCTTAAAGGGACTCTGTCACCTGAATTTGGCGGGACTGGTTTTGGGTCATATGGGCGGAGTTTTCGGGTGTTTGATTCACCCTTTCCTTACCCGCTGGCTGCATGCTGGCTGCAATATTGGATTGAAGTTCATTCTCTGTCCTCCATAGTACACGCCTGCGCAAGGCAAGATTGCTTTGCGCAGGCATGTACTATGGAGGACAGAGAATGAACTTCAATCCAATATTGCAGCCAGCATGCAGCCAGTGGGTAAGGAAAGGGTGAATCAAACACCCGAAAACTCCGCCCATATGACCCAAAACCAGTCCCGCCAAATTCAGGTGACAGGTTCCCTTTAATACTTTGTTGCACCACCTTTTGCTGCGATTACAGCTGCAAGTCGCTTGGGGTATGTCTCTATGAGTTTTGTACATCGAGAGACTGAAATTCTTGCCCATTCTTCCTTGGCAAACAGCTCGAGCTCAGTGAGGTTTGATGGAGATCGTTTGTGAACAGCAGTTTTCAGCTCTTTCCACAGATTCTCGATTGGATCGAGGTCTGGACTTTGACTTGGCCATTCTAACACCTGGATACCTTTATTTGTGAACCACTCCATTGTAGATTTTGCTTTATGTTTGGTATCATTGTCTTGTTGGAAGACAAATCTCCATCCCAGTCTCAGGTCTTTGGCAGACTCCAACAGGTTTTCTTCAAGAATTGTTCTGTATTTGGCTTCATCCATCTTCCCATCAATTTTAACCATCTTCCCTGTCCCTGCTGAAGAAACGCAGGCCCAAACCATGATGCTGCCACCACCATGTTTGACAGTGGGAATAGTGTGTTCAGGGTGATGAGCTGTGTTGCCTCAATGCCAAACATATGGTTTGGCATTGTTGCCAAAAAGTTAGATTTTGGTTTCATCTGACCAGAACATCTTTTTCCACATGTTTGGTGTGCCTCCCAGGTGGCTTGTTGCAAACTTTATTTGACACTTTTTGTGGATATCTGAGAAATCTCTATCTTCTTGCCACTCTTCCATAAAGGCCAAATTTGTGCGGTGTATGACTGATTGTTGTCCTATGGACAGACTGTCCCACCTCAGCTGTAGATCTCTGCAGTTCATCCAGAGTGATCATGGGCCTCTTGGCTGCATCTCTGATCAGTCTTCTCCTTGTTTGAGATGAAAGTTTAGAGGTCTTGGTAGATTTGCAGTGGTATGATACTCCTTCCATTTCAATATGATCGCTTGCACAGTGCTTCTGGGGATGTTTAAAGTTTTGGAAATCATTTTGTATCCAAATCCGGCTTTAAACTTCTCCACAACAGTATCACGGACCTGCCTGTTGTGTTCCTTGGTCTTCATGATGCTCTCTGTGCTTCAAACAGAACCCTGAGACTATCACAGAGCAGGTGCATTTATACGGAGACTTGATTACACACAGGTGGATTACATTTATCATCATTAGGCATTTAGGACAACATTGGATCATTCAGAGATCCACAATGGACTTCTGGAGTGAGTTTGCTGCACTGAAAGTAAAGGGACCGAATAATATTGCACGCCCCACTTTTCAGTTTTTTATTTTCCCAAAAAAATGTAAAATAACCAATAAATTTCGTTCAACTTCACAATTGTGTTCCGCTTGTTGTTGATTCCTCACCAAAAATTTTCATTTGGCATCTTTATGTTTGAAGCATGATATGTGGGAAAAGGTTGAAAAGTTCCAGGGGGCCGAATACTTTCGCAAGGCACTGTATTTATGTTGAGATTATCCAAAAGCATAATTTATGATTGAAGAGTAGTGACAAGTGAAAGAGAAATTGACTAGTGTCTTGTTTGGGATAAACCAAAATTTTCAGCAAATAAAAGTGCACTAAAGAAGTTTTGTATATAAATAAAGCTTAATTTTGATATAATGACTTTTGCTTTTTTTATATGGGTCTTCTCAAAATCTCAAGTTATCCACTATTCCAATTTCTATGGAACCTTGTCTTGAATGGAGGGAAGCCATACATATTCATCCGTCTCTCCAGTCATTGTCAATGGAGCTACAACAGACGGCTGAACACTGTGCCATCACTTTTTCAGGAGTACTGTAGACAATGAATGGACCGGAGCTTCAGCATGAGCAACTTCCCTCCACTCTAACTTATATAACACTGGAAGTAAAATTTGGATTTTAGATATTTAGAGACACATAAATGCCTGATATACCGCAGATGGGTCCCACATATGGAAACGGCTTTTATCTCTAGAATGGGGGTCTCCATATGATGTAAAGGGAAGGGTGAACCGGCATGTATTGTTCCTTTCATTTATTTCCATAGGCTTTAAAAGAAAAAAAAAAGTGAGGAAGCCATTTTTGGCTGTTTTTGGAACTCTCATAGAAGTTTATGTAGAGAGTCATGCTTATGTGGTCACTGCTCTATCTATAACCGCCATGGGACAGAGGTTTTACTAGTATTTCTAGTTATACCTTTGTTCTTTATCTCCCATTCACTTGAATAGGATCTCATCTGCAGCACTAGGAAGAGGCCACTAAACAATGTACAAACCAATAAACTGTTATGGTCACTGTCGGAGCCGATATCAGCTATTCGGTGGGAGGTGGCAAATATTGGATCCCTACCAATCTGATAATGATGACCTATCCTGCAGATAGGTCATCAGTATGTTTATTTCAGGCAACCCCTTTCATGTCTAATATAGAAATCAAGTAACCCCTTAAGTCATAGAAATTCTACTTTGTGATTGCAAATCCAAATTGCAATAAAATTAACTTTTACAGATAACTTTAGTGAAGCTCGGCACGTTGGCGTTATAGTTCTTGTAGAAGCAAAAGGCAGCTTTATAGAATTAGAATTTAAAGCCGTACTAATGCTACAGTTGAGTGGATCAATTCACACAACCCCGGTCGACAATTCAGGGCAGTGGTCTATAGCCTTGGATGGGAGTTGTGTGAATGTACTGACCCTCTGGGATCCCAGGCGTGACTTATGGTTAGCCAGGCTAGCTAGACGAGGCCTGTGCGCCACACGCTGAACAAATGACGTCATGCCAGGCCGGGGACCCTGGAGCTCAGGAAATTTGTGCAGTCCCTGTGCAGTGAGCACTGACCTGGACGATGGACTGGACCTGCATTGCACAAAGCAATACTCTCATCTTTAATTAATACTATTGAAACACAGAAGTACCACACAATCTCAAAAGATATGCTCTACAAAAAATATAAATATATAAACTATTTGTGTATTGATTTTAGGTACTCTGTGAAAATATGTGATGACCACCACCACTAAAGGGTAAGAACCACCCAAACACAATGATAATGGACCTACCAGAGATAAGCACCACAACAGGAATATATCACTTAAAATCTGCTTTTATTAC
This sequence comes from Ranitomeya imitator, assembly GCF_032444005.1. Classification (NCBI taxonomy): domain Eukaryota; kingdom Metazoa; phylum Chordata; class Amphibia; order Anura; family Dendrobatidae; genus Ranitomeya; species Ranitomeya imitator. The sequence continues at coordinate 79,714,742 of NC_091284.1, forward strand.
ATAATTAGAGTAGCAACAATACAATCATTAAAAATATATCATATAAAAACAAACAAACAATCAGTACGCACCACAGGACATATGAGAATAATATAATAGCAGCAAATACCCAGAATATATAAGTTTAGATCCCTACCACGGATGAAAAAATATATTCTATTATTGATCACACTTGGTCTAAAAAAATGATCTATCTAAAAAGGTGCATATAGTAGGCAAAGATGTCAAGCTAAAAACAGTATTATATAGCAGAATTTATATGTGCTGACTAAGTCCTTATATATAAAGAATAGTCCTAGTCTTTAAAAATGCTATGTGCTGTGTTTATAACCAATAATCCAATGCATATTACTATTTAATATACAGTGGGGCAAAAAAGTATTTAGTCAGTCAGCAATAGTGCAAGTTCCACCACTTAAAAAGATGAGAGGCGTCTGTAATTTACATCATAGGTAGACCTCAACTATGGGAGACAAACTGAGAAAAAAAAATCCAGAAAATCACATTGTCTGTTTTTTTAACATTTTATTTGCATATTATGGTGGAAAATAAGTATTTGGTCAGAAACAAAATTTCATCTCAATACTTTGTAATATATCCTTTGTTGGCAATGACAGAGGTCAAACGTTTTCTGTAAGTCTTCACAAGGTTGCCACACACTGTTGTTGGTATGTTGGCCCATTCCTCCATGCAGATCTCCTCTAGAGCAGTGATGTTTTTGGCTTTTCGCTTGGCAACACGGACTTTCAACTCCCTCCAAAGGTTTTCTATAGGGTTGAGATCTGGAGACTGGCTAGGCCACTCCAGGACCTTGAAATGCTTCTTACAAAGCCACTCCTTCGTTGCCCTGGCGGTGTGCTTTGGATCATTGTCATGTTGAAAGACCCAGCCACGTTTCATCTTCAATGCCCTTGCTGATGGAAGGAGGTTTGCACTCAAAATCTCACGATACATGGCCCCATTCATTCTTTCATGTACCCGGATCAGTCGTCCTGGCCCCTTTGCAGAGAAACAGCCCCAAAGCATGATGTTTCCACCACCATGCTTTACAGTAGGTATAGTGTTTGATGGATGCAACTCAGTATTCTTTTTCCTCCAAACACGACAAGTTGTGTTTCTACCAAACAGTTCCAGTTTGGTTTCATCAGACCATAGGACATTCTCACAAAACTCCTCTGGATCATCCAAATGCTCTCTAGCAAACTTCAGACGGGCCCGGACATGTACTGGCTTAAGCAGTGGGACACGTCTGGCACTGCAGGATCTGAGTCCATGGTGGCGTAGTGTGTTACTTATGGTAGGCCTTGTTACATTGGTCCCAGCTCTCTGCAGTTCATTCACTAGGTCCCCCCGCGTGGTTCTGGGATTTTTGCTCACCGTTCTTGTGATCATTCTGACCCCACGGGGTGGGATTTTGCGTGGAGCCCCAGATCGAGGGAGATTATCAGTGGTCTTGTATGTCTTCCATTTTCTAATTATTGCTCCCACTGTTGATTTCTTCACTCCAAGCTGGTTGGCTATTGCAGATTCAGTCTTCCCAGCCTGGTGCAGGGCTACAATTTTGTTTCTGGTGTCCTTTGACAGCTCTTTGGTCTTCACCATAGTGGAGTTTGGAGTCAGACTGTTTGAGGGTGTGCACAGGTGTCTTTTTATACTGATAACAAGTTTAAACAGGTGCCATTACTACAGGTAATGAGTGGAGGAAAGAGGAGACTCTTAAAGAAGAAGTTACAGGTCTGTGAGAGCTAGAAATCTTGATTGTTTGTTTCTGACCAAATACTTATTTTCCACCATAATATGCAAATAAAATGTTAAAAAAACAGACAATGTGATTTTCTGGATTTTTTTTTTCTCAGTTTGTCTCCCATAGTTGAGGTCTACCTATGATGTAAATTACAGACGCCTCTCATCTTTTTAAGTGGTGGAACTTGCACTATTGCTGACTGACTAAATACTTTTTTGCCCCACTGTATATGTTATTTACCTATAAAATCCAAAAAAATAATTCCGTGCAAACAACTAAAATGGACTGACAATTTACTTAAAAACATGTGTCAATGTGTAAAAAAGAAAACAACTAGAAAGTGCCATGTGCCAAGACAATTTATATATATGAATATATTATATAAGCATATGCAAATGCCTACCAACACAGATGAAAAAGTGCTAAGTGCTATGTAGAAATATATAACCAAATGCTCTTTGCCACAACAAATGCCTATATAAAAAATGAGCCTAAAACCAATAAGTGCTGCGTGCTGTGCTTAGGACACCCATATATTAGTGCCAAAAAGAAGAAAGATGTCAGATGAGCTGCCTACCCACTGCAGATAATCATGAAGCAGGGGAGTACTGGAAAACACAAAGTGCTCGGAGGGGATCTAAAATAGTATTATCATCGGTTAATACCTTGGGTAGCTGGGTCCTGTGGTCGCGCACCCCGACGCGCGTTTCGGACAAATTCCTTCGTCCCCTGACATCTTTCTTCTTTTTGGCACTTATATATGGATGTCCTAAGCACAGCACGCAGCACTTATTGGTTTTAGGCTCATTTTTTATATAGGCATTTGTTGTGGCAAAGAGCATTTGGTTATATATTTCTACATAGCACTTAGCACTTTTTCATCTGTGTTGGTAGGCATTTGCATATGCTTATATAATATATTCATATATATAAATTGTCTTGGCACATGGCACTTTCTAGTTGTTTTCTTTTTTACACATTGACACATGTTTTTAAGTAAATTGTCAGTCCATTTTAGTTGTTTGCACGGAATTATTTTTTTGGATTTTATAGGTAAATAATATATATATATTACATAGTAATACACATTGGATTATTGGTTATAAACACAGCACTTAGCATTTTTAAAGACTAGGACTATTCTTTATATATAAGGACTTAGTCAGCACATATAAATTCTGCTATATAATACTGTTTTTAGCTTGACATCTTTGCCTACTATATGCACCTTTTTAGATAGATCATTTTTTTAGACCAAGTGTGATCAATAATAGAATATATTTTTTCATCCGTGGTAGGGATCTAAACTTATATATTCTGGGTATTTGCTGCTATTATATTATTCTCCTATGTCCTGTGGTGCGTACTGATTGTTTGTTTGTTTTTATATGATATATTTTTAATGATTGTATTGTTGCTACTCTAATTATGTAATAAAAGCAGATTTTAAGTGATATATTCCTGTTGTGGTGCTTATCTCTGGTAGGTCCATTATCATTGTGTTTGGGTGGTTCTTACCTTTTAATTAATACTATAGTCATTTATGATGTAAGTTTAAAGGGAAATCGTATCTGAGCTAAGCCCACCGACATCAGGGGCTTATGTACACCATTCTGTAATGCTGCAGATAAGCCCCCGATGTAACCTGAAAGATGAGAAATAAAGGTTAGATTATACTCACCTGGGGCAGCCCCGCTGCGGTCCAGTCCGATGGGCGTCGCGATCCTGGTCCAGCGCCTCCTATCTTCATTCGATGACGTCCTCTTCTTGTCTTCATGCTGCGGCTCCGACTCTGGCATACTTTGTCTGCCCTCTTGAGGGCAGAGCAAAGTACAGCAGTGCGCAGGCGCTGGGCCTCTCTGACCTTTCCCGGCGCATGCTCACTGCAGTACTTTGCTCTGCCCTCAACAGGGCAGACAAAGTACGCATGCGCCAGAGCCGCTGCAAGAAGACAAGTAGAGGAAATCATCGAATGAAGATAGGAGGCGCTGGACCTGGATCGTGACGCCCATCGGACCGGACCGCAGCGGGACCGCCCCTGGGTGAGTATAATCTAACCTTTATTTCTCATCTTCCAGGTTACATCAGGGGCTTATCTATAGCATTACAGAATGCTGTAGATAATCCTCTGATGCCAGTGGGCTTAGCTCAGATATGATTTTTGGTGTGACAGATTCCCTTTAAGGATGTGTCATAAATAGGTAAAGGTCCCACTTGTAAATCCCCCACCATTAGTGTCCCAGAATGTGCTTTTTTTTCACTGAAGTTCTTGACCCCTCAAAGGAAATTATTTTGGGGTTCCACGCTCTGACAATATAGAACCATTGTACAGTGCACCAATGGCATCTCATCAGCAAGGTTAAAATAGTTATTTGTGAATCAACCCATAAGATATAGACCCTAGTAACAAGTGATTGGCTGAAAAGTCACCACCTTGTGAGGTTGTCTTCTGCTGCACCTCTGGAGCCCATTATTGTGGCTAAATAAGTGACTGGCTGAAAAATCACCTCTACACGAGGTCGTCTTCTGCTGCACTTCTGGAGCCCATCGTTGTGGCTGAGTCTTGGCTCCTCGTAGGATCTTCTCCTCCCCTGGCAGGCCAATCCAACCCCATGCGCAATATATTGTACCCGTTATAGAAAGTAACATTTGTGTCTTTTCCAAAGTCAAATATTGTGCTCCTTTTGCGCTGCCTATTTCCTCAGTCTTCACTCCGCTGCCTTCGTATTCATAATTTCATTCTGCTTTTGTCAAAGGTGAAGTGCCTGCATGATGATTTAATTAGCCGACTGTTATTTCTTGCTTAGCATACTAATTACCAAAAATAAGTGCCTGAAATGATTAGCAAGGAACTCATTTACAAGAAGTAGTATTTCTCTTTTACAAAATGTCAGCCATTGATTGTAAAAGAAAAGCATATTCTCTGTAAAAGGACCAAAGCAGAGCCGCAGCCGTCTTCCTTTTCTTCTAGTTAAAGGGCATTCAACAAGTTTAAGGTTGAAAAGCATGACGTCTGTGTTTTAATCTTGCTAATTAACCTGCGTATTGTGCAGTGCCTTCTAATGATTTTTAATAATTAATATTTTTATTTTATCTCGTCGCAATGTACTTTACATTCACAAATCTCATTAGAACTGGAGGAATAGCAGTTTTAGTCCACTGATACATCGTCTCTGGTCAGCGCAATTAAGAATGGAATTGTTCCATGGCTAGAATACTAAGCGAGTAGCCAAGGAACAGATATTATTGACTGCGATGCAGTTACAGCACATCTATAAATTACTAGCTCCAGGGGAAAAGTCTTCTGTGACACTTAAATAAATGCTAACCGAGTATTCAGTCACACGTCATGTGTCCGAGGGCAACGGACGCCAGGCATCCTTTATTTCAATAAGGATCAATTCTTATATGGTTATCTCCAGCAATGACAGGGTCAATATATTCCAACTTGTGACATTACTAGTACAAAGAGCAGCTGGTATACAGGACCTACCTGTAAAGTGTCATACTCACTAAAGACTTTGTATATCCTCTCAGGAGAAACCGGAATTGTAAAATATAGAATGATCCTTATTCCCCAGCTACAAAAATATACGTGTATCACTTCTTGCTTTGATTGCAAAGTCTAGAACAAATAGCTTGTAAGTGCTCTGCTCCTTACCAAGGAGACCGGCCACCGCTGGCACACTGCCAGTAGCATAGGTAATGAAATACAGTAGATCAAAGAAAAAAGCTGTCCAGATCAGCAGCAAAACTAACAATATCATTGGGAAACATCAAAAAGCAGAACACGGAAGCAAAAAGCCAATAAAATTACATAATTTTTATTAGAACAAAATTTTTTAAAACATTTCTTAAAAAAATGTAGTTATTGGTATAAAGATAGGGATACAAATATGCAAAAACCACCAAAAAGTAGGTAATGAGTTGCTAATAAATTAATGGAGAGTGAAAAAGTAGTCTTGGAATATTATTGATAGCAAAAAAAAGGCATAAAGGGCCCGTTATATGAAAGGTATGTGCCTCTAAATTAGGCGAAAATTAGACATGTTTGCCTGAATGTACATATATTTAAGAATCTATAAATTAATACCACAAAGAAATGGCAACAAGGGTCTCACAGGCAGCTTTTGTAAACATTGCCCTTAAGACCATTGGCCAAGTGGACTGGTAATATGTGGTAAATCAGACAATGTATTGTTCGAAACATCTAAATATAAATATCAAACTTAAAGGAAACATGTTAGAGCATTGCCTTTAAGAGGTAGCGGCACCCCGACGTGCGTTTCGCGTGTAGCTTCGTCTCAGGGAAAGTGTGCACTTATCCCTATAAGGCCCTAACGTACCCTAGTAAACCCTTCCTACCAGCGGAGGTTGGCACCCTAGCTTGTACGCAAATTGGCGCCCCTGCTCACCGACGGCTCACCCTAGATGCACCCTGCTGTTCCCTATAAAGGTGCAGAGTGCAGCCAGTATTTACCAAATGTCCTCATTAACAGAACAATAGTGCCGTGGTGATTGGAAGAAAACAAGGGAAAAAAAGGGGAGGTGAATCTAATGAAGTGATCAACACTAGATGACAACCTGCTTATCATCAGGGATAATCTTAAGGGAAAATGAGGGTGAGTCGACGAGAGCTGGGGCGCCACATTGCGTATTTATCTAGGGTGCCAACCTCCGCAGTCAGGTAAGGACGGTTTGATTAGGGTGAGTAGAGGGAGGACTAGATTAGGCTTTATCGTGCCACCCCCCACCACCGAATCATGTTCAGATTTATCCGGTTTTAATCATTTTGTTTTTTTGAGTTTTGGTTTTGATTTGAGTGTCTTTGTAGGGCTCCTGATGATAAGCAGGTTGTCACCTAGTGTTGATCACTTCATCGGGTTCACCTCCCCCTTTTTTTCCCTTGTTTTCTTCCAATCACCACAGCACTATTGTTCTGTTAATGAGGATATTTGGTAAATACCGGCTGCACTCTGCACCTTTATAGGGAACAGCAGGATGCATCTAGGGTGAGCCATCAGTGAGTGGGGGCGCCAATTTGATTGCATACAAGCTAGGGTGCCAACCTCCGCTGGTAGGAAGGGTTTACTAGGGTCCGTTAGGGCATATAGGGATAAATGCATTTAGGAGCATCAAGTCAAAGGTTTTGCAGGCTTAGTGCCTATAAGTGTTGTTTGCTGTCTAACATGTTTCCTCTAAGTTTGATATTTATATTTAGATGTTGCCTGATTTACCACATATTACCAGTCCACTTGGCCTCATTCATTTAATTTTCTTCTGAGTTCACAATGGTCTTAATTAAGGGCAATGTTTACAAAACCTGCCTGTGAGAACCTTGTTGCCATTTCTTTGTGGTATTCATTTATAGATTCTTAAATATATGTACTTTCAGGCAAACATGTCTAATTTTGGCATAATTTAGAGGCACATAGGTATACATAACATTTTCCCCTTTTTGGGGGCTTAAAATTTCACTTATCAGGAACCTTTGGATTTGGCTCCTCTTTACCTTACATATAACGGGGCCTTTATGCCATTTTTTGCTATCAATAATATTCCAAGACAACTTTTTCAGTCTCCATTAATTTCTTAGCAACTCATTACCTACTTTTTGGTGGTTTTTGCATTTTTGTATCCCTATCTTTATACCAATAACTACATTTTTTAAGAAATGTTTTTAAAAATTTTGTTCTAATAAAAATTATGTAATTTTATTGGCTTTTGGCTTCCGTGTTCTAGCATAGGTAATGAGTAGTAAATTAACAAGATGATTACAAATTAACTGTGATCTGTAGTTGTCTGTGTAGACTTATGGCCAACTTAGGAGCATTATTACCATGAGGCTGCCGTCACACTAGCAGTATTTGGTCAGTATTTTACCTCATTATTTGTAAGCCAAAACCAGGAGTGGGTGATAAATGCCGAAGTGGTGCATATGTTTCTATTATACTTTTCCTCTATTTGTTCCACTCCTGGTTTTAGCTTACAAATACTGATGTAAAATACTGACCAAATACTGCTAGTGTGACGGCAACCTTAGTATTAATGTTTTTCCTCTCTTTATGAGGCTGGTCATGCAAATAACATACCGGAAATGCCCTTCCAAAGATCTTTGAAGGACCATACCACTGTGTTGTGTAAAGGTGTCTTACTTGTATCATAGGAAATAAAACATGATTTAGTGGTACTCTGTTGGGGGTCATTTATGCTTTATAGTCCAAATTCATCAAAGTCTTTACTCCAGTAAAACATTTTGAAAAGTGATAGATTTTTTTGAGCAACAAAATATTGCACAAACGTTTAGCAACTGTAGGAATTTTCACTCCAGTTTCGCCAACATGAGTGAAGCTGCTGTGGGATAGGGCGGAAGGGGATGTGGTGACGCTCACTTGTTTAATTCATAACAAGCTTTGAGTACGATTTGCCGCTAGGCACACAAAGGCATACACCTCTTTATTAACGTATCTCACTCATCAAGAGGCACGCGCTCAGACATCAACAAGCCCGCTCATCAAGATTGGTATGAACAATGCAGATTTTGATGAATCGGGACCTACATTTCTGTAATCACCCAGTTGTTAGGAAATGTCTTGCAATCTGTGAAGGGTTTTGCTAGTATGCTGTAAGAATGCATTGAATTTGCATTGCGAGAAATTTCAGATATTGAAGAGGTTGTCAGTTCTAAAGCTACAAATCTAAAATCACTCTGTTCCTACTGACTTGCGAATCTTCACATCGCACGTTGTGAGGATCCTTCGGCACCAGTAGCATAACTGCAAGTATGTGGTTTGTATATATGCGGTCACATGCCGGCTAGATTGATAGATTGATGAAGCCTTGCTCAATGCAAGTGTATTGAGTGAGGCCGGATACAGTCTTGTCGGAATGTGGTCAAATACTTGCAGAAACATGACCGCCCGCTTCCGGTGTCAGCACCAGGGAAATCTCACAGCACACAGTTCTTCAGGCTTCCAAAGCCACAAAGTGGTTAAAAAAAGTGACCAGTCCATTTTTCTTGGAAGACACTCACTTTTTTAATGCATGCAAATCAAAAAATGCAGAATATGGCCTAAAAGACGCCAAACAAGACTCTTCAAGAAAAAAAACGCCCTCATTTGTTTGAAGCATCTTCTGCTTGAAAAACTCATTGGATATGTCTAAAAGACATCATTTGCACAAACCCTAAGTATGCTTGTTAGGCACCAGCTATAAAAGATGTATTGTCACCCTTTGACTTACGAATCCATACAAGTCATGGAGCTGGCCAATAGCTTAGGGATAAAAGCTTATTACAGAGAAAAACTACATAGAATATTTAGAAGGCTTCAAACTTTCGAATATTAGAAAGGTTTTAATTGTAGCTCCCACTGTTTGCAGAATAGACAAGGGATTATACAGCCAGCGTAATGATGATTGGCTAGCGGTAAGGAGTGGACCGTGATGGTCTATCAGGATTGCCATATGTTTACTTTGATTGATTGTTTTCGGTTCCTCTGATCTTCTTCCTCATACTAATAACCCAGTCACTTACTATTTGTTATGTATAGAGGTGAGTAAGCTGTCAGGTTGTTCCTCCAGGCATCGAATTCTCTCGACAACTTGACTGAATAAATTCATATTGATCCTATAAGTTTGAAATATTGAAAATCCTCTATATTTTCCAAAGGAATTGAGGTGTTTTAGATCAAATTATAACTATGGAGCGTTTGGAAATCATGCTATGAATTTTTACATGGGTTTATGTAAAAATACTGGTCACAAAAATGTATTATGTCAGTGATGTAAAAAAAAAGTCACAATCAGGGCGGGTTCTATAGATTATTTATTGATATATATTGTAATGAAAAAAAAAGAAACAAAATGTTGGCAGATTCTATTAATTGACCGCATTTAGAGGCTTCAGTTGATGCAAAAATTGTCCTTTTTGGCATTGTTTTAATCCTGTGATATCAGAATGGAAAATGTGTCATGATATATGGTTTTCATGGAAAGTTCTTATTTATCTGAGGCTACATATACAGAAAGCTGATCTGTCAGCCGTCTTGATTGGATCAGAGGGGTTTTCTCATATTCTTAAATATATAAAATTGCAAAGTGCTTGTGAAATCAAGCAACTTTGCAATTTACTTTTTATTAAAACTCCACTCTATTCTCAAGAATCTAGCTTTCTAATTTTACAGTTCAATGCTCGATCCAGAAAGCTTTGGCGTAGCTGCTCGCCTTGTCTTGGAGAACGGTCACTGCTGATATACTGCGGAGGTAGATGGTCTCTTAGAGGGAGTGTGCAGCTATATTAAGGCTGATTGGACCACTGGATCCAGTGTCCTTGCACTTCCCCGATGCTGCAAAGGCAAAGCTGCTTCTGCTTGCAGCATCAGAAAGTACACAGCCGGGTTCACATTAACTTTTCTGTGCGCAGCATATGATCCGCATACATCCACATGTGTCATGCGGACATACAGTGGGGCAAAAAAGTATTTAGTCAGTCAGCAATAGTGCAAGTTCCACCACTTAAAAAGATGAGAGGCGTCTGTAATTTACATCATAGGTAGACCTCAACTATTGGAGACAAACTGAGAAAAAAAAATCCAGAAAATCACATTGTCTGTTTTTTTATCATTTTTTTTGCATATTATGGTGGAAAATAAGTATTTGGTCAGAAACAAACAATCAAGATTTCTGGCTCTCACAGACCTGTAACTTCTTGTTTAAGAGTCTCCTCTTTCCTCCACTCATTACCTGTAGTAATGGCACCTGTTTAAACTTGTTATCAGTATAAAAAGACACCTGTGCACACCCTCAAACAGTCTGACTCCAAACTCCACTATGGTGAAGACCAAAGAGCTGTCAAAGGACACCAGAAACAAAATTGTAGCCCTGCACCAGGCTGGGAAGACTGAATCTGCAATAGCCAACCAGCTTGGAGTGAAGAAATCAACAGTGGGAGCAATAATTAGAAAATGGAAGACATACAAGACCACTGATAATCTCCCTCGATCTGGGGCTCCACGCAAAATCCCACCCCGTGGGGTCAGAATGATCACAAGAACGGTGAGCAAAAATCCCAGAACCACGCGGGGGGACCTAGTGAATGAACTGCAGAGAGCTGGGACCAATGTAACAAGGCCTACCATAAGTAACACACTACGCCACCATGGACTCAGATCCTGCAGTGCCAGACGTGTCCCACTGCTTAAGCCAGTACATGTCCGGGCCCGTCTGAAGTTTGCTAGAGAGCATTTGGATGATCCAGAGGAGTTTTGGGAGAATGTCCTATGATCTGATGAAACCAAACTGGAACTGTTTGGTAGAAACACAACTTGTCATGTTTGGAGGAAAAAGAATACTGAGTTGCATCCATCAAACACCATACCTACTGTAAAGCATGGTGGTGGAAACATCATGCTTTGGGGCTGTTTCTCTGCAAAGGGGCCAGGACGACTGATCTGGGTACATAAAAGAATGAATGGGGCCATGTATCGTGAGATTTTGAGTGCAAACCTCCTTCCATCAGCAAGGGCAATGAAGATGAAACGTGGCTGGGTCTTTCAACATGACAATGATCCAAAGCACACCGCCAGGGCAACGAAGGAGTGGCTTCGTAAGAAGCATTTCAAGGTCCTGGAGTGGCCTAGCCAGTCTCCAGATCTCAACCCTATAGAAAACCTTTGGAGGGAGTTGAAGGTCCGTGTTGCCAAGTGAAAAGCCAAAAACATCACTGCTCTAGAGGAGATCTGCATGGAGGAATGGGCCAACATACCAACAACAGTGTGTGGCAACCTTGTGAAGACTTACAGAAAACGTTTGACCTCTGTCATTGCCAACAAAGGATATATTACAAAGTATTGAGATGAAATTTTGTTTCTGACCAAATACTTATTTTCCACCATAATATGCAAATAAAATGTTAAAAAAACAGACAATGTGATTTTCTGGATTTTTTTCTGTTTGTCTCCCATAGTTGAGGTCTACCTATGTTGTAAATTACAGACGCCTCTCATCTTTTTAAGTGGTGGAACTTGCACTATTGCTGACTGACTAAATACTTTTTTGCCCCACTGTATCTTTAACATGGTGTATGCAGGGACATGCGGATGCGTACCCATGCGTCGTTTCGTGGTGTGCAGCGGTTTTCGGTAAACGCAAATGTTGCATTTTTTGAAGCATCAAATATTGCGCAATAATGCTCATGCGGATGAGTGCTTAAAAAACGCATTGGTACGCAAAGACATGTATACGCATGCCTACGATACGCATGCATACTTTAGACTGTGCATGTCCAGGAAATGATGCCATCACCTCCACTATGCGCATAACTATTGCAAACGCATGGCAAAACGCATTTAAACGCATGCACATGCAACGGGTATTTTTGGATGTCATGCGTAAAATGATATGGAGGCATAAGCATCCATTTGCATGCGTTTGTGTATGCAGATGATACGCTGCTCACAGAAATGCTAATGTGAACCTAGCCTCAGGGGTTGTGCCAGGCTTGGACTGGCCCACAGGAAAACAGGAGAATCCTCCGGTGGGCCCCCATGTAAGAGTGGGCCACCACTCTCTTATATGAGCAGTACCTGGAAAAACACACTTAATTCACTAACTGTCAACCCAGATTATTCTATAGAATTTTGTGAATGAGGGTAAAGTCATTTTTGCATGTATCTGAATAGTGGGGCCCTGGAGTTGATGTTAATGGTGGGCCCTTGGCACCCCAGTCCGACACTGCCTTGTGCACATGACCATGTTTTTGATGCGCATTTTCCAAGAGCAGCTTCGTGCAGGGGTTCCTGGACACTCGGACACATGGTTGGTATAAAACACGGACATGTGCATAGCATTAGAGGTTATAATGGGTACATGGGGTATCCGTGGAAAAAATGGATGCCACATGCATTGGAAACACGCTTGTGTGAAGGAGCTTTCCACGGGTAGGTGTCTGAACAGACGGGACCCAGTTCTGCTCTGTCCTTATCTACTTGGATGTTTGCTGACATGTAGTGACATGAACTACAAGAGTTAAGTACTGTCCTGATTGAGTACACCTTGACGCGGTGGGATGTATTTTACGCTTTGATCAAAATAGTGATAACCAAGTACCAAATGTTAGGTACATGTACTATCACTATTAATCCACTTCCTTACAGGGTATTTGGCCATTTTGTTTTTACCCTTGTTTTTTTCTGTTAAATGGCCACAGTGTGAATGCACACCTATGAATTGCACCTGCACCAACATATGCTCCGGCTCTTTTTTTTTTGGTTTTGTCCCTTATTTACTATAAAAGATGGCTGGACCATACAGGCAACTTCTTTTTACCTTTCTCTGTCCTGCAGGGCAACATGATCACTTGCTTATAGTGTGGATTCTGCGGGATTAAGGCGCAAGTCCACAAGTTGATTCTTACCCAAGCAATTTTAGGATGAGTGAGATGAGCCGGATGCTGTGATTTTGTCACACAACGACTTCTATATTATAGGAATCCGGTCCCTCTTTGGTGCTGTCCTTTTGGCGCAGTTTATTTCCTTGGTTGCACATGATGGTGCACGCTCCATTTTTCCATACACGGGTTCAGCACGTAGAATGGCTGCTTCCAATAGATGCATGGAGCACTTTAACTATAGGAATGAAATGATCCTCATCCTAATACTGTGCGCTGAATAAATGGTCATGAAGCAGAGAGAATGAGTAATTATGAGGTAGGTAGTGGATTTTAGCAGATGTTTGTTAAAGTCAATGCACCTTTAATGGTGCAGATAACATCTAGTGTTTCATTATCATTTCCTCAGAATCCAATTAGCTATAATTCCTTCAATATTTATAGTGAGCTGGGAACATTCTTATGTCTTCATTCTTCTCCGAGCACAGACTGGAGGACCTGTAGCATGTCGCAGCTAATCACATGTGATGAGGCGACATTAAGCATTTTTACATTCATGAATCTGCCTTGCTTTCCTTTGAGGATGGAAAATATATATCATGAGACAAGGCCACAGCTCATTACACAGTCACAAAATGAATATTTCACGATATAATGCTTTCCACAAGTACAGGATGTCCTTTACTTTTATTTTTGCACTTAATATATCATCCAGTAATTTTTATCTGTAAGCTAAGGCTACTTTCACACATCAGGCTTTGTGTTTCAGGCACAATCCGGCAACTTCTGAAAAAAACGGATCTGTTTTTTTTAACGCCGGATCCATTTTTTTCACATAGAGTTTTATTAGCACCGGATTGTGCCTGATGGCCAGACGTTTCATCCATTTTTTGCCGGATCCGTTCAAATAGTCGTTTCCGGCGGACGGAGAAAACGTCCACTGCAACGTTTTCTTGTCCGGCGGAAAAAAATGCACACTGATGGAATCGGCAAAAAACACATGAAACGGAGGTGTGAAATAGTAATCCGACGTCCGGATGAGGTTTTCACAGCATTTTCCATGCAAATCATGGAGATTTTCCTTTCTGGGGTGTGTCTCTCTCTCTCTCTCTCGTCCCCAGAATCAGGAAGTCACAAACAAAATCCATGCGCAGTAAAGACGACCGGATCCAGCTAAAAACCGGATCTGGCGTATCAGTTTTTCGCAATTTATGTCGGATCCGTTTTTTTAAACATTAGCCGGATTTAGCCTGAAACAAAAAGCCTGATGTGTGAAAGTAGCTTAATAGTAATACACTGTGTGCGCGTGGGTGTCAAATCTGCCTTTTTTATGTTAACATCCGTTGGACTAGATTATTTTTATTGTTCATTTACTTCTTAAGTGGAAAATTAGCCTACAGTATGTGCCCACAAAGTTTTTCAAGGAGTCTTTGGTGCAGAAACTGATTGGAAACTGTACAAAAAACCTCAAAAACTGGAAATTTCAACTCAATTTCTGCTTCACAAATTCAACAAAATGTGCATAGCCGCTGAGCAGAAATTCTCCAAATCTCAAAGCTCCTAAAAAATTTGGAGATTCCGCCCAGTTTCTGCATAGAAAAGTCAGCAAAATGACTCTGTGCGCACATACCCTTAAGCAACTTTTGGAATGGTCACAAATGCCTAAAAAAAAACTCGATGTGCACAATGCCCAATTCATCAAAGCTTTTTCGAGAGAATTCTGGCACAAAAAACGTTGAAAAAGTTACAAAATTTTGGCACAACACGAGGCTGTATGTGCCTTCTTAATGAATCACTAGCATCTGACTCCAGCATGCCCCCTCATTAAAGTCAGCTTAAAAAATGCAGTTTTTGATTAATTGGGGGCCACATTTTTTGAGGACTTTATACATTTTGAGAAAGATCTGAAAGTTTCTGCTCAATTTTCGCTCGTATTCTGCTCAAAAAAACTCATCAAACATAGCCTAAAAGTATGTTTACACAGAGTATTTTCAGGAGGTTTTGGAGCAGACACTTAGTGGCTATGTGCACAGCGAGTCTTTTGCAGAGCTGAGCAGAACCTCCACCAGAAACTAATCAGAACCTCCCGATTGATGTGGATCCAATTGCTGGAACCCCCATCCATCCTGAGAACTAGGTGAAAGGAGTGGAGCAGAGATTAAAGGGGTTGTCTGGCCTTAGGCTACAAGTCTGTAGTCACTGTATGCGTGCTATGAGGATTCTCCCGTGTCGGCAGCGGCAGGTGCGTGACTGCAAGTAAGTGATTTGCACATACAGTTAGGGCCAGAAATATTTGGACAGTGACACAAGTTTTGTTATTTTAGCTGTTTACAAAAACATGTTCAGAAATACAATTATATATATAATATGGGCTGAAAGTGCACACTCCCAGCTGCAATATGATAGTTTCCACATCCAAATCGGAGAAAGGGTTTAGGAATCATAGCTCTGTAATGCATAGCGTCCTCTTTTTCAAGGGACCAAAAGTAATTGGACAATGGACTCTAAGGGCTGCAATTAACTCTGAAGGCGTCTCCCTCGTTAACCTGTAATCAATGAAGTAGTTAAAAGGTCAGGGGTGGATTCCAGGTGTGTGGTTTTGCATTTGGAAGCTGTTGCTGTGAGCAGACAACATGCGGTCAAAGGAACTCTCAATTGAGGTGAAGCAGAACATCCTGAGGCTGAAAAAAAAGAAAAAATCCATCAGAGAGATAGCAGACATGCTTGGAGTAGCAAAATCAACAGTTGGGTACATTCTGAGAAAAAAGGAATTGACTGGTGAGCTTGGGAACTCAAAAAGGCCTGGGCGTCCACGGATGACAACAGTGGTGGATGATTGCCGCATACTTAATTTGGTGAAGAAGAACCCATTCACAACATCAACTGAAGTCCAGAACACTCTCAGTGAAGTAGGTGTATCTGTCTCTAAGTCAACAGTAAAGAGAAGACTCCGTGACAGTAAATACAAAGGGTTCACATCTAGATGCAAACCATTCATCAATACCAAAAATAGACAGGCCAGAGTTAAATTTGCAGAAAAACACCTCAAGAAGCCAGCTCAGTTCTGGAAAAGTATTCTATGGACAGATGAGACAAAGATCAACCTGTACCAGAATGATGGGAAGAAAAAAGTTTGGAGAAGAAAGGGAACGGCACATGATCCAAGGCACACCACATCCTCTGTAAAACATGGTGGAGGCAACGTGATGGCATGGGCATGCATGGCTTTCAATGGCACTGGGTCACTTGTGTTTATTGATGACATAAGAGCAGACAAGAGTAGCCGGATGAATTCTGAAGTGTACCGGGATATACTTTCAGCCCAGATTCAGCCAAATGCTGCAAAGTTGATTGGACGGCGCTTCATAGTACAGATGGACAATGACCCCAAACATACATCCCAAGCTACCCAGGAGTTCATGAGTGCCAAAAAGTGGAATATTCTGCAATGGCCAAGTCAATCTCCAGATCTAAACCCAATTGAGCATGCATTTCACTTGCTCAAATCCAGACTTAAGACGGAAAGACCCACAAACAAGCAAGACCTGAAGGCTGCGGCTGTAAAGGCCTGGCAAAGCATTAAGAAGGAGGAAACCCAGCGTTTGGTGATGTCCATGGGTTCCAGACTTAAGGCAGTGATTGCCTCCAAAGGATTTGCAACAAAATATTGAAAATAAAAATATTTTGTTTGGGTTATGTTTATTTGTCCAATTACTTTTGACCTCCTAAAAATGTGGAGTGTTTGTAAAGAAATGTGTACAATTCCTACATTTTCTATCAGATATTTTTGTTCAACCCTTCAAATTAAACGTTACAATCTGCACTTGAATTCTGTTGTAGAGGTTTCATTTTAAATCCAATGTGGTGGCATGCAGAGCCCAACTCGCGAAAATTGTGTCACTGTCCAAATATTTCTGGCCCTAACTGTATGCTGCCACGTGCCAGCTAGACGTGTGGGGTCATACTCAATGCAAGTATAATTGAGCAATTCAGGACACATCTAGTCAGAATGTGGCTGGAAGTATGCAAATCTCGTACTTGTGGTCACTTGACCGTCCACTCCCATCTCTAGTATCGGAGAATCTTCACAGCTCGCAGTGCAGATAATGTGAAGATTCACATAGTGACTGCAGACTTGCAGCCTAAGGCTGGAGAACCCCTTTTAATAATGTTTACTGCCCCTCAGTTTATTCTTATGGTAGTGCCAATGACCAGCAGCACTCAGCTATCTCTGTTCCATTTACACAGGGCTGTTCAGAGCCTCTGTTCTCAGGATAAGTTGGGTTGATCCCTCAGCAATAAGGAAGTTATTCCTTATCCCATAAATAGGGGATAACTTTGAAACTTGAACATACCTCTAGAACTTGAAATCATCATAAATAGTCTTATTAGGATTCATATCTGTCCCATCTAACAAACTCAAATTTCCTACATAAGTCCAGATATACTACAACATTATAAAGTATCAATATTGAGGAGCAAAAAATAGACTAGTAGTAGCAATAGTAATAATATAAAACTCTCTGGGAATACATTAAAAAGGCTGTTCAATGCATTAAGAGGTTGTTGGATAACCCTTTCTCAATCACTATGTTTCCTCAAATTAAAATAACTCTTATACTCACCTCTGGTGCCAGCACCATTTCATCGGTGATGGCACTGGTTCTCTTAGGGATCTCGTGTCATTGTTATGTTACGCGATCTCTGTGACCAATTATCGCTGGCTTCACTCTCCCATCCAGAGGAAGTGAGAGAGTGGCAGCTTTCACTTCCTCCGGATATATGTGATTTGTCCGTAGGAGGGTAGAGTGAAACCACCACTTACTGGCCACAGGGATCGCGTGACATAATGTCAGGAGATCCCAGGGAGAGCCAGTGCTACCACCACTGGGACAGCACTGGCACCGGAGGTGAGTATAGGTTTTACTATTTTATTCGGGGGAAACACATGGATTGAGAAGGGCTGTCTGAGTAGTAGACAATCCCTTTAAGAAGAAGGTGCAATGTTGTTTTAAAAAAATGGTGACATTATGATAAAGTCATTTAGTGATCAACAATAAAGTCTCATTCAGCCCTTGCCATTGAAAATCAATAGATATAGCGAATGCACACTCGGTAACTAAGGTGGATTTTGCCGCTGAACGTGACCCCTATTTACCATACAATTATCGAGCATTATTGTCTGTAATGTTTTATGCAGATGCAGTTTATGTAAAATCCTCAGCCATGTGCTCATGAGATGTAAATTCACTTTGAAGTACCATTTAAGTGCAGTGATAAAGAGCATTCATGGAAAATCATTCAATGAACGTCAGGCTGGGAAATTGTGAATAAATACTCCATTTACTGTTGGAATTTAAAACAAATTTCACTTTGAAGAAGAGGATCGGTCCCTTACAGATGTGCTTTGCTACACTCTTTGGAATTAGCAATTTGATGAACTGTCGCTTCGTAAGTTTTGTGATGAGTCTATTCGTATTGGAGAGGCAGGATGAGATAAGCACCTGCTGGTTTATCCACTGAGCGATTATCCACCAGAAGCAAACAGAATTCATTTCAAAACCATTGCAAATAACATGCTGAAAGGTGTAATGCCAAAGATATACTAAATAGGTTGTCGTATTTCCTTGGAAAGTGCACCCTGTTGTGTCGCCCCTGCCTTAAATTTTGACAGAAGGGTAGAGAAGAGTATGTTGCCTACGTGTATGAGGCACCAGACCCAAGGCAAATGATCGTAAAATGCGTTACTGCATGCAAGCCTAGATCCATCAATCACAGCTCCAACATATACAGATATATGCTACCTACAATTGCAGAAACCAAGTGCTATGCAATTTACATGCAGGAATTAGGGTCACTGGGACTAATGTATGCCAGAATACTGAACGAGTTTCCACCTAGGAAGGCACTTCCTTACATTTACCTATTAAATTGCCTTAATTTAAAAACAACTTTTCTGAAATATGTTAATAAAAGTACTAAGAGAAAATAAAAGATATGTCCCTGGTCACATGACTAGCAAGTGCCAAATGACCCACGCGCCGCCGGCTATTGAACGCAGGTGAAACCGCATGTGTTCACTGAATTGTGCAGAATCATCTCATCCAATACATTGCACGGGTGACATTTCTCTTGCGGAGACTCGCATCTTCACTAGATAAATATTCATGCTGCGGTCTGTAAAGACGCGCCGCATGTCCGTCTCCATGGGTGAGCCACAAGCATCTGTGGACACATAGTAGACATGGGATTTCTAGAAATCCCATTGACTCTGCTGTATATATCTGGCCACTGCGGGTTGGACACTGCACAAGTAAGCTGGGTCGAACCCGCAGCAACACCGAATCGTGTGCACATACCCTAAGGATGCACTCATAGTAGGCATGGGATTTCATGGAATCCCATCCACTATGCTGTAACATCTGGACGCTGCAGGTTGGACGCTGCACAAGTACACAGCGTCCAACACTGCAGGATTTACTGATCGTGTGCGGATACCCTAAGAATTTAAGCCCTGAGCCTGTTTTCACCTTCTTGACCAGGCCAAATCTTATAATATCACGTTATGCAGTAATAATAACTCTGGAATGCTTCAACTTATCCCAATGATTCTGAGATGTTTTAAAAATTTTCAAAATTCTAATTTTTTTTATCCCCTTAAACCAGAGCGTTATATCACTCAAAATAGTTACCGTAATAAATAACATTTCCCACATGTCTATTTTATGTCAGCATCATTTTTGAAACATACATTTTTTTGGTAGGAAGGGTTAAAAGTGATTTCTCACTTTTCTTTTCTCATTTTTCCAACAAAATATACAAAACCTATTTTTTTAGGGACCACATCACATTTCAAGTGACTTCGAGGATCCCATATGACAGAAAATATCCAAAAGTGACGCCATTCTAAAAACTGCACCTCTCAAGGTGATCAAAACGTTTATTAACCCTTCAGGTGCTTTACAGGAATTTTTAGAACGTGGAAAGAAAAAATTAACATTTAACTTTTTTTCACAACAATTTTACTGTAGCCCCAATTTTTTTTATTTTCACAAGGGTAAGAGGAAAAAATGTACCCCAAAATTTGTTGTGCAATTTCTCACGAGCCTGCTGGCACCCCATTTGTGTGGGGAAAGCCTCTGTTTGGGTGCATGGCAGGGCTTGGAAGGGAAGGAGCGCCATTTTACTTTTTGATTGCAAAATTTGCTGGAATAATTAGCGGATACTATGTCGCGTTTGGAGAGCCTCTGATGTGTGTGCCTAGACATTGGAAACCCCCCACAAGTTACACCATTTTGCAAACTAGACCCTTCAGGGAACTTATCTAGATGTGTGGTGAGCACTTTAAATTGACCAGTATGTTGTTGGGGTGACCAGTACATTGTAGTGCACAGTAAGCTGTGGGGCCGAACCCATGCTTCTGGAGACATGCACCCATAAAATAAGCAAGCTGTGACTGCTACAGGAATCCCAAATATGTTTACACTAAATATGGTTTAGGCACACCAGAATGGGTCTCAGAATGGAGGGGAATAGTTGGATTTGGGAGCGCAGAATTCGCTGGATTTCTTTTGGGGTGCGAGGAGCCATAGCGCTTTTCCAGAGCCTTTGTGCTACCAGTATCATGGAAGCCCTCTATATTTTTATTGGCAGATGATGGACCTATTTTTCTGGATTGAGTTGAAGCGTTTATTGGGAACATTTTACATAACTTTGAGATCACATTTATCCAGCGCTCTACACTGAGCACTTACATTAGGGTCTCCATCTAAATTGCAGAGTGATGTGATTCAGATAAACCCCTGAGGGAATAACTCAATATAATAAGGCAGCAGAGTTACTCTGGATTCTGTCTGACCTCTGATCAGTGGTTTCCTTCTTTGCATAAGTGCACAAAACTGTGGCGGACCGCACTTTAATGCACACCTAAAAAGACTGACACCACCGGATCATAGGACAGACGGTGTCCACAGTGCTTCCATCTGCCTCATTACAGGGAATCTATTGCCTGGGGATCCGTCTGAATCACGTATTTCACAAATTTACACGGAAATGCCGATGTAAACGGTCAGCGTAGAGTACAGGATAAATGTGAGCCGAGCCACACTGCTATCTTTGGGAGGCAGAAAGAACAAGTCAACAGCTGGTGAATAATTGGTTTTATTTATTTTTTATGCCGTTCCTGGTACTGTATAAGTGATTAAACTACTTCATCCTTCAGGCGGGTGCGATTACAGCGATACCACATGCTTTGTCACGCTTTTATACAGTTAAAACTATTTCATACAAAAAATAATTTTTGCATCGCTTTATTCTGAGCGCTATAACTTTTTTATTTTTCCACTATTGGAGCTGTATGGCTGCTTGTTTTTTGCAAGGCAAAATTACGTTTTCAGAGATACCATTTGTATTTGCATTTGTCTTTTTGATCATTTTTTATTCCACTTTTTGTTGGGTGATATGATGAAAAGGCATGGTTTTTGCCCCATTTTTTTTTCTACGGTATTGGGTGTCATTGGTGTCTATTATGTCAGGGATATGGCTTGTTCTTTCTGATTATTTTTTTGCTCCTTTGATATAGCAAAACACTGGTAATTTCCAACTTAGATGTGAGCATAACCTATATTCCAAATTAAGCTGTGTTTCTACACCAAATGTGCTTTAGGGGCTCAATTCAGAAGTCTTTGACCTTGAAAAGTTTCACAAAATTTTCACATTTTCACGCCAGCTTGAAGCCTCTGCGGCAAAACAGGAGGAGCTGGGACAGAACAAGCCTACTCCCACCTGTCATATTCCACAAAAGTGTCAGCACTTCTTATGTCAGAAATGCTACTTCATTCCGTGAATGGTGTAACACTTCTGGCAAAGTGCACTCAGAGACGCGCGCAAGTGATACCTTGTGCCACATTCATGAAGTGACGCGCGCCTGTTAATGAATCCAACACATCTTATTACTCCACTCTCCTCATTACGACTGGCATACAAACGCCAGTCTTATTGAATCGAGGCCATGGTATGAGGAACAAACCTTGGTGTAATGGAGAAATTGGGCCAAACATTCCTGCAAATTCTACTTTAAACCCACACTATTCCTGAATAAGACAGTTCTTGTATGTTCATCGTATATTATAAGGATTTGTGCTGTAAGATTAAAATCACATTGTTTCTTTGTGTTTTTGCAATTATTACAGTACATAAAAAAAAACTTCATCTCCTCATAATGATCACTTTCCTTTCCCTCAAGGTGCCAGTGGTATATTAAAGCTAAAATGAAATCTGAAGAGAAAAGAAGAGCAAATCTACAGAATGGAAACTGTGAGTAATTTGTTGTGCTGCTAATTTCTTCTTTGACTTTTTAGCATTTTCTATTCTTTTTCACTTAGTCTTATGAAAAACACATCTGAGAGTAAAAAGATTATGAAGAGGTAATTCTATCTATTCAGCTCAATCTAAGTGAAGCATTAAAGACGAACAGAAGTTTAATGAATATTCTTTGTGCTGTCTGCATTATATTACATCGCTGTCATCCTGGAAGAAGTTGTCGTTATTAACTCCTTTTTTACTCAAGT
Source organism: Ranitomeya imitator (assembly GCF_032444005.1). Lineage (NCBI taxonomy): Eukaryota > Metazoa > Chordata > Amphibia > Anura > Dendrobatidae > Ranitomeya > Ranitomeya imitator. The sequence continues at coordinate 79,737,441 of NC_091284.1, forward strand.
ATAAAAATGAGCCGTTACCTGCAATCAAAACAGAATGGAATTTTCCATTGAAATATCCGTTCTGCTTCATTACAACATGGTACTTTCATAAGGCTACTTTTTTCTTTCGTAATGACAACTTTTTGAGCCTGATATCCATGACCTTCTCTTGGACATCCGGCTCAAAAAGTGTGGCACCTGGTTTCAAAACTCTTCACACCACCAACAGACTTTCAGCCATGCATTTGGGCAGTTTGACGAAGACCATTAAATTTGCCTACTCATCCAGGTGTCCAGGTGGTCAGACTTTTTTTTCCTGAAGTCTTCCTGACATTTTGAGAGAGTTGGCAACGATGATTTGAGAGGCAACAGTAGAGATACAGGAGAGCAGGTCTTAAGGAGTAGGAGAAACTTCGGAGCATAGGAGAACATTTCCTGTCTTTGATAACCACAACATTTCCTTTACAGTTTTTTCTTTTCTTATTCACCCTTCTACTCACCATGCAGTTATTATAGAAAGACATAATCAAAATAGTGTCAAGTTTCAAAGCTGGCCATACATGTAAAATATACTTCTCACCTGATACATGCCGCACAAAACGCGAGCAGCATGATTGCAGCCAAGTATATTTTTTGGGAAAGATTCCGGTGTTTCTGAAAGATATCCATTAAAATTCCATGTAGCGACCATAGCCAAAGACAAGACTAGTCCTGTGCCACCCCCGGCTGTTTCAGCACTGCTGAAGGTGATTGACATAGCGAGAGACCTATCAATCATCCGCAGCAGCGCAAGGAAGACCCGGACTGAACCTTAAAGGGAATCCTTCCATAGAATCCACCCTTAACCCCTTCCCGACCCATGACACCACGTAGGCGTCATGAAAGTCGGTGCCAATCCGACCCATGACGCCTATGTGGCGTCATGGAAAGATCGCGTCCCTGCAGATCGGGTGAAAGGGTTAACTCCCATTTCACCCGATCTGCAGGGACAGGGGGAGGGGTAGTTTAGCCCAGGGGGGGTGGCTTCACCCCCCCGTGGCTACGATCGCTCTGATTGGCTGTTGAAAGTGAAATATTTCACCTATTATAATGGGTGAAATATTACAATCCAGCCATGGCCGATGCTGCAATATCATCGGCCATGGCTGGAAATACTAATGTGCCCCCACCCCACCCCACCGATCGCCCCCCCAGCCCTCCGATCTGCCCGGTACACTGCCCCGCTCCCCTCCGTCCTGTGCTCCGCTCCCCCCGTGCTCTTGTCCGCTCACCCCCGTGCTCCAATCACCCCCCGTGCTCCAATCACCCCCCCCCCGATCCACCCCCGCCCATGCTCCGATCCCCCCCGTGGTCCCCCCCACCCCATCATACTTACCGATCGTGCCGGGGTCCGTCCATCTTCTCCCTGGGCGCCGCCATCTTCCAAAATGGCGGGCGCATACGCAGTGCGCCCGCCGAATCTGCCGGCCGGCAGATTCGTTCAAAGTGCATTTTGATCACTGAGATATAATCTATCCCAGTGATCAAAATAAAAAAACGATAAATGACCCCCCCCCTTTGTCACCCCCATAGGTAGGGACAATAAAAAAAATATAGAATTTTTTTTTTCCACTAATGTTAGAATAGGGTTAGGGCTAGGGTTAGGGTTAGGGGTAGGGGTAGGGTTAGGGCTAGGGTTAGAGCTAGGGTTAGGGTTAGGGCTAGGGTTAGGGCTAGGGTTAGGGTTAGAGCTAGGGTTAGAGTTAGGGCTAGGGTTAGGGTTAGGGTTAGAGCTAGGGTTAGGGCTAGGGTTAGGGTTTTGGTATGTGCACACGTATTCTGGTCCTCTGCGGATTTTTCCGCTGCGGATTTGATAAATCCGCAGTGCTAAACCGCTGTGGATTTATGGCGGATTTACCATGTTTTTTCTGCGCATTTCACTGCGGTTTTACAACTGCAGTTTTCTATTGGAAAGAAGAGACATGCTGCGTTTCCGTGCAGTTTTTCCGTAGCATGTGTACAGCGATTTTTGTTTCCCATAGGTTTACATTGAACTGTAAACTCATGGGAAACTGCTGCGGATCCGCAGCGTTTTCCGCAGCGTGTGCACATACCTTTAGAATTAGGCCATGTGCACACGGTGCGGATTGGCCGCTGCGGATTCTCAGCAGTGTTCCATCAGGTTTACAGTACCAAGTAAACCTATGGAAAACCAAATCCGCTGTGCCCATGGTGCGGAAAATACCGTGCGGAATCCGCAGATGAAATCCGCACAAAAAACACTGGAAATCCGCGGAAAATCCGCAGGTAAAACGCAGTGCCTTTTACCCGCAGATTTTTCAAAAATGATGCTGAAAAATCTCACACGAATCCGCAACGTGGGCACATAGCCTTAGGGTTAGGGTTGGGGTTAGGGTTGTGATTAGGGTTATGGCTACAGTTGGGATTAGGGTTAGGGGTGTGGGGGGGTTAGTGTTAGAGTTAGAATTGAGGGGTTTCCACTGTTTAGGCACATCAGGGGTCTCCAAACGCAACATGGCGCCACCATTGATTCCAGCCAATCTTGTATTCAAAAAGTCAAATGGTGCTCCCTCACTTCCGAGCCCCGACGTGTGCCCAAACAGTGGTTTACCCCCACATATGGGGTACCAGTATACTCAGGATAAACTGCGCAACAATTACTGGGGTCCAATTTCTCCTGTTACCCTTGTGAAAATAAAAAAATGCTTGCTAAAACATCATATTTGAGGAAAGAAAAATGATTTTTTATTTTCACGGCTCTGCGTTGTAAACGTCTGTGAAGCACTTGGGGGTTCAAAGTGCTCACCACATATCTAGATAAGTTCCTTGGGGGGTCTAGTTTCTAAAATGGGGTCACTTGTGGGGGGTTTCTACTGTTTAGGCACACCAGGGGCTCTGCAAACGCAACGTGACGCCCGCAGACCATTCCATCAAAGTCTGCATTTCAAAAGTCACTACTTCCCTTCTGAGACCCGACGTGTGCCCAAACAGTGGTTTACCCCCACTCATGGGGTATCAGCGTACTCAGGAGAAACTGGACAACAACTTTTGGGGTCCAATTTCTCCAGTAACCCTTGGGAAAATAAAAAATTCTGGGCTAAATAATTATTTTTGAGGAAAGAAAACGTATTTATTATTTTCACGGCTCTGCGTTGTAAACTTCTGTGAAGCACTTGGGGGTTCAAAGTGCTCACCAAACATCTAGATAAGTTCCTTTTGGGGTCTAGTTTCCAAAATGGGGTCACTTGTGGGGGGTTTCTACTGTTTAGCCACATCAGGGGCTCTGAAAACGCAACGTGAGGCCCGCAGAGCATTCCATCAAAGTCTGCATTTCAAAACGTCACTACTTCTCTTCCGAGCCCCGGCGTGTGCCCAAACAGTGGTTTACCCCCACACATGGGGTATCAGTGTACTCAGGAGAAACTGGACAACAACTTTTGGGGTCAAATTTCTCCTGTTACCCTTGGGAAAATAAAAAATTGCAGGCTAAAAGATCATTTTTGAGAAAATATATATATATTTTTTTTCATGGCTCTGCGTTATAAACTTCTGTGAAGCACTTGGGGGTTCAAAGTCCTCACCACACATCTAGATTAGTTCCTTTGGGGGTCTAGTTTCCAAAATGGGGTCATTTGTGGGGGATCTCCAATGTTTAGGCATACAGGGGCTCTCCAAACGTGACATGGTGTCCGCTAATGATTGGAGCTAATTTTCCATTTAAAAAGCTAAATGGCGTGCCTTCCCTTCCGAGCCCTGCCGTGTGCCCAAACAGTGGTTTACCCCCACATATGGGGTATCAGCATACTCAGGACAAACTGGACAAGAACATTTGGGGTCCAATTTCTCCTATTACCCTTGGCAAAATAGGAAATTCCAGGCTAAAAAATCATTTTTGAGGAAAGAAAAATTATTTTTTATTTTCATGGCTCTGCGTTATAAACTTCTGTGAAGCACCTGGGGGTGTAAAGTGCTCAATATGCATCTAGATGAGTTCCTTGGGGGGTCTAGTTTCCAAAATGGGGTCACTTGTGGGGGAGCTCCAATGTTTAGGCACACAGGGGCTCTCCAAACGCGACATGGTGTCCGCTAACGATGGAGATAATTTTTCATTCAAAAAGTCAAATGGCGCTCCTTCCCTTCCGAGCCTTACCATGTGCCCAAACAGTGGTTTACCCCCACATGTGAGGTATTGGTGTACTCAGGAGAAATTGCCCAACACATTTTAGGATCCCTTTTATACTGTTGCCCATGTGAAAATGAAAAAATTGAGGCTAAAAGAATTTTTTTGTGAAAAAAAGTACTTTTTCATTTTTACGGATCAATTTGTGAAGCACCTGGGGGTTCAAAGTGCTAACTATGCATCTAGATAAGTTCCTTGAGGCGTCTAGTTTCCAAAATGGGGTCACTTGTGGTGGAGCTCCAATTTTTAGGCACACGGGGGCTCTCCAAACGTGACATGGTGTCTGCTAAAGAGTGGAGCCAATTTTTCATTCAAAAAGCCAAATGGCGCTCCTTCCCTTCCAAGCCCTGCCATGCGCCCAAACAGTGGTTTACGCCAACATATGAGGTATCAGCGTACTCAGGACAAATTGGACAACAACTTTCGTGGTTCAGTTTCTCCTTTTACCATTGGGAAAATAAAAAAATTGTTGCTAAAAGATAATTTTTGTGACTAAAAAGTTAAATGTTCATTTTTTCCTTCCATGTTGCTTCTGCTGCTGTGAAGTACCTGAAGGGTTAATAAACTTCTTGAATGTGGTTTTGAGTACCTTGAGGGGTGCATTTTTTAGAATGGTGTCACTTTTGGGTATTTTCAGCCATATAGACCCCTCAAACTGACTTCAAATGTGAGGTGGTCCCTAAAAAAAATGGTTTTGTAAATTTCGTTGTAAAAATGAGAAATCGCTGGTCAAATTTTAACCCTTATAACTTCCTAGCAAAAAAAAATTTTGTTTCCAAAATTGTGCTGATGTAAAGTATACATGTGGGAAATGTTATTTATTAACTATTTTGTGTCACATATCTCTCTGGTTTAACAGAATACAAATTCAAAATGTGAAAATTGCGAAATTTTCTAAATTTTCGCCAAATTTCCGTTTTTATCACAAATAAACGCAGAATTTATTGACCTAAATTTACCACTAACATGAAGCCCAATATGTCACGAAAAAACAATCTCAGAACCGCTAGGATCCGTTGAAGTGTTCCTGAGTTATTACCTCTGAAAGGGACGCTGGTCAGAATTGCAAAAAACGGCAAGGTCTTTAAGGTCAAAATAGGCTGGGTCATGAAGGGGTTAATATCTGCAATCCGATGTCTTATTTCAGAGAAATCCATGTTTTTTTAATATGTAAATGAGCTTTTAAGATTTATGGGACGGACATTGATCTCCCTGAGAATCTGCCTCCAGAGCTTATTTGAAATAAGTTCAGGAGAGCAGACTGTCAGTCATTACATTAAAAAAGAGAGCACAGCAGCACTCAGTAAGGGCCAAAGTATATGCAAACGCTGAATACTTGAGATCTAAATAGTATTATTGCTAAAAAGATGTACTTACAAAAAATGAACTTACAAAAATAAAGGTTCTCAGCGCATAAATTGGCCAATTCATGTATGCCCATCAACCACGGCAAGGTAACACTTCTCTGATGGATACCTACTCTAATACTTATCAAACATGCCTCTCCTAGGCTATACGCCTACATTTTAAATGGGCAGGTAGGAATCAGCACTAATTAAAACCACGCTTGGGCTGAAAGGAGGAGTGCAGAGTCAGAAAAGGAGAACCTCCAAATGTAAACTACAAAAGAGAAAAACCTGACCAGCATCTCTATATAATAGGAATAGGTGCAACTATTAAGGAAGTTGTGACTGTCTCATTTGGAGGTGCTGGTCAGGTTTTTGTCTTTTGTGTTAGTCATTACATGTCTCACACTGGTAACACCCCCTTTCAGATATCAAGTTATAATTTCATTCAGCTTCCTTTGACTTACATACCCATATAAATGGCTCTGGAGTGTTCACCCTTCTGAGAGATTCCATTTAAAGTACCGTATAGACTCGAGTATAAGCCGACCCGAGTATAAGCCGACCCCCCTAATTTTGCCACAAAAAACTGGGAAAACTTATTGACTCGGGTATAAGCCTAGGGTAGGAAATGCAGCAGCTACCGGTGAATTTCAAAAATAAAAATAGATGCTCCATACCGTTCATTATTGCCCCATAAGATGCTCCATATATACCTGTGCCAAATATAATGCTCCATACTGTTCATTATTGCCCCATAGATGCTCCATATAAAGCTGTGCCATATAGTGCTCTGCACCGTTCATCATTGCCCCATAGATGTGCCATATAAAGCTGTGCCATATAGTGCTCTGCACCGTTCATTATTGCCCCATAGATGTGCCATATGAAGCTGTGCCATATAGTGCTCTGCACCGTTCATTATTGCCCCATAGCTGCCATATAGTGCTCTGCACCGTTCATTATTGCCCCATAGCTGCCATATAGTGCTCTGCGCCGTTCATTATTGCCCCATAGCTGCCATATAGTGCTCTGCGCCGTTCAGTATTGCCCCATAGCTGTGCCATAGAAAGCTCTGCCATTGCTGCTGCTGCTGCTGCAATAAAAACAAAATTGCCATACTCACCTCTCTTGCTTGCAACTCCCAGCGTCCGGTCCCGGCGTCTCTCCTCTCTGACTGATCAGGCAGAGGGCGCCGCGCACACTATATGCGTCATCGCGCCCCCTGACCTGAACAGTCAGAGCGGAGAGACGCCGGGAAAATGGAGCGGCGCCCGGCGTGTGGAACGGGCACAGGTGAATATGACATCCTTACCTCTTCCTCTATCAGCGGTCACCGGCACCGCTGATTAGAGAAATGAATATGCGGCTCCACCCCTATGGGAGGTGGAGCCGCGTATTCATTTCTCTAATGAGCGGTCCCACGTGACCGCTGAAGAGGAGAAGAACTGCAGCACCGAAGACCTTGTGACGGGCAGGGGGAGCACCAGGATCGCCGGGACTAGGTGAGTATGCCTCAGCGCCCTCTCCCCCTCACCCGCCGACCCTGCCGCCCACCGTGACTCGAGTATAAGCCGAGAGGGACACTTTCAGCCCAAAATTTTGGGCTGAAAATCTCGGCTTATACTCGAGTATATACGGTATATTTTCACCTATACGCTGGAGCATCTCAGAGAGATATACCTAGCTGTAATCGTGCAGCCATGATCTGATTTATGTTGCTCACATGAACCTGATTTAAAATAATTCTAGGACTAAATATCATTTAGCTACCAGTGAGCTAACATCACTTCTGACTTCCCCATATACTGGAATGCTCAGTTTGGCCGAGTGTTCCTTGTGTTCTATAAGAGAAGCCAAAATATTTTTGTCTCCCCGCTGAGTAGAAGAATCAATTGAATTCCAGCTGCCTGATCTACCATATTTTTCTGACCATAAGATGCACTTTTTTTCCTCCAAATTTGAGAGGAAAGTGTGGGTGCATCTTATGGTTGGGATGTAACGTGGGGAGGGGGCAGCAGCGAGTGGAATTGCACTGGGAGGCAGGAGGCAGAAAAATGTCGCTGTGGGTCTTCAGGAATCAGAGCTGGGGAAACCACATGGTCCCGATCATTAAAGTGCATTGAATATTCATTAGCTGCTTCCCCGCCCACCTGTCAGCTGAGAGGTGAGTCTGGAGCAGCAAATGAATACTCCTTCACAGGGACACACATGGTTTCCCCAGTGCTGGATTCCTGCAGCAGCTGGGGAGATCTGTGTGTCTGGTGGAGGAGGAGGCAGCAGGGGCCAGAGGAGACAAGATCGCTGCATACCTACCTGCCTGCCTGGCTGTGCTGGATGCTGCGTGCTCCAGCACAAGGACCTATGTGATGTCATGAAGAGGGCGGGCTGGAGCATCACATGGCAGCACAGAGCCCTCCCTCTTCTGATGTCATCACAGGTCCTGCAGACACCACACTACAAACTGCAAGCTTACTCCTGTGCTGTGGAGAGGCAACAAGAGGGAGCGCTCTGTGGTGTCATGGGATGGGATGCTCAGGCATTTTACCTCACCACAGTGTGGCTGGCTACCACAATTAAAAGTTTAGTCACTACAACACACAATAAAGCACTCTGCCACTTCTGTGGTGAACTATAACTCCCAGCATGCCATAGGTTCTGCATGACATGCTGGGAGTTATAGTTCTCCCAGTGGGATCTCAAAGCAGCACTCCAGTGTTATTTTTCAGTGCTGGAGTGGTGCTTTAAATATAAGCCCTGTGCCCCCATTCTTATACTCACCCTCCAGCATCTTCATATAGTACTTTACAGACACCACACTGGTCCCGCAGCTCCATCTTCTACCCGCAGCTTCCAACATAAAAACATACTATTATATATAACACCACATATAATAGTATGTTTATGTTACTAAATATTTTACCACCTTTTTTTGCTTCAAATATTTTCTTCCCTATTTTCCACCTCTAAAACCTGGGTGCGCTTTATAGTCCGGTGCGTCTTATAGTCCGAAAAATACGGTATATACAGTGGGGAAAAAAGTATTTAGTCAGCCACCAATTGTGCAAGTTCTCCTACTTAAAAAGATGAGAGAAGCCTGTAATTGACATCATAGGTAGACCACAACTATGAGAGTCAAAATGAGAAAACAAATCCAGAAAATCACCTAGTCTGATTTGGCAAGATTTATTTTGCAAATTATGGTGGAAAATAAGTATTTGGTCATTAACAAAAGTTCATCTCGATATTTTGTTATGAATCTTTGTTGGCAATGACAGAGATCAAACATTTTCTGTAAGTCTTCACAAGGTTGGCACACACTGTTGGTGGTATGTTGGCCCATTCCTCCATGCAGACGTCCTCTAGAGTAGTGATGTTTTGGGCCTGTCGCTGGGCAACACGGACTTTCAACTCCCTCCAAAGGTTTTTTATGGGTTGAGATCTGAAGACTAGCTAGGCCACTCTAGGACCTTCATGTGCTTCTTACGTTGCCCTGGCTGGATCATTATCATGCTGAAAGAGCCATCCACATTTCATGTGCCATTCCCTTGCTGATGGAAGAAGGTTTGCACTCAAAATCTCACGATACATGGCCCCATTCATTCTTTCATGTACTCAGTGTTAGGGGTCGAGTTCCTGCTTCTGCACAAGGGGAATCTCGGGCCATCTCTGCTGCGGTCTCCCATTCTTCTCCTGCCGCAGTGGAGCCTGCTCAGCCGAGACGTCGGTCCCAGCATCTCGCTCAGTCTGACTCTGTGCAAAGGGTTACTGCTGCCTTTCCATCTTCTGCCATTGTAGCCAGTACTGGGCAGCGGCGAGCAGATGTTTTTGGGACTAAGTCCTATTTTTCCCCTTCTGAGCATGCCCAGGGTAAGATCTCTCATTGGAGATCAAGGGTCACATGCTCAGATACTGCAGCAAATCCCATTGGTCCTCTAGGAAGGTCCTGAAGGATCTCAACTTCTGTGGCAGCTTCCCATTGGTCCTTCTGGGAAGGTCCTGTACTTGCTGCAGCTATAAAAGGTGCGCATGACCGCACGGCCATGAGCTAATGTTCATTTGAAAACATGTGTGTGTTGATGAGTGCAAGTCATTCTTTAAACATCCCCTCCCTTGTGTATGACTGTTCGCATAAGGTGGATGTCTGCTGTCTAGCGCCCGCCTAAGCTATCAACATTAAACATACGATACAGCATCTATTGCTGTGACCACCAGTGCGGCGCCGTGCGCTATTAGAGCACTTCTCTAACCCAAGTCTGTGTGGCTGGTGGCATCCGCCAGTGCAGCACGTGATAAAGACAAAAATAAGGCGCACCGCTGTATGGATGTAATATTCACAGGAGGGTGCAATAACAGTAATAAAGACAAAACCAAAAATTAGAGAAAAGCATTACTGCAAAAATGCACACCATCCAGACAATGACACATGTAGTAGAAGTAACAAAAATAATTTATTAACACATCTTAAAACACACCAACATATAAAACATACTTAAAACAACCAAAAAACAATAAGTTACCCAGGTTGTAGCGGCCGTATAAGGTATGGCCAAATAATTGAACCTAACCCTACTGGCTCATGGGGAAATAGAATAGTTGTCTATAATAAAACCAAGCCCCGGATCACCCCTATCATAAAAAGGGGGAGGTACAGATATCATAGAGAGATACAGCCATGACCAATATGATCTCAATACTATCAGATCAAGGCTAAACAGAGGGCTGAGTAATCGCCCATAAAAGCGGCACTAGAAAGCTCATAGCAATAAGGAGAAGAAAACCTCCATAAGCATACAACCTGATAAAAAGCAAGTGTCCCACGTGTATCGCCTGGTGAACCAGGCTTCGTCAGGGAAAGTCTTGTGCTTAATTTTACTATTATTAGTTATAGTCTGACACCCAGTAGCGGTGTCGAGCGCAAGTGGTCTAGACGAACTCTATTCCCGAGTCTTGGGATTGAGTTCTGTGACTCCTTGCTTGCGCTCTAGGTGCGGTACCGCGACCTTGTGACATAACAGAGTTCGCTTCCACCGCCATATAGTGCCGCCATTTGCCAGCAGCAGGTTCTCTCCTGCACGGTGGACCCCGGGCTGCGAACGCACCAAATATCATCTCACTATTTACTCGGTACGTTCTGCCAGTCCTAACACTCAGATCAGTCATCCTGTTCCCTTTGCAGAGAAACAGCCTCAAAGCATGATGTTGACACCCCCATGCTTCTCAGTAGGTATGGTATTCTTTCGATGCAACTCAGAATTCTGTCTCCTCCAAAAATGATGAGTTTTGTTTCTACCAAACAGTTTTACTTTGGTTTCATCAGACCATATGACATTCTCCCAATACTCTTATGGATAATCCAAATGCTCCCTAACAAACTTCAGACGGGCCCAGACATGTACTGGCTTAATAAGGGGGCTACATCTGGCACTGCAGGATCTGAGTCCCTGGCGGTGTAGTGTGTTACTGATGGTAGCCTTTGTTGCGGTGGTCCCAGCTCTATGCGGGTCATTCTCTAGGTCCCTCTGTGTGGTTCTGGGATTTTTGCTCACCGTTCTTGTGATCATTTTGACCTCACGGGGTGAGATCTTGCATGGAGCCCCAGATCGAGGGAGATTATCAGTGGTCTTGTATGTTTTCCATTTTCTTATTATTGCTCCAACAGTTGATTTCATCACACCAAGCTGCCTAGTGCAGGGCTACAATTTTGTTTCTGGTGTCCTTCGACAGCTCTTTAGTCTCCACCATAGTGGAGTTTGGAGTGTAGCTGTTTGAGGTTGTGGACAGGTGTCTTTTTATACTGATAACAAGTTCAAACAGGCACCATTTCTACAGGTAATGAGTGGAGGACAGAGGAGCCTCTTAAAGAAGAAGTTACGGGTCTGTGAGAGCCAGAAATCTTGCATGATTTTAGGTGACCAAATATTTTCCACCATAATTTGCAAAATAATTCTTGCCTAATCAGACAAGGTGATTTTCTGGATTTGTTTTCTCATTGTGACTCTGATAGTTGTGGTCTACCTATGATGGCAATTACAGGCTTCTCTCATCTTTTTAAGTGGGATAACTTGCACAATTGGTGGCTGAATAAATTCCTTTTTTCCCCATTGTAACAAGCAATATAATCATGCATGAGGACAGTCAAAAGGCCGCCATACACATTGGATTGAACCCTGCCAAAACCAGCGGGTTCAACTGTCTTTTATCTCATATGTATAATGGCATAAAGATCTATTAAACATGGGTCTAACTCGTTAAGGCATTTACACCAGAATTCTGATGTAAAACACCTTTTTTTATTCAATTCAGAAGTTGTTCAAAATATTGCGATTTTTGGTGTTTTCAATCCTGACCAGCCACACCAATATGGGCAGAGCACAGGCAAGGTATAGCTAGGACAAGGTGTGCTTTGGCGGCCTGTCAAATTCATGAAAGGTTACAACTCCCTACAGCTCTCTTTAAGGTAGCATAATCTGCCAAAGAAGAATATTACAAAAACTTGGTGGGTGCAGCACATAGATATATTTTTATCTAAATGTAAGAACATTTCCCATATTGTATTTTGCATATTAAGCAGATGACTTCAGGATTAAAGTGTTGGCAGAAAGCTATTTCTCTTTAGACAGAATATCAAGTCTTATTTCTTTTATGGTGACACTTCAAGTAAATCACCTATAAGATTTCCTGGTCTGTGTCTCCTAATACATATTTGTTTTTGACAAGCCTAACACTTTCTGCATTTTAAAGCCCAGACAATGCACCTTGTATAAGAAGTATCTGTCTAAATTATACATACATGCACAGCTGACGGTAGAAGCGCTTGACCTCCTGATCCATCCATAATAATACATGCACTTCTCACCTTATGATGCCTGGAAATCACCGATTATACCACTAGGGTGTAAACTCCTTGGGGCAATGTCATGCTTTGCTATATTATTATCTGTGGTCGTTCTTTGTCTTAATGTTTGTTGTGTATATTATCCTATATTGTTATTATGTGGACTTACTGGATATATTCAAGGGAGCTGGTAGACTGTAAGGTACAACCATCTATAGTAATTGTATGCTTGGAATATTACTGTCAGCAAAGTGCGTGAGGTCAGGAACTAGCGCTGGAGCTTTTAGAAGAACGTGCACGTCTAATCAGCTTGACATAGTAGGATATCATATATAATGGTATATAGCATCACATGTAAAGCGCCATGGAATAAATGGCGCTATAACAATAAATAATAATAATAGCATTATAAACTGTATCATATTCCCCCGTATTCACAATAAAAAAAGTAGCAAAAATGAAAAACAGGGAAACAAAGTCAAGTTATTAATGGGGTGGTCTGAAAAACAAATTCATTTTCCTTCTAAATCCCTATCTATTTAGTGTCATAATCTAAATCTATGTTTTCTAATATATGTGCATTAGAAATTCCCTGTCCTTCCCTAACGACGCTATCTAACTGCTTTTTCTTTTGTTTTAGAACTTCCTTTTTGATGTCTCTTTGTTTAAGAATCCCAGTGCATGCTGGGTTATTAAAATGAACCATCGTAAGGAGGCAGAGGCTCCAGTTTCTACCACAGCCCCTGTCCCTCCCTGAAACGAAGTGTGATCGGTGACTCTCGTTTTAGGATCTGGGCTAGTCCTTGTACAATGTGCACAATGACAGTGCGCTCTCTGTTGCTGGCTCAGATCAGCAGTAGGGACCTGGCCGCAGAGCGCATTGTCAGAACACCCAGCATGCTGACACCAGTGACGTCATTCACTGAAGAGGGCGGCACTCATCTATACACGCCGGGTATTCTAATCATGTGATTTATGCAGGCTCGTTAATGTTGATCTGAGCCCCAAGAGTGCGTGCTGTCATTGTGCACATCGCGCAGGGACTAGCTCAGCCGCTGAAATGAGCATCACTGATGATGCTTCATTTTAGGGATGGGGCAGGGGCTGCGGCAGGGGCTGCGGCAGTGACTGAAGCCTCTGCCCCCTGATGACACTTAATTTGAGTATCCCAGCATGCACTTGAATTCTCAAACAAAGCGTCATCAGAAAGGAAGTGAAAAAAATAGAAAAGCAATTAGATAGTGTGGTTAGAGAAGGATAGATAATTTTTTATTCAAGTTACTTTATTATAAAATAGTTTAGATTATACACTACCTAGATACGGATTAAGGAGTAAAATTAATTTGTATTTCGGACCACCCCTTTAATGTAATCTTTATACCAGAGGTGTTAATAAGAGTTCAGGAAAGGGAAACTCTAATGTTCACAACTACAAGGGCCTTACATGTAGAGCCCCAGCACAATGCAAAGTTTGGTAAAGAATGATGCTTTAATGTTATTTTATTTAGTTTTATTTATTTGGGGGGAATCATTTAATATAATAGACAAAGGAGGGGAATAGACAGAATCTCTTCACGGGTATATTGACATGTTATTTTATTGCTGAACATATCATGACAGCTCTGTACTTTTTCTCCTACAGTGAGGTTCCCTGGAGCAAAAACCTACATTGATCCGGACACGTATGAAGATCCTTCTTTGGCTGTTCATGAGTTTGCAAAAGAGATAGACCCATCCAGGATTCGAATTGAAAGAGTAATCGGTGCAGGTAGGGCAAATATATCATTTTCTATTTTTTTTTTATTTATTTCATTTCTTCTAATTAGAACATTGTGTTGGGGACTAACTCCCATCTTGCGGAGAATGTAGCAGTAGTTATTTTGACACAGCTCCCTCTCAATTGAATTCTATAGGGGTTCTGAAAACAGACGAACCTGTGTAGGTGAATATTATAGTTTGCAATGGTTCCGCGAAAATTAAATTAAAAAAAAAATGGACTGTAACTGCAACATGTGAATATCTTGACTTTGTGATGGTAATAGGCATGATATGGGTCATTTGGGTTTAGGAAGATAAACTTAGGGTTGTTAATTTCATTCTGGCGGATTCTGGCCTCATACTCTGGAACGTTCCTTGCTACAAAGCTTGCAATCTTGTCAACAATATATCTGACGATGGAGGGTAGATAATTCCTACAATGGACTTAGATGGAATGACTTCCTTCCTTTCCACCTCCATCGCCTGCTGCTGTCCGCCATCTTGTTCTTGAGTCGTTAGCAGCTGTACGTGTCCCACCGGCATTTTGTCCTCCTCCTCTCCTGGTGTGAAGTGGAAAAGTTCCAAGTTGGACTTTTCTGCACCGCACCGAGAGAGGAGGAAGACAGCATGCCAGCATGACCCACACAGCTGCTAACGCCCCTGGAGCAGGATGGCGGACAGCAACAGATGGAGGAGGAAAAGAAGGAAGAGGTCATTCTATCTAAGCCCATTGTGAGAATTATCTACCCTCCGCCAGAAGTCAGATACACTGTTGACAAGATTGCAAGCTTTGTGGCAAGGAATGGTCCAGAGTCTAAGGCCAGAAACCACCAGAATGAAATTAACGACATGTAAATATGTAAGGTTTGTCAAAATCCTCCGTGTTCCAGGTGGTTGGATGTGTGATGGTTGTTTTCTTTGTCGAGTGCCCTACTCATCTGTATCTACATCCATTGACCAGGGAAATCAGCCAGAAATAAGTGTATTAATTAGTTATAAAGACACCATTTGATACAACACATAGTCCCAACATGATGCAGAATATTACCCCCGTAACCCCTCGTACGTGAGTTTTTAGACAATATGTGCAGCTGGGAAAAGACTCACTGTTTGCCTGTCACTCTATTACATTTAATATACGATATTATGTACTTCTTCTATTATGAGAAAAAATTCCTGGGTTATTACCATTTACCCAAGGGAAGTATTTAGTGTAAATAACATCTTGATTGGAATATTTTAATTAAAAAGAAAAAATAATAATAATATAAAAGGTGTCATAGCATATTCTGCATCTTTATAGTCTATTAATCAATTCCACAAGGTAGCACAAACACCCCTCCGAGGCTCCTGCAGCTTTAAACTTTGTGTGACTTGTCTTATATGGGATCTGTAATGTCTTTTATGTTATTTTCTGCTGGCATGAATCTATGAACTTATTTTACTGGATTGTTTTATCATTCCTGTTATTTGAAAGGGTTGTTTCCTTTAGAAGAGCCTTCTAAAAAAAAACTGCCTACTGATCAGTTTCAGCTTTAGGCACCTCCTAGTGATCATGGGGTCATGTCTGCCATTATGGGTCCACATTAAGAGTCAGTTTATATAACATTTATGGTATTTAATAGATGTATACGCCAAGTAACACTCACAATTTATGTGATATAGGGAATCTGTCACGTAGTACATGCAGTGTGGTCTGTAGACAGCACGGTATAGAGAAGGAGTAGCTGAATATATTTATATATAGCTTTGTTGGAACAGATTCAGTATTAAAATCCCTGGTGTGTATTTTTGTGAGTCCTGTGGGTGGTCCTATTCAGTGATTGACCTTCTTCCCTGTATGACAGTGCATGCACAGAAGGCTGTAAGTCACTCAGTCATACAGAAGGGATTGTCAATCACTGAGTAGGACCGCCTACTGGACTGATATACATACAGACACCAGGGATTTCAATGAATAAAGTACAAGTTTTACTGACACTTTTCCCACAAAAATGTACATGAATCTGATCCACCCCTCTATCTCTATAACATCCTGTCAGCAGATCAGATGACATTTTTAACACACATCCCCCCTGATGAAGTCAGACGCAAAACGCGCGATGGGGCCATTTTCCACACCACCAGGTAGTATGCACAGAGCTTTTACCATACTTTAATGCGATCAGTATGCCCATTATTATCTTTCAAGCTACAACATCTTGATCCATTTTCTAGGGGGGTATAATCCTTTGAATTTCTCCTTATAAATTTATTGTAGTTCTACCTGGTTTGATGTGTGAAATAGGGAACAAATCGACCACCAACATCAAATACTACTAATTACTGTGCAGTCAAATGGGTCCACACCTGTATGTACAAGGGACTTGGTGCTGAGAAAAACACATGCTAATGGTTCAAGAAAAAGAAGGTGGCACTCATTGTTCCTGTTAAAACACTTTTATTTCACCTGTTAACTCAGAATCCATTGAAGCGCAATCAGCGCGAAAAGGCCTTCGTCTGATCATCCTGCTCTCCTCTCTTCTCCCCAGCTCCATGTTTTTAGCAGATGAAATAAAGTCTTTTAACAGGAAAGTTGAGTGCCACCTTCTTTTTCTCTTTTTCATGAACCTGGTTTGATGTGGTACGGTGGTATCTTATTTTCTCCCCTTTTTTGATAAATCTTTTAATTGGAGAGTATTGTTTTATAGAGATTCTAATAAAACTTATATATTTTATATGTTACATTTCTTTTTGGATTATATGTTGTAATGGAAGATTGTATACTATAGACTGTGTCTCTTTTTTAAGTAGACATTTTTAACAGGACAAATTCCCTTTAAATCAGGAAAGCAGAATATTTTTTTGCTTGGGGGGCCATCATGTCAGATTGAACCACTCCAAAGGGTGGAGATACGCTTAATGAGGTGTATAAATGTCTCATTTGAGACATTTATAAGATCTAAAGCCTATGTAATAAATGACTGCTCGGTGCTGACTCCACTTCCAACATTACTGCCTATCTAGAAAATGGAGTTCTTCTCGCTGTCACACTGTGACTGTCTTAATTAAGGGAGAGAGGCCTCAAACCGTCCCTGGAACTGGGACCCTAGCTATACTTGTCCCAGGGCTACTCATGAAGGTAGAGAGGCCTGGGTCTCCAACCTTACTATGCTCCTGATAAACCTTAATTTGTCCCTTCCCCCAAACCATGGGGCATGGGACAGAAATGTAAGGGAGACCAGATACAAAGACAAAGCAGAAGTAACAGAAGACCACTATCATACAAAAGCACTCAACAAAAAATGGGATGAGGAATAAACTGAATAGGAATAAGGACAAGGAGATAAACACTCACGTACTATAACAAACTTCAAATTGCTTCAACTACTACTCTTACTACACAGCTTAGCACTTAGCACAGGAAGAAGATTCTTTCTCCGGCAATGAAGAAACGCCCAGAGCTAGAAAGGAAAATCCATTTAAAATAGGACATGAATCACACCATCTCTAAAGAGGACCTGCGATCCATTACCTGTTGTGACCTTCTAACTCCAGGTCTCCCAGGGGGGCGTGACTCCCTTGTGACACTCACCAATTGCATAAACAAATTGAAGAAGGCTGCATTTGTGTATGGCCATGTCTCCAGGAAACCCCAATTCTGCTAATATATTGGGGTCACAGAGTCAAAGAGATGGTTACAGATACTTACTCATCATTACTCCCATGCACAGGATACAGAGTGCATAATTGAAGGCGCACAGATGAGATTGCGGGTAATAACTGTGCGCCATATTATTCATCTGAGGCCTTTGACAAATTACAAACAGTGCCATCCATCACCTAAAGCAGTGTTTCTCAACTCCAGTCCTCAAGACCCCACAACAGATCATGTTTTCAGGATTTCCTTAGTATTACATAGGTGATGGAATTAATGCTTGAGCAGGTGATGATATTATCACCTGGGCAATACTAAGGAAATCCTGAAAACATGACCTGTTGTGGGGTCTTGAGGACTTGAGCTGAGAAACTCTGACCTATAGGGTCCCTTTAATAACTAAAATAACAGTAAGCATTATACAGTTTCACTGGATATTGTTGTATGGAATGGCAGAGTCTACTCTTTTGCCATCTATCTGGCTAATGCACCATATACAAAAAAAACCAAGACAGAACATCATAGGGCAACATGATGAACAAAACAAATTAATGTAATGAAGTATACAACTTTGCAATGCCAGTTGTCTAAGGGGTAACTAAATAAAAAAAAAACAACAAAAAAGTTTCAGTTGTCATTCAGTTGGACTGGTTGGCTTAACATCTTATTTACAGGGCTGCCATTGCTCTGGCATAATAATTTCCCTTGACATTGGCACTTGTTCAAGGCATTTTGAGAAACTGGCAATACTGTCATATATTTGCAAGTTCCCCAGATATCTGATATGATTTTCTAAGGTGTGTTAAATTTTCATAGTCATTTCATATCAGAGGCTCAGTTTTGATTTATGTTAAGATAATTAACGTTTCAATGGACGAAAACCAAAAAAACAAATGAGAATGCTTGGTCTGAGGGAAAATGTGTGTAAATGGGTAAGTAACTGGCTTAGTGATAGAAAGCAGAGGGTGGTTATAAATGGTATAGTCTCTAACTGGGTCGCTGTGACCAGTGGGGTAACGCAGGGGTCGGTGTTGGGACCTGTTCTCTTCAACATATTTATTAACGATCTGGTAGAATATATAATAATATAATGGAACTAGAGAGAGTACAAAGGAGGGCAACAAAATCAATAAAGGGGATGGGGGAACTACAATAACCAGAGAGATTAGCAAAATTAGGATTATTTAGTCTAGAAACAAGACGACTGAGGGGCGATCTAATAACCATGTATAAGTATATAAGGGGACAATACAAATATCTCGCTGAGGATCTGTTTATACCAAGGAAGGTGACGGGCACAAGGGGGCATTCTTTGCGTCTGGAGGAGAGAAGGTTTTTCCACCAACATAGAAGAGGATTCTTTACTGTTAGGGCAGTGAGAATCTGGAATTGCTTGCCTGAGGATGTGGTGATGGCGAACTCAGTCGAGGGGTTCAAGAGAGGCCTGGATGTCTTCCTGGAGCAGAACAATATTGTATCATACAATTATTAGGTTCTGTAGAAGGACGTAGATCTGGGGATTTATTATGATGGAATATAGGCTGAACTGAATGGACAAATGTCTTTTTTCGGCCTTGCTAACTATGTTACTTTGTTACTTGTTACTTTGTTTTGTTATCTAAGTAAACCAAGCAAATAGAATAATGGCTCAGAAAAAAAGGCATTTATGAGCCATGAAATAATGTTACTGTTTTTGTTTTCAGTTGTTATACATTGGGAAAAGTCCAAAATCTTAATGAAGTCTAACTTGTGAGCTGTTTTCAGTGACCTCTATCAACCTGTCGATTTGAATGATAATAAATGCTGAAATTAAAATAGAGATAATGCTGTGGGACATACTGTACATATACAGGTGCATCTCACAAAACTAGAATATCATCAAAAAGTTAATTTACTTCAGTTCTTCAATACAAAAAGTGAAACTCATACCTTATGTAGAGTCATTATAAACAGAATTATCTATTTCAAGTGGTTATTTCTGTTAATGTTGATGATTATGGCTTACAGCCAATGAAGACCCAAAAGTCATTATCTCTGTAAATTAGAATAATTAACAAATAACACCTGCAAAGGTTTCCTAAGCATTTAAAAGGTTCCTTAGGCTGTTTCAGTAGGCTCCACATTCATGAGGAAGACTGCTGACTGGGTAAGCCACAACACCTTGGACCACTAAGCAACAGTCCAGTTCTTTTTCTCCTTGGCCCAGGTAAGACGCTTCTGGCGTTGTCTATTGGTCATGAGTGACTTGACACAAGGAATGCGACACTTGTAGCCCATGTCCTGGATACGTCTGGGTGTGGTGGATCTTGAAACAATGACTCCAGCAGCAGTCCACTCCTTGTGAATCTCCCCCAAATTTGTGAATGGCCTTTTCTTAACAATCCTTTCAAGGCTGCAGTTATCCCGGTTGCTTGTGCACCATTTTCTACCACACTTTTCCACTCAACTTTCCATTAACATGCTTGGATACAGCACTCTGTGAGCAGCCAGCTTCTTTAGCAATGACCTTTTGTAATTTGGTCACTAGTCTAATATCTCTTAAGTGCTCAGACAATTTGTCAGAAAATCTTATTCCTTGAAAACAGCCATGAGTACTGGGATAATGCATACAGTTTATTCTAATTATGAGATTAAAAAACACACACTTTCAATAAGTACCAGCATTATACCAGTGCTATAGATGCAAAAACTCCCCTTTACCCACTTCCCAGCACGCACTACTCATCAAACGCATATTCTAATATGGTAAATGCCATAAAAGAAGAGAAGTGATGAAGAATAAAATTAAAATAACGAGCGCCGTTTCACAGTAGCTTCTTCAAAAGGGGCATGGACGAATATTTATAGTCACATCTTGCTTGGATTTGTGCTGGGCTATCTCCCCCTTATTTGGAGGTTTTATTTTTTTCCCCCTTATGTCTCATGTAATGTTTTATGGCATTTACCATATTAGAATATGCATTTGATGTTCTGTTGAAGTGACTTTAGCCGCTACTAAATAGGACCATGGGCATAATGCACTACTCATGTCAGTATGCAATGCCTGCCCTCTTTATTATGTCCCTTTGCAGTTTGCAACTTAGCAGACAGGAGAGCAGCAGCAGAGTCAAATCCAGCCCACACTTCCTGTAATTACAGCAACTCTGCTGCTGGAGATGGATTACACTTGACAACAGGAAGTGGAAAGTAGCAAGAAACTTTGTAACTTGAACATTGGAACTTTCCAGAGGAAAGACAGCAAAACATCTAAATAAAGTAGTTTGTAGACTGTCTGTTTAATTACAGTATCTATCATAGGTCGAGAACGGTCCATCAAATTCTACCTACAAGTCACACCACAGCTGTCAGGTGACCCCCCGGGACCAGGGGCTCCTTCCCTGCCCCTAACACTAGGGGGCGCCCTAGCTCACCCTATACCCCAGGATACTTCTGAAGGTGAAGATGCCAGGGCCTCCACCCTGCCTTATCTCCTGAGTCAGCCCTCCGTCTGTTCTCTTCCCCCATCAAAGGAAGTGGGGCGCTACTGTGCACCGTAGTACACCAACCTGACAAACAAGGCAACACAAAAAAGGGTTAACTAAAAACTCCAGGCATACAAAATATTCACTCACATATTACAGAGGAATGCACCGGGATGTGGAACTAGGAGAATAAACTAAAATAGAGAAGGATAGGGAATTACCACACATACAAACCAAGCAACAGTCACAGATAACTCCTCCAACTCTCCTCATATGAACACCTCTCCCTCCATTAGCCATGCAGTAAATGCTAGCTCTGACAAGGATTTGCAACAGAGCCCAGATTGTAAAGGGAAAAGGAGTGGCTAACTGAGCTTAGCTGCGAGTATAGAGATTTCCAACATGGCCGATTAAGCCCTGTCCTGCAAGAAGGAATAAACACCATTAAAATGAAGGTTAAGTGCTTCTTCTCAGTGCTGGAGTTTTCTTCTCAGCGCCGCAGTAGGAGCAATCAGACGCTTTGGTCTTCTGGCTCCACATTGTCGCCCTAACCCCGTGACATTACGTTTTTTTTTCCAATCTATGTAATTATCTATCTATATAAGGAACATTGAAATATATAGATATAATAGATATGTTTAATTAATTTGTCGTTTATGAATATTTTTACTTTTGCGCCTAGTTACTCTTTTCCGTCAGCCATTTATTGCTCCTTTCAGCATAATATACATTAGGGTTATTAGCCACAAAATAAATTGTACATGCTATTTAGAGATACTTTAATAAATGAATTGTCGAAGCATGAAGCTTAGATTTATTACATGTCATAGTTTCCCTCTATTGTCACTAACGTGGCAATGTAATTTTGAGTGCATGTCTATATTAGCTTATTAATCAGTCTGAGACTAGTTTAACCTCAGAATTAAAGTCCGTGGTATTTCTAATCCTGCTCTCATTTCATCAGTTCAATCCAGTCATTTATTCAAATTATCATAATTAATGCTGTAAAATAGTCAGTGGGCCATGAAATAAGGCAAAATAATATAATTCAACATTCTGGAAGTTTCACTGTCTAACATTGAAAATGTTAGCTGTACAAAAGTGCTAAATTGCTCTATAGTCTAATAACTCTACCTTAAGTGCTCGGATAATGGAGCCGTATAATTGTCAGAAAATGATGTTCGTTAAAAACAAGCTGAAAAGTACACTAGAAAAGGATTTAAGATGCATTTACAATATTGGGCTGTCAAAACAGTCCGCCGATCACCTGATGAACGAGCGAAACACTCGTTCATTGGGGGTGAAATGATTAAAAGGTTGCACTTAAACGTTGCGGCCGTGGTGCTACGCAACTGCAATGACTGAGCAAAGCCTTAAACTGACTTAAAAATCCTCATTTTTGGCAGGACATCATCCTGTGTAAACATATTTCATGGATATTTCATGTAGCCAATCAGTGGTTGGTTAATGTCACGATTGGCCAATATTAATGCACTTTCATGCTGCTTTTAGACGAATCCATAATTTAGAATTGAAAGTTTCTAAGAACACTCATTCCCAACTATCAGGCCATCTAAACAGCCCAGCGGTCACTTAGCAAAACACTCGTCCGTCAAGTACAATAGCTTTTAAGCCTTGTCAACATATTAACAATTTTTTTTACTTATAGTATTGTGGTTCTAGACAGACGAATCCCATATAAGTTGGCATGCATACAACACAAAGGAGCATGTTCACACTGTGGCCATTACACAAACAAAGCCCAAGATAGAAACAAAATGAGCACAATCCCTGCTGTAAGTAAAAAGAAACAGTGCATATAAATAACATAAGGTACTTAGTAAACATTATTTTTTATTTTTAAAAAAAGCATCAAATCCATCCCACTGCAACAAGGTGTACCCAAATCAGGATGGTCCCACACTATGTCTAATATTAAAACCTTACCAGATGTCAAAAACGTCATCAATGTTACTAAGGGCAGAGCAGGACCCAGGCCCGACTGTGAACACCCAGCCATAGGAAGCTATATAAGTGTCATGCCCAGCTCAAAGAGAGGAAGGCCGCAACCTTGTTTGTACTAAGTATAAGAATGTAAAGCAAAAAAAAAAAAAAAGGAGCCAGAGGATAAGTTGATATGCATGCAATGTACAGGTCCTTCTCAAAAAATTAGCATATAGTGTTAAATTTCATTATTTACCATAATGTAATGATTACAATTAAACTTTCATATATTATAGATTCATTATCCACCAACTGAAATTTGTCAGGTCTTTTATTGTTTTAATACTGATGATTTTGGCATACAACTCCTGATAACCCAAAAAAACCTGTCTCAATAAATTAGCATATTTCACCCATCCAATCAAATAAAAGTGTTTTTTAATAACAAACAAAAAAACCATCAAATAATAATGTTCAGTTATGCACTCAATACTTGGTCGGGAATCCTTTGGCAGAAATGACTGCTTCAATGCGGCGTGGCATGGAGGCAATCAGCCTGTGACACTGCTGAGATGTTATGGAGGCCCAGGATGCTTCAATAGCGGCCTTAAGCTCATCCAGAGTGTTGGGTCTTGCGTTTCTCAACTTTCTCTTCACAATATCCCACAGATTCTCTATGGGGTTCAGGTCAGGAGAGTTGGCAGGCCAATTGAGTACAGTAATACCATGGTCAGTATACTATTTACCAGTGGTTTTGGCACTGTGAGCAGGTGCCAGGTCGTGCTGAAAAATGAAATCTTCATCTCCATAAAGCATTTCAGCCGATGGAAGCATGAAGTGCTCCAAAATCTCCTGATAGCTAGCTGCATTGACCCTGCCCTTGATGAAACACAGTGGACCAACACCAGCAGCTGACATGGCACCCCACACCATCACTGACTGTGGGTACTTGACACTGGACTTCAGGCATTTTGGCATTTCCTTCTCCCCAGTCTTCCTCCAGACTCTGGCACCTTGATTTCCGAATGACATGCAAAATTTGCTTTCATCAGAAAAAAGTACTTGGGACCACTTAGCAACAGTCCAGTGCTGCTTCTCTGTAGCCCAGGTCAGGCGCCTCTGCCGCTGTTTATGGTTCAAAAGTGGCTTTACCTGGGGAATGCGGCACCTGTAGCCCATTTCCTGCACACGCCTGTGCACGGTGGCTCTGGATGTTTCCACACCAGACTCAGTCCACTGCTTCCTCAGGTTCCCCAAGGTCTGGAATCGGTCCTTCTCCACAATCTTCCTCAGGGTCCGGTCTCCTCTTCTCGTTGTACAGCGTTTTCTGCCACATTGTTTCCTTCCAACAGACTTACCATTGAGGTGCCTTGATACAGCACTCTGGGAACAGCCTATTTGTTGAGAAATTTCTTTCTGGGTCTTACCCTCTTGCTTGAGGGTGTCAATGATGGCCTTCTTGACATCTGTCAGGTCGCTAGTCTTACCCATGATGGGGGTTTTGAGTAATGAACCAGGCAGGGAGTTTATAAAAGCCTCAGGTATCTTTTGCATGTGTTTAGAGTTAATTAGTTGATTCAGAAGATTAGGGTAATAGGTCGTTTAGAGAACCTTTTCTTGATATGCTAATTTATTGAGACCGGTTTTTTGGGTTATCAGGAGTTGTATGCCAAAATCATCAGTATTAAAACAATAAAAGACCTGACAAATTTCAGTTGGTGGATAATGAATCTATAATATATGAAAGTTTAATTGTAATCATTACATTATGGTAAATAATGAAATTTAACACTATATGCTAATTTTTTGAGAAGGACCTGTATACTGTAGGAGCATGTTCGCACTGGCCATTAAACAGACAAAGCGTAGGATAGAAGGATAGAAATAAAATTAGCAAAAACCCTGCTGTAAGTAAGCAAAAAGTAATAGTGCATATAAAATAACATAGGATACTTCATAAGCAAAGTTTTTGATTAAAAAAACGTAAAAGCCATCCCACCGCAACATAAGGGCAGAGCAGGACCGAAGCCCCACTGTAGACACTCAGATCAATAGATAGACAGATGGCCATTGCTTTTTTGTAACCACTTTATAAGATACTGGATGGTGGCCCGATTCTAACGCATCGGGTATTCTAGAATATGTATGTAGTTTATTTATGAAGTTTTCAGAATAATGCAATTTATACACAGGATTCAACCGGCCGGCCGCGACCAATTAGCAAAGCGTGGTTCAAATTCCGCACCAGTTCGCAGGCAGACTGCGCCTGTCGCTGATTGTTCGCGGCCGGGCGTGACCAATCAGTGAAGCCAGGGCTGGCTCCAGGTTTTTGAGGGCCCCGGGCGAAAGAGTCTCAGTAGGCCCCACTCTTTAACACATACCACGATTCATGATGCACAGATACAGCAGAGAAATATAGCACAGCCAAGTAGCGTATAACACAGCCCACATAGTATATAACACAGCCCACATAGTATATAGCACAGCCACGTAGTATATAGCACAGCCATGTAGTATATAGCACAGCCACGTAGTATATAACACAGCCACGTAGTATATTGCCTAGCCACGTAGTATATTGCCCAGCCATGTAGTATATTACCCAGCCACATAGTATATTGCCCATCCACGTAGTATATTGCCCAGCCACATAGTATATTGCCCAGCCACATAGTATATTGCTCAGCCACATAGCATATTGCCCAGCCAGGTAGTATATAGCACAGACACATAGTATATAGCACAGACACGTAGTATATTGCCCAGCCACATAATATATTGCACAACCACGTAGTATTTTGCACAGCCACGTAATATATTGCACAGCCACATAATATATTGCACAGCAACATAGTATATAGAACAGCCACATAGTATATAGCACAGAGACGTAGTATATAACACTGCCCATGCAGTATATAACAAAGGCCATGTAGTATAACATAGTAACATAGTAACATAGTTAGTAAGGCCGAAAAAAGACATTTGTCCATCCAGTTCAGCCTATATTCCGTCATAATAAATCCCCAGATCTACGTCCTTTTACAGAACCTAATAATTGTATGATACAATATTGTTCTGCTCCAGGAAGACATCCAGGCCTCTCTTGAACCCCTCGACTGAGTTCGCCATCACCACCTCCTCAGGCAAGCAATTCCAGATTCTCACTGCCCTAACAGTAAAGAATCCTCTTCTATGTTGGTGGAAAAACCTTCTCTCCTCCAGACGCAAAGAATGCCCCCTTGTGCCCGTCACCTTCCTTGGTATAAACAGATCCTCAGCGAGATATTTGTATTGTCCCCTTATATACTTATACATGGTTATTAGATCGCCCCTCAGTCGTCTTTTTTCTAGACTAAATAATCCTAATTTCGCTAATCTATCTGGGTATTGTAGTTCTCCCATCCCCTTTATTAATTTTGTTGCCCTCCTTTGTACTCTCTCTAGTTCCATTATATCCTTCCTGAGCACCGGTGCCCAAAACTGGACACAGTACTCCATGTGCGGTCTAACTAGGGATTTGTACAGAGGCAGTATAATGCTCTCATCATGTGTATCCAGACCTCTTTTAATGCACCCCATGATCCTGTTTGCCTTGGCAGCTGCTGCCTGGCACTGGCTGCTCCAGGTAAGTTTATCATTAACTAGGATCCCCAAGTCCTTCTCCCTGTCAGATTTACCCAGTGGTTTCCCGTTCAGTGTGTAATGGTGATATTGATTCCTTCTTCCCATGTGTATAACCTTACATTTATCATTGTTAAACCTCATCTGCCACCTTTCAGCCCAAGTTTCCAACTTATCCAGATCCATCTGTAGCAGAATACTATCTTCTCTTGTATTAACTGCTTTACATAGTTTTGTATCATCTGCAAATATCGATATTTTACTGTGTAAACCTTCTACCAGATCATTAATGAATATGTTGAAGAGAACAGGTCCCAATACTGACCCCTGCGGTACCCCACTGGTCACAGCGACCCAGTTAGAGACAATACCATTTATAACTACCCTCTGCTTTCTATCACTAAGCCAGTTACTAACCCATTTACACACATTTTCCCCCAGACCAAGCATTCTCATTTTGTGTACCAACCTCTTGTGCGGCACGGTATCAAACGCTTTGGAAAAATCGAGATATACCACGTCCAATGACTCACCGTGGTCCAGCCTATAGCTTACCTCTTCATAAAAATTGATTAGATTGGTTTGACAGGAGCGATTTCTCATAAACCCATGCTGATATGGAGTTAAACAGTTATTCTCATTGAGATAATCCAGAATAACATCCCTCAGAAACCCTTCAAATATTTTACCAACAATAGAGGTTAGACTTACTGGCCTATAATTTCCAGGTTCACTTTTAGAGCCCTTTTTGAATATTGGCACCACATTTGCTATGCGCCAGTCCTGCGGAACAGACCCTGTCGCTATAGAGTCCCTAAAAATAAGAAATAATGGTTTATCTATTACATTACTTAGTTCCCTTAGTACTCGTGGGTGTATGCCATCCGGACCCGGAGATTTATCTATTTTAATCTTATTTAGCCGGTTTCGCACCTCTTCTTGGGTTAGATTGGTGACCCTTAATATAGGGTTTTCATTGTTTCTTGGGATTTCACCTAGCATTTCATTTTCCACCGTGAATACCGTGGAGAAGAAGGTGTTTAATATGTTAGCTTTTTCCTCGTCATCTACAACCATTCTTTCCTCACTATTTTTTAAGGGGCCTACATTTTCAGTTTTTATTCTTTTACTATTGATATAGTTGAAGAACAGTTTGGGATTAGTTTTACTCTCCTTAGCAATGTGCTTCTCTGTTTCCTTTTTGGCAGCTTTAATTAGTTTTTTAGATAAAGTATTTTTCTCCCTATAGTTTTTTAGAGCTTCAATGGTGCCATCCTGCTTTAGTAGTGCAAATGCTTTCTTTTTACTGTTAATTGCCTGTCTTACTTCTTTGTTTAGCCACATTGGGTTTTTCCTATTTCTAGTCCTTTTATTCCCACAAGGTATAAACCGCTTACACTGCCTATTTAGGATGTTCTTAAACATTTCCCATTTATTATCTGTATTCTCATTTCTGAGGATATTGTCCCAGTCTACCAGATTAAGGGCATCTCTAAGCTGGTCAAACTTTGCCTTCCTAAAGTTCAGTGTTTGTGACTCCCTGACAAGTCCCCCTAGTGAAAGACAGGTGAAACTGTACAATATTGTGGTCGCTATTTCCTAGATGCCCAACCACCTGCAGATTTGTTATTCTGTCAGGTCTATTAGATAGTATTAGGTCTAAAAGTGCTGCTCCTCTGGTTGGATTCTGCACCAATTGTGAAAGATAATTTTTCTTGGTTATTAGCAGAAACCTGTTGCCTTTATGGGTTTCACAGGTTTCTGTTTCCCAGTTAATATCCGGGTAGTTAAAGTCCCCCATAACCAGGACCTCATTATGGGTTGCAGCTTCATCTATCTGCTTTAGAAGTAGACTTTCCATGCTTTCTGTATAGAGCACAGTAATGTAGTATATTGCCCTGCCACTTAATATATACCACAGCCATGTAGTATATAGCACAGCCCACATAGTATATAGCACAGAGATATAGTATATAACACAGCCCACATAGTATATAACACAGCCCACGTAGTATATAGCAATGTGGGCACCATATCCCTGTTAAAAAAATAATTAAAATAAAAAAGTTATATACTCACCCTCCGTCAGCCCCCCGTATTCAGCCCAGGTGTTTACCGATGCTCCTCGCGACGCTCCGGTCCCAAGAGTGCTTTGCGGTCTCGCGAGATGATGACGTAGTGGTCTCACGAGACCGCTACATCATCATCTCGCGAGAACGCAATGCATGGACCGGTCACCGGAGCGTCGCAAGGAGCAGGAAAGGCCTGGGCTGGGTCCGGGGGGCTGACGGAGGGTGAGTATATAATGATTTTTTTTAATTATTATTTTTAACATTAGATCTTTTTAACTATTGATGCTGTATGGGCAGCATCAATAGTAAAACGTTGGTCACACAGGGTTAATAGCAATATTAACGGAGTGCGTTACATCGCGGCATAATGCGGTACGATAACGCTTCCATTAACCCTGTGTGAGTGCTGATTGGAGGGGAGTATGGAGCGGGCACTGACTGCAGGGGAGTAGGGAGCGGCCATTTCACCGCCGGACTGTGCCCGTCGCTGATTGATCGTGGCCGTTTTGCTGCAACCAGTCAGCGACTTGGGATTTCCGTGATAGACAGACAAACGGAAGTGACCCTTAGACAATTATATAGTAGATGTACACATAGTAGCTCAGCCTTGCAGTGCTGGGGTCCTGGGTTTGAATCCCTCCAAGCACAACATCTGCAAGGAGTTTGTATGTTCTCCCGTGGATTTCCTCCGGGTTCTCTGGTTTCCTTCCACACTCTAAATGCATACTGATAGGGAATGTGAGCTCCAATGAGGACAGCGATAATGATGCCTGTACAGTGCTGCCGAATATGATGCTATATAAGTCCATAAATAGGTAGTGATGTCCACTCTCTAGATTTTCTGCACCGCGAACCCTGCCCACCCATCTTGCTAACATACCATATCTTTAATGAGAGCAAATTATAGGTGTCTGCTATCCTTTCTCGGTTCATTTAAGGTTAAGGCATAAAGGGAAATGTGTCTTTAGCATTAGGGTCCCATCTGCAAAAGGTCGTTTGTCATTGGCAGATGGGCTCACACACTTTGATCAAAGTATGCACTAAGAACCTTATGGTTACAGATGTGTAGCGATAGAAGAATTTATATAATTATTCAGAATGCTATCCCATAGTGTTTGTACTTGCACATGCGTATTCAATTAATACTATAGGTAGCGCTAGCCAATCTCTAGATTTTCTGCATCAGCGCTGGCACTGACAGACTCTGTAGAGATATAACTCATTTACAAATGAATTGGCAGCTCCTAGTACCAAGAGGAAAGACAGAGGAATCTTATTTTGCAAAGTTCTAAGAAAAGGTTTTCCAGTATTGTTATTTTACGAGGAATACATTTGTGTACTATTACAAGAGATATTTCGGGAGAGCTGACTCATCCTCTTTCCTGCAGTATTCATATATGAGTCTTGGCTTCATACATGTATGATTGGATAATTCATGGAGATGTTCTTTAAATGCTGTATCAAAGCATATAATATTAATTACGTGTTTTATGGATAGGACTTCAGTTTCAGTTTGGTGGAGGTCCAACACCCAGCACTCCTACAGATGAGCGGTTGTTATTAGTTCCTGTGGTGTTTGAATATAACTGCAGATGATCTTCTATTGTCTTAAATGGTAGATCTACTACTTTTATATTTAAGTCTTCAGTATCAGATCGGTGAAGGTCCAACACCCCGGACTCGCAATGATCAGCTGTTCTGGGTGCCAGTATTCAATTGGATGTTGGCAGTTGCGGTGCTGAACAGTACAACTCCATCACTTGTGTAGTGGCCTTAAATGGGTACTACATATCCTGCCCAATTCGATTGAATAGAAGTGGATCTGCAGTACCCAGCTGCGCCCACTACACAGTTGATGAAGCTATACTATTCAGGTTCGCAACTGCTAACATTTGGTTGCTGTGGGCACAGAGGACAGCTAATCTTATATTGATGACCTATGCTGTGGATAAGTCATCAATATAAAAGTAGTGAAGCAGCCCTTTAGATAGGTCCAGGAACTGCTAATGTCCAGCTGCCACTCGCACAGAGAACATCGGCTCTGATTTTGATTATCAATCATATCATCAATATAATAGTAGAGTAGCAACACTTTAAATAGGATCAGATGTGTAGTAACTGTCAGAGGCCGCTATACAGTTGTTGGAGCTTTAGTGTTCAGCTCTTCAACTGCTAATATGTGGCTACCACTGGTACAAAAGCCAGCTGATCGGATATAGATGACCTATTCTATAGATAGGTCATCAACATAAAAATAGCGGAGCGCCCCTTTGAATAGGAGCTGATCTGCAGTACTTGGCAGTGACCGCTACACTTTAAATGGAGCTGGAGTCTAGCTCCATTCAATGTGTTTATGTCGGAGCCCCTGGAGCTGATCGGTATGAGTGCTGGGTGTTGGATGCGCACCAATCTGATATTGATGACCTATCCTATGGATAATCATCAATATTATGTGCCTGGAAAACCCTTTGGAATACTTGAACGATTGCTATTAATGGCTTCCATCTGGTTAGGTATGCCATTGTAAAACAGCTCATTTCTGCACCGCTGTTTTTCGGTTGGACATCAGCGTCTATTAATGTCTTGCAGCTTGATACCACAGCTATGTGGAATACTTCTGGCTGGAATTAATATGTTCTCATAACTGGAAAAGTAATCTTGTGTTATACCCCAGCATCACCACTGCGGAGAAGTGGCCGCACTAATGTGCTAGCTCATCTAAAAATCTATTAAACAAAATGTATTTTAGATGCAAGATAATTTTATGAGCATTACTTAATTTTTATTCACAATACCCCATCCACATCATACACTGATTACCTAACTAATTCTGTTTTCTGCTCCGCGCGGCGCTAATGGGTGCAACTCCCTCACATACTGTAGCACAAGACGTGAGCTTATTATATCATTACACCACGAGACCCTGATTAAGTCTCTTGTATTATTAGAATGTGCCTGGCCAACATAAAAAAATGTTTAGTGCAGACGATTTTCCGCACTAATGATAATCTACAGCTATAATTTAGGTAAACTCAATGCGCGCACAGCTCACTTTCTATAACTATAAAGCATCTAATCTGTACCAATAAGTAGAAAGCAACATATAATGCTAAAATACTGTGTCAGTGTCCCTACTCTAGACTGAATGGATACAGTAAAACAGGTGATATGAAAATAAAAATCAGTTTTGATAGACGACATAATTGGCAGGTAATAGTAGGGAAGAACTTCCATTTTGCAAATTGTTTTTCCCATTGAGTTATGTGCTATAATGTGAATCAGTCCTTATGTTTCCGTGCCATCTTATTAACCACACATCAAACTAAACTTGATGGTCCTTCTGAATATAACAGGGAGGAATCAGCTCCACCCATGGTATCGGGAGGATGGATTATATTATTTTCCCCAATTTAGTGGAAATAAAAAGTTGGGCTTTCCTTTTTTCTTGCCACTTTTTAAAAAGAGGCAAAAACAGACCAGGTTATATGAAAGCACAGGACTACCATCAGTCAGGTCATCTGCCACCTCTGTAACAAATCTTTTTATTAAGTGCACATCACCACCCAAAATATCTTACCTCTCATGATGACCTTCAATTTAAAGGGAACCTGTCACCCCCAAAATCGATGGTGAGGTAAGCCCACCGTCATCAGGGGCTTATCTACAGCATTCTGTAATGCTATAGATAAGCCCCCGATGTAACCTGAAAAAGGAGAAAAAGAGGTTAGATTATACTCACCCAGGGGTGTTCCCGCCGCGGTCCGGCCAAATGGGTGTCTCAAGTCCGCTCCAGCTCCTCCTATCTTCATTCCATGACGTCCTCTTCTGGTCTTCACGCTGCCGCTCCGGCGCAGGCGTACTTTGTCTGCCCTCTTGAGGGCAGAGCAAAGTGCTGCAGTGCGCAGGCGCCAGGCCTCTCTGACCTTTCCCGTCACCTGGGCACTGCAGTACTTTGCTCTGCCCTCAACAGGGCAGACAAAGTACACCTTCACCGGAGCCACGGCGTGAAGACCTGAAGAGGACATCATGGAATGAAGATGGGAGGCGCTGTTCCGGACCTGAGACACCCATTGGAGCAGGACCGCCCCTGGGTGAGTATAATCTAACCTCTTTTTCTCCTCTTTCAGGTAACATCGGCGGCTTATCTACAGCATTACAGAATGCTGTAGATAAGCCCCTGATGACGGTAAGCTTACCTCACCATCGATTTTGGGGGTGACAGGTTCCCTTTAAAGCTACTAGTATAGGCCTATTGCTTCCCGCGAGGTCTTTGGCCCCACAGAGTAAAATTCAGGTACAGGATCTGCTATTATTCTAATCCACATGAACCTAACCAATCAGCTATAATAAGATTATAGCATGGCCAGGAGTGTATTAATAAAACTTAACCTTTAATGGGTATATTAAAAACAAAAGCCAATATACAGGTCCTTCTCAAAAAATTAGCATATAGTGTTAAATTTCATTATTTACCATAATGTAATGATTACAATTAAACTTTCATATATTATATATTCATTATCCACCAACTGAAATTTGTCAGGTCTTTTATTGTTTTAATACTGATGATTTTGGCATACAACTCCTGATAACCCAAAAAACCTGTCTCAATAAATTAGCATATTTCACCCATCCAATCAAATAAAAGTGTTTTTTAATAACAAACAAAAAAACCATCAAATAATAATGTTCAGTTATGCACTCAATACTTGGTCGGGAATCCTTTGGCAGAAATGACTGCTTCAATGCGGCGTGGCATGGAGGCAATCAGCCTGTGACACTGCTGAGATGTTATGGAGGCCCAGGATGCTTCAATAGCGGCCTTAAGCTCATCCAGAGTGTTGGGTCTTGCGTCTCTCAACTTTCTCTTCACAATATCCCACAGATTCTCTATGGGGTTCAGGTCAGGAGAGTTGGCAGGCCAATTGAGCACAGTAATACCATGGTCAGTAAACCATTTACCAGTGGTTTTGGCACTGTGAGCAGGTGCCAGGTCGTGCTGAAAAATGAAATCTTCATCTCCATAAAGCATTTCAGCCGATGGAAGCATGAAGTGCTCCAAAATCTCCTGATAGCTAGCTGCATTGACCCTGCCCTTGATGAAACACAGTGGACCAACACCAGCAGCTGACATGGCACCCCACACCATCACTGACTGTGGGTACTTGACACTGGACTTCAGGCATTTTGGCATTTCCTTCTCCCCAGTCTTCCTCTAGACTCTGGCACCTTGATTTCCGAATGACATGCAAAATTTGCTTTCATCAGAAAAAAGTACTTGGGACCACTTAGCAACAGTCCAGTGCTGCTTCTCTGTAGCCCAGGTCAGGCGCCTCTGCCGCTGTTTATGGTTCAAAAGTGGCTTTACCTGGAGAATGCGGCACCTGTAGCCCATTTCCTGCACACGCCTGTGCACGGTGGCTCTGGATGTTTCCACACCAGACTCAGTCCACTGCTTCCTCAGGTTCCCCAAGGTCTGGAATCGGTCCTTCTCCACAATCTTCCTCAGGGTCCGGTCTCCTCTTCTCGTTGTACAGCGTTTTCTGCCACATTGTTTCCTTCCAGACTTACCATTGAGGTGCCTTGATACAGCACTCTGGGAACAGCCTATTTGTTGAGAAATTTCTTTCTGGGTCTTACCCTCTTGCTTGAGGGTGTCAATGATGGCCTTCTTGACATCTGTCAGGTCGCTAGTCTTACCCATGATGGGGGTTTTGAGTAATGAACCAGGCAGGGAGTTTATAAAAGCCTCAG
Source organism: Ranitomeya imitator (assembly GCF_032444005.1). Classification (NCBI taxonomy): domain Eukaryota; kingdom Metazoa; phylum Chordata; class Amphibia; order Anura; family Dendrobatidae; genus Ranitomeya; species Ranitomeya imitator. The sequence goes on from NC_091284.1 coordinate 79,772,034, forward strand.
GTATCTTTTGCATGTGTTTAGAGTTAATTAGTTGATTCAGAAGATTAGGGTAATAGGTCGTTTAGAGAACCTTTTCTTGATATGCTAATTTATTGAGACAGGTTTTTTGGGTTATCAGGAGTTGTATGCCAAAATCATCAGTATTAAAACAATAAAAGACCTGACAAATTTCAGTTGGTGGATAATGAATCTGTAATATATGAAAGTTTAATTGTAATCATTACATTATGGTAAATAATGAAATTTAACACTATATGCTAATTTTTTGAGAAGGACCTGTATGCCTCAGACATACATACATTTTTACAAAGTGCAAGTGCTCATTATTAACAGTGCTCTTCTCAAAAAATGGTTGGATCTCACCTATACACGTTCTTGTTCACTCTCTTCTCAGATTTGTCCAACCTTGAGGAGAATGAATGGCAGGAGGAGGAGGGTAAATGTAAGAGTGGAATATTCCCTATATTTTTCCTTGTCGTGCCCCTGCTTTGCTCCCGCCCTGACAAGGGTAGTACCCAAGTGTGGACCTATTTAAGGGTAGCCCATATGAACCGTGTCGCCTCCTCCCGCCATCCATTTCCTTCATGGTTGGACAGATCTGCACTTTTGGAAAAATGTATGTTTTCCCTTGTAGGACATTTTTTTTTAGTTATACAGCTGAAGTCTCATTTCACCAGACAAGACAATATTGCATCCGACAGTTCGGTATTTTTTATCACGTAGAAATAAGTCAGTATAGCAAACCCACAGGCGGCTTGTAAATTTACCGGGCTGCAACAATATAAGAAAGTCTGTCTTTTCTTTCCAACAAATAGTTTATATAAAAAACACAGCTGCTATCTACCAGTTTCACAGAGTGCAAGGAGATGGAAGCAAAGCCTCCCTGTGATCCCAAGAATAACGGAGAAACTTCACTGGACACGGGCGCCTGTTCTATCACTTTTTGACAAGATCCTCTTGCTTCACTTCCCAACAACTTTGAATACAATTCAGAACATAGTAACGAACCATCTACAACTAGAAAAAAAGGTTTTGGGAAGGTTCTTAAATCCATCCAACTATATGAATTCAAAAGTTTCAATACACTAAAGTACTCCTACCACTGCTCCATCATACTCTGTAAGTGTATTGAAGGTTTTGAATTCATATTTTTTTTATATATCTTTGCATAGAATTAGAAACATGGAAAACATTTATATGAAGTAGTGATACAGGAAAGATATATACCGTATTTTTCCGACCATAAGACGCACTTTTTTTCCTCCAAATTTGGGAGGAAAGTGTGGGTGCGTCTTATGGTACGGATGTAGCATGTGGGGAGGGGGGCAGCAGTGAGTGGGATCGCACTGTTATCCCACTTCAGGATGTCCCCGCTGCCCAGAATCAGCGCTAGAGAAACCATGTGCTCCCGATGATTAAGTGCAGTGAATATTCATTAGCGGCTCCCCGCCCACCTATCAGCTGAGCGGTGAGCCGGGAGCAGCAAATGCTTAAGCAGGGACACACATGGCTTCTCCAGCGCTGATTCCTGCAGCAGCTGGGCAGGTCTGTGTGTCCGGGGGAGAGGAGGCAGCAGCAGGGGCCAAGGGAGAGAGGAGATGGCTGCATACCTGCCTGCCATGCCTGGGCTGGACGCTGAGTTCTGTGCAGGAGGACCTGTGATGATGTCAGGAGTGGGCGGGCTGGAGCATCACATGGCAGCTCAGAGCCCTCCCTCTTCCTGACATCATCACAGGTCCTTCAGGCTCTCCAGTCTCCACTAGAATCTGCAGCTTCCTCATAACCTGTGCTGTGGAAAGGAAAGCAGTCATGGGATGCTCCAGCTTTAACCTCACCACAGTGTGGCTGGCTGCCACATTTAAGAGGTTAGTCTTTACAAAACACACCAAAGCACTCTGCCACTCCTTTGGTAAACTATAACTCCCAGCATGTCATAGGATCTGCAGGACATGCTGGGAATTATAGTTCTCCCATGGGATTTTAAAGCAGCACTCCAGTGTTATTTTGCAGTGCTGGAGTGGTGCTTTAAATATAAGCCCTGTGCCCCCATTCTTATACTCCAGCATATATACCCTCCAGCATCTTCATATAGTGCTTTACAGACACCGCACTGGTCCCACAGCTTCCAACATAATAACATACTATTATATATAATAACACCACATATAATAGTATGTCATTTATGTTATTAAATATTTTACCACATTTTTTAGCTTCAAATATTTTTTTTCCCTATTTTCCACCTCTAAAACCTGGGTGCGCCTTATAGTCCGGTGCGTCTTATAGTCCGAAAAATACGGTACCATATCTTTGTACCGTGTGAGAAAATTATTTAGACGTTAGAGTCCTGAGTGGTTGATACCTTTTAATGGCTAAGTGTAAAGTTTGTAACAAATTTCAAGCTTTCGAGACTACGCAGAACCATTCATCAGGCAAAGATTAAAGCAAGTTCTGAAGAATCACACATTTATGCATAACACAGCACTCTCACGTCTACTACCACTACTTCATAGAAAATGATTTAGACGTGAGAGTCCTCAGTGGTTGATACCTTTTAATGACTAACTGAAAAGATGGTAACAAATTGCAAGCTTTCGAGACTATGCATGCCCCTTCTGGTCTGGTTCTATGTTGTGATCACCCCAGAAGGTCTGTAGAGCAAAAGAGAAAGTAGAATGGACCTACCGGTAGCAAAACATTTTTGTATCCCCGGTAATAGCATCATGGACATAGATATTTACATGTTTTAAAAGGTAATTTCAAATCTCAGAGAGATAGAAGAGTCTATGAGTATAAACTCATGACGACCTTTGACACACTTAGTGCAGGAATGAATATTTCGCATGGATTTATGTTTTTTTACATCAGTTAAGGAATTTGCTCTTCAGACCTTCTGGGGTCATCAAAACATAGAACCAGACCAGAAGGGACTTGCGTAGTCTCGAAAGCTTGCAATTTGTTACCATCTTTTCAGTTAGTCATTAAAAGGTATCAACCACTGAGGACTCTAACATCTAAATTACTTTCTATGAAGTAGTGAGTAATTTGTGGATGTCTCCTCTTCTTTTATATGCAAATTGCCTCTTCAGTAGTGTTGAGCATTCCAATGCTGCAAATATTGGGTATCGGCCGATATTTACTGTATCGGATTTCCGATACTGAGTTCCGATATTTTTAAAATATTGGATACCGGAATCGGAAGTTCCTATAGTGCAATGATGGACTTTAATGGAGTGTGGGCAGTGCATCGGCGGAGACTGCGTCTGTGTGTGCGGGCGGGGTCTGTGTGTGACCTTGGGGGGATCTGTGCAGGCTGCCGGGGGTCTGTGCGGGCCTGCCGGGGGTCTGTGCGGGCCTGCCGGGGGTCTGTGCGGGCCTCTTGGGGGTCTGTGCATCCTGCTGGGGGTCTGTGTGGCCTGCCGGGGGTCTGTACGGGCCTCTCGGGGGTCTGTGTGGCCTGCCGGGGGTCTGTGCGGCCTGCCGGGGGTCTGTGTGGGCCTGCCGGGGGTCTGTGCGCCCGACCGGGGGTCTGTGCGGCCTGCCGGGGGTCTGTACGGGCCTCTCGAGGTTCTGTGCGGCCGGCCGGGGGTCTGTGTGGCCTGCCGGGGGTCTGTATGGGCCTCTCAGGGGGTCTGTGCGGCCTGCCGGGGGTCTGTGCGGCCTGCCGGAGGTCTGTACGGGCCTCTCTCAGGTCTGTGCAGCCTGCCGGGGGTCTGTACGGTCTGCCGGGGGTCTGTATGGGCCTCTCTGGGGTCTGTGCGGCCTGCTGGAGGTCTGTGCGGGTGTGCAGGCATTGTCCGATGGAACTACAAATCCCATCGGGCTATGCCTGCTACAATGGCAGTGATTGACACATTAGCCAATGATGGGACAGTAGTAGTCCCATCAACCGGCTAATGTGTTGAATGTAAAAAAAAAAAATACATACAACATACATAAAACATACTACATACATACAACATACATACATACATACAACATGCATACATACATACAACATACAACATACTACATACATACAACATACTACATACATACAACATACATACTGCTTGCACACTACATACATACTACTTACACACTACATACATACTACATACTACATACATACTACATACAGTACAGACCAAAAGTTTGGACACATCTTCTCATTTAAAGATTTTTCTGTATTTTCATGACTATGAAAATTGTACATTCATACCGAAGGCATCAAAACTATGAATTAACACATGTGGAATTATATACTTAACAAAAAAGTGTGAAACAACTGAAATTATGTCTTATATTCTAGGTTCTTCAAAGTAGCCACCTTTTTCTTTCATGACTGCTTTGCACACTCTTAGCATTCTCTTGATGAGCTTTAAGAGGTAGTCACCGGGAATGGTTTTAACTTCACCGGTGTGCCCTGTCAGGTTTAATAAGTGGATTTTCTTGCCTTATAAATGGGATTGGGACCATCAGTTGTGTTGTGCAGAAGTCTGGTTGATACATAGCTGATAGTTCTACTGAATAGACTGTTAGAATTTGTATTATGGCAAGAAAAAAGCAGCTAAGTAAAGAAAAACGAGTGGCCATCATTACTTTAAGAAATAAAAGTCAATCAGTCCAAAATATTGGGAAAACTTTGAATGTGTCCCCAAGTGCAGTGGCAAAAACCATCAAGCGCTACAAAGAAACTGGCTCACATGAGGACCACCCCAGGAAAGGAAGACCAAGAGTCACCTCTGCTTCTGAGGATAAGTTTATTCGAGTCACCAGCCTCAGAAATCGCAGGTTAACAGCAGCTCAGATTAGAGACTAGGTCAATGCCACACAGAGTTGTAGCAGCAGACACATTTCTACAACAACTGTTAAGAGGAGACTTTGTGCAGCAGGCCTTCATGGTAAAATAGCTGCTAGGAAACCACTGCTAAGGACAGGCAACAAGCAGAAGAGACTTGTTTGGTCTAAAGAACACAAGGAATGGACATTAGACCAGTGGAAATCTGTGCTTTGGTCTGATGAGTCCAAATTTGAGATCTTTGGTTCCAACCACCGTGTCTTTGTGCAGCGCAGAAAAGGTGAATGGATGGACTCTACGTGCCTGGTTCTCACCATGAAGCATAGAGGAGGAGGTGTGATGGTGTGGGGGTGCTTTGCTGGTGACACTGTTGGGGATTTATTCAAAATTGAAGGCATACTGAACCAGCATGGCTACCACAGCATCTTGCAGCAGCACGTTATTCAATCCGGTTTGCGTTTAGTTGGACCATCATTTAGTTTTCAACAGGACAATGACCCCAAACACACCTCCAGGCTGTGTAAGGGCTATTTGACCATGAAGGAGAGTGATGGGGTGCTACGCCAGATGACCTGGCTTCTATAGATGGTTGGGGTGAGCTGGACCGCAGAGTGAAGGCAAAAGGGCCAACAAGTGCTAAGCATCTCTGGGAACTCCTTCAAGAGTGTTGGAAGAGAATGCCAAGAGTGTGCTAAGCAGTCAACAAAGCAAAAGATGGCCACTTTGAAGAACCTAAAATATAAGACATATTTTCAGCTGTTTCACACTTTTTTGTTAAGTATATAATTCCACATGTGTTAATTCATAGTTTTGATGCCTTCAGTGTGAATTTACAATTTTCATAGTCATGAAAATACAGAAAAATCTTTAAATGAGAAAGTGTGTCCAAATTTTTGGTCTGTACTGTATGTAGTATGTATGTATATATGTATGTATGTATGTATGTATGTATGTAGTATGTATGTAGTATGTATGTATGTTGTATGTATGTTTTATGTAGTATGTATGTTTTTTTTTTTTACATTCAACACATTAGCCGGATGATGGGACTACTACTGTCCCATCATTGGCTAATGTGTCAATCACTGCCATTGTAATAGGCATAGCCCGATGGGACTTGTAGTCCCATCGGATGATGCCTGCACACCGGCACAGACCCCTGGCAGGCCGCACAGACCCCAGAGAGGCCCGTACAGACCCCCGGCAGGCCACACAGACCCCAGAGAGGCCCGTCCAGACCCTCACAGGCCGCACAGACCCCTGGCAGGCCACACAGACCCCCTGAGAGGCCCGTACAGATCCACGGCAGGCCTCACAGATCCCAGAGAGGCCCGTACAGACCCCTGGCAGGCTGCACAGATACCCAGCAGGCCACATAGACCCCCGAGAGGCCCATTTAGACCCCCAGCAGACCGCACAGACCCCCGGCCGGCCGCACAGACTCCCGAGAGGTCCATACAGACCCCCGGCAGGCCCACACAGACCCCCGGCAGCCTGCACAGACCCCCGAGAGACCGTACAGACCCCCGGCAGGCCCGCACAGACCCCCAGAAGGCCCACACAGACCCCCCAAGGTCCCACACAGTCACGCAGTCTCCGCCCATGCACCGCCCACACTCTTCCCCCCCTCCAGAACAGGATGTCAAGGATAGAAACAGCTTATTTTAATTCCGATATTTGTGTCCCATTGACTTGCATTGGTATCGTCTATCGGTATCTGCGATATCCAATATTTTTTGGATATCGGCCGATCCAATCCGATACTGATATTTCGAATATCGGAAGGTATCGCTTAACACTACTCTTCAGAGAAAAAGAGGAATTAAACTCTGTAGATCCCCCTATTGGAAGTAGCGATCCTACAATTCACAATCAACCCTTTAACGAGTCGTGCAATATGACTTAGGATAAAAGCCAAATCAGTATCTCAATTCGCAGACACAGTGTTTCGGGCTGTTGGCCCTCGTCAGTGTGAAGCATGAGAACTAATTTGGCTAGGTGAGAGGCTCTGGACTGGGGTCTAAGGGGCAACATTTCTCCTTATAGAGAGTGACATACCAGCTCTGGCTTGTCAAGGTAAGGAGGCTTATTCGCCGTGCAATGCTCCTCTGGGAAATATAATATGCAAATTACCTCTTCAGAGAAAAAGAGGACTTAAACTCTATAGCGCCACCTGACGCCACCTTCTTTTAATATTTATGTTTTCATTATTTGACAGTCAACATGAGACAAAAAAAATCACTGTATGCTGCGTAGTAGCACCACTTCAGCGCTTCAATAAAAAAAAATGCTAGAATGGTGCTTTAAAAATGATAACATATCATATTTACATTATTATTATTATTATTATTATTATTATTATTATTATTATTATTTTAAGCACAGGGTCACTACAGAAAAAAATCACCGAATCACCAAAGTTATTATCTTATGTCAAATGCTCTACTCAACCCATGATATTATTTCAAATATCACTGTAATATTCAGAAAAAGGTTAGGCTGCTGCATAAATGAGATGAGCATGCAGAGAAACATTAGCGTAAACCCAGTAATGTTGATCTAAGGGGAAATCACACTGGAATTACCGGTGCCAGGGAAATGTGTTTGTCATTATGAAATATTACATGTAATACCGCACAAATATTCCTGGTGTATTTCTGTTGTGAAAATTAGGATGCCTTGTAAAAAAATTGTATTTAAAATGGCTGGAAATGTTATCATGTCATAATTTTTAGTAAATGCTTAGAGAAAATAATTTCAAAATATAGGCAAGATGGCACGAGTAATATGAATAAAGACAAAATTGGATCTTTTTTATATATTTTTATATTTTTTTCTCCTTTTACTAAGCAGTATAGGAAGAGAATAAAAAATGTATGAGGATTTGGTAATATTTCCATTCTAACATCAGCCATATTGGAGCTCCGTTCTACTGCACTGCTCTTAAATCACCAAAAGGTTCTCTTTCAATTGTAGTTTGTCCAATAGATACTCAGGGGAGTTCAGCTCTTGTACTCTTATACCTTCAAGCCCCTGGGCAATTTTTCGTTTTTTTGTTTTCGTTTTTTCCTTCCCTTCTTCCAAGATTCATAAGTTTTTTATTTTTCCAGCCAGATAAGGACTTATTTTTGGTGGGCTGTGAGTTGTACTGTCATGACAACCTATCGGCACCCGCGATAACGTGATGGGCTCGCCAACGGATGATATTTGTGACTTGCTTCCTGTCTGTGTGTTAAATGTTTCAGTGATTCACAGCAGCATGTAACTGGTTAACTGGTTAGTTAGAGGCACTTAATGGCTGATGAAAATGTGGAGTGCGGAGAAAGATGCAGGCTCCAAGTGTGAGCCCGTATCAAAGGCAGGGACTCGGCCGATTACTTACATAAAGAAGGGGTTAATATATTATCTGATATGGAGCTATATTTTGACCATGTGAATTTGGCCTTAAATTTACCTCTTAATTATCCATTTCTTTTTTTAACTAAAAAAGATGCATAAAAAAATTGCTCTCAAAGGTGACCAGTTAGGCTACTTTCACACTTGTGTCGTGCACCGCACGTCGCTATGCGACGTTGCGGCGCACCAACGCAAGCAGCGAAAGCGCCGCACAACGGGGGCAGCGGATGCATTTTTCCAGCGCATCCGCTGCCCCATTGTGAGGTGCGGAGAGGTGGGGCGGAGTTCCGGCCACACATGCGCGGTCGGAAAAAGCGGACCGTCAGCAGCAAAAAACATTACATGTAACGTTTTTTGCTCCCGGCGGACCGCCACAACACGGCGTAACCGTCGCACGACGGTTGCGACGTGTGTCAATGCGTCGCAATGCGTCGCTAATGTTAGTCTATGGGGCAAAAACGCATCCTGCAGACAACTTTGCAGGATGCGTTTTTTCCCCTAAACTACACATTGTGACGTATTGAAAAAATCGCTAGTGTGAAAGTAGCCTTAGGAGACTTTACTGAAAAAAAAAAAACGGTATGTGCACATAAACACTGAAAAAGTGTTGCATAAAATGAACATAGGAGAGCTCAGCAATTGTGCACGTTCCACCTTTATCACTTTTAACCACTTCAGAGTTCAGAAACCATGAAGCAGTTGAAAGAATCTACATGTTCATTCTTTGGGGCCAGCTTCTACTGGGAAAAGACACCATCGCTGGAGCCGCAGCAAGAACATCAGCTTATCAGCCAGCGAAACCACTTCAGGAAGACGATTGGTAGCGTTTCCTGAAATGGCTTCACCTGGTAAAAAATGTGATGGCTGCACCAGTTTAAAAAAAACACTGTGGAAATATTCTAGACAATGGGATACTAGCAGACTTCAACAAGCTATACATAACTTAATATAATGTGAGTATTCTTAGCATGAAGTGTTATCTGATTATCACCTTCACCAACCCGCTGATGATTTGCTTGTATAAATATTTATTTGATTTTTGTTCCTTTAGGACTGCAGGTTTCTCATTTGAGTAGAAGGTTCCACTAGTATGTCTTTTCACAAGCATTTGATTTATCTTTTTATATTTCAAACTAAATGTTGCTGATATGACTTAACACTCATTCCGAGCTTCTTATGCTAAGAACAACAGTTGAGCTCTAATGATACATTCCCAAGAATTAGGTTCAATGCAGACTTTTTCACATAAAAGGAAAATTCTGCATAAACAATTGGTGAACATGTAGCTTTCATACTGTGACGATATTTGATAAGGGGCCTCAAACTGTCCCTGGAGCTGGGATCCTAAATAACCCTGTCCTGGAGGTACTCTTGAAGGTAGAGAGGCCAGGGTCTCCAAGCTTGCTATGCTCCTGCTAAACCCTAATCTGTCTCCTCCCTCACCCCATGAGTAATGTGACAGAAATGTAAGGTAAACAAGACACAAAGACAAAACAGGGATAACAGAAAACTTATATCATACAAAAGCACAAACCAACAATAGGGAGGAGGATAGGGACAGGGAGCAATAGACTAAACGGGAATAGGGACCAGGAGATAAACACACACATACTACAGCAAACTACAGATAACTACTATAACAACCACTTAGCTTTAGCACTCAGCATAGGAAGATGAATCTTTCACCAGCAGGGACAAATGCCCAGAGCCATTATATATAGATTGAGTAAATGATATGCAGTTGCAGCTGAGAACAACCAGGCTATATGGTCTCAGCCGGCATGAAAAGAGTCCTTAACCCTCTCAGCACCGAACGAAAGGTAGTCCATTTAAAATAGGACATGAATCACACCATCTCTATAAAAGAGTGCGATGCAGTAGTTGATGTGACCGTCTAACTCCAGGTCTCCCAGGGATTAGAATTGCTGACATCTCATCTAATTAGTTAGTGCTGTTTTCTGCTGGAGATTTGTCTCATTCAAATCATGCATGTGTAAATATCTAAGATTCATACAAAAATTACCAGCAAAACCAAAATTAAAGAGTAATAATAATCGTTATCAGTATATAAGAGATGCTTTGTAAGATAACAAAATGTTTAACTTTAGGCACCAAGAAAAATAAATTTAGAAAAATGCATGGTGCCTATAGTGAAACATTGTATTGGCAATGTCCTTATGTGGGTCTGCATGAGTGCTTCTGGTGTCTGGAGCTACATTTCATTGATGGTGTAAGAGGATGGCCCGGGGCCGTATTCATGGCCGAACACTCTGGTACATCAATGCCTGGGTCTCCCAATGCATGAAAACATTGTCCATTACTTTGTGTACCTGTGGCTCCATTATCTGCGCCGTCAGGGTCACCTTTGTTTTGCCGTGGGTTCCCAACAGTCAGTGTAATAAAGATTGAGACACAGTCCTTTTCAACTATCAAATAAACAACTTATCTGTTAGCTTTATGCAGCACATCCAGATTCTTCACAGCATTTACAACAGAATTCGCATTACACATCTCATCTTCTTTCCCTGCACCTTCCTTCCTGTCACAGAACACATACCATGGTTGGACCATGCCACACGGTTCCTCAGTGTCCTCCCAATTCATCTCTGCTACGGTTAGGCCTTCCTTAGTCTGCTTTGCCCCAGACAAGAGAGTTTCCATCTCCGAAGCTAGTTGCCACCTGGCGAGTGACCTGCCCTTCAGTACTGTGCTTTGTGGTGACCCAACGTCCTCCTGTTTCAGGCTTGCTGCTTCTGGAAGCTCCCCCTCAACTGATTTGTTCCGGTACTGAGGGCATCCTCCCAAGCTATGAGCTGCCACATCCTAGGGCTATGTGTACCCCCCAATACTGTCTTGTCTTTCTCCTTTCCTGCTGCTTTACTGGCCTCTGCTGTTCTTGCCCAATGCTGTGGATGGCTGGGCTCTTTCTCTTAATAAAAGAATGTTGCGTGGTAGCTGCTATTATCCTGGGCACTTAACCCCTTAATCCCATATGATGTACTATCCCGTCCAGGTGACCTGGGACTTATTTCCCAGTGACGGGATAGTACGTCATATGCGATCGGCCGTGCTCACGGGGGGAGCGCGGCCGATCGCGGCCAGGTGTCAGCTGACTATCGCAGCTGACATCCGGCACAATGTGCCAGGAGCGGTCACGGACCGCTCCCGGCACATTAACCCCCGGCACACCGCGATCAAACATGATCACGATGTGCCGGCGGTACAGGGAAGCATCGCGCAGGGAGGGGGCTCCCTGCGTGCTTCCCTGAGACGATCGGTACACGGTGATGTACTCACCGTGTACCGAGCGTTTTCTCCCTGCAGTCCCCGGATCCAAAATGGCCGTGGGGCTGCATCCGGGTCCTGCAGGGAGTACTTCCGGGTCGCCTGCAGGTGCTGGTAAGCCTGCAGTGATGTCAGTGAGATCGCCCATCTTACAGAGTGCTGTGCAAACTGTAAGATCGGTGATCTGTGATGTCCCCCCCTGGGACAAAGTAAAAAAGTAAAAAAAAAAAATTTCCACATGTGTAAAAAAAAAAAAAAAAAAATTACTAAATAAATAAATAAAAAAATATATTATTCCCATAAATACATTTCTTTATCTAAAAAAAACAAAAAAAACAATAAATGTACGCATATTTAGTATCGCCGCGTCCGTAACGACCCGACCTATAAAACTGTCCCACTAGTTAACCCCTTCAGTGAACACCGTAAGAAAAAAAACAAAAAAACAGCCAAAAAACAACGCTTTATTATCATACCGCCGAACAAAAAGTGGAATAACACGCGATCAAAAAGACGGATATAAATAACCATGATACCGCTGAAAACGTCATCTTGTCCCGCAAAAAACGAGCTATGACAAAGCATAATAAGCAAAAAAATAAAAAGTTATAGTCCTGAGAATAAAGCGATGCCAAAATAATTATTTTTTCTATAAAATAGCTTTTATCGTATAAAAGCGCCAAAACATAAAAAAAGATATAAATGAGGTATCGCTGTAATCGTACTGACCCGACGAATAATACTGCTTCATCCACTTTACCAAACGCGGAACGGTATAAACGCCTCCCCCAAAAGAAATTCATGAATAGCTGGTTATTGGTCATTCTGCCTCACAAAAATCGGAATAAAAAGTGATGAAAAACTGTCACGTGTCCATAAATGTTACCAATAAAAATGTCAACTCGTCCCGCAAAAAACAAGACCTCACATGACTCTGTGGACCAAAATATGGAAAAATTATAGGTCTCAAAATGTGGAGACGCAAAAACTTTTTTGCTATAAAAAAAGCGTATTTTAGTGTGTGACAGCTGCCAATCATAAAAATCCGATATAAAAAACGCTATAAAAGTAAATCAAACCCCCCTTCATCACCCCCTTAGTTAGGGAAAAATAATAAAATTAAAAAAATGTATTTATTTCCATTTTCCCATCAGGGCTAGGGTTAGGGTTAGGGTTAGGGTTGGGGCTAGGGTTAGGGCTAGGGTTAGGGTTGGGGCTAGGGTTAGGGCTAGGGTTAGGGCTAGGGTTGGGGCTAGGGTTGGGGCTAGGGTTGGGGTTAGGGTAGGGGCTAGGGTTAGGGGTAGGGCTAGGGTTAGGGCTAGGGTTAGGGTTGGGGCTAGGGTTAGGGTTGGGGTTAGGGTTGGAGCTAAAGTAAGGGTTAGGGTTGGGGCTAAAGTTAGGGTTAGGGTTGGGGCTAAAGTTAGGGTTAGGGTTGGGGCTAAAGTTAGGGTTAGGGTTTGGATTATATTTACGGTTGGGATTAGGGTTGGGATTAGAATTAGGGGTGTGTCAGGGTTAGGGGTGTGGTTAGGGTTACCGTTGGGATTAGGGTTAGGGGTGTGTTAGGGTTTCAGGTAGAATTGGGGAGTTTCCACTGTTCAGGCACATCAGGGGCTCTCCAAACGCGACATGGCGTCCGATCTCAATTCCAGCCAATTCTGCGCTGAAAAAGTAAAACAGTGCTCCTTCCCTTCCGAGCTCTCCGGTGCGCCCAAACAGGGGTTTACCCCAACATATGGGGTATCAGCGTACTCAGGACAAATTGGACAACTTTTGGGGTCCAAGTTCTCTTGTAATCCTTGGGAAAATAAAAATGTGGGGGCTAAAAATCATTTTTGTGGGAAAAATAAGATTTTTTTTATTTTCGCGGCTCTGCGTTGCAAACTGCAGTGAAAACCTTGGGGGTTCAAAGTTCTCACAACACATCTAGATAGGTTCCTTGGGAGGTCTAGTTTCCAATATGGGGTCACTTGTGGGGGGTTTGTACTGTTTGGGTACATCAGGGGCTCTGCAAATGCAACGTGACGCCTGCAGACCAATCCATCTAAGTCTGTATTCCAAATGGCGCTCCTCCCCTTCCGAGCTCTGCCATGCACCCAAACAGTGCTTCCCCCCCACATATGGGGTATCAGCGTAGTCAGGACAAATTGGACAACAACTTTTGGGGTCCAATTTATCCTGTTACCCTTGTGAAAATACATAACTGGGGGCTAAAAAATCATTTTTGTGAAAAAAAAAAGAATTTTTATTTTCACGGCTCTGCGTTATAAGCTGTAGTGAAACACTTGGGGGTTCAAAGTTCTCACAACACATCTAGATAAGTTCCTTGGGGGGTCTAGTTTCCAATATGGGGTCACTTGTGGGGGGTTTCTACTGTTTGGGTACATCAGGGGCTCTGCAAATGCAACGTGACACCTGCAGACCAATCCATCTAAGTCTGTATTCCAAATGGCGCTCCTTCCCTTCCGAGCTCTGCCATGCGCCCAAACAGTGCTTCCCCCCACATATGGGGTATCAGCGTACACAGGACAAGTTGGACAACAACTTTTGGGGTCCAATTTATCCTGTTACCCTTGTAAAAATACATAACTGGGGGCTAAAAAATCATTTTTGTGAAAAAAAAAGAATTTTTATTTTCACGGCTCTGCGTTATAAACTGTAGTGAAACACTTGGGGGATCAAAGTTCTCACAACACATCTAGATAAGTTCCTTGGGCGGTCTAGTTTCCAATATGGGGTCACATGTGGGGGGTTTCTACTGTTTGGGTACATCAGGGGCTCTGCAAATGCAGCGTGACGCCTGCAGACCAATCCATCTAAGTCTGTATTCCAAATGGCGCTCCTTCCCTTCCGAGCTCTGCCATGCGTCCAAACAGTGCTTCCCCCCATATATGGGGTATCAGCGTACACAGGACAAATTGGACAACAACTTTTGGGGTCCAATTTATCCTGTTGCACTTGTGAAAATACAAAACTGGGGACTAAAAAATCATTTTTGTGAAAAAAAAAAAAAGAATTTTTATTTTCACGGCTCTGCGTTATAAACTGTAGTGAAACACTTGGGGGCTCAAAGCTCTCAAAACACATCTAGATAAGTTCCTTAGGGGGTCTACTTTCCAAAATGGTGTCACTTTTGGGTGGTTTCAATGTTTAGGCACATCAGTGGCTCTCCAAACGCAACATGGCGTCCCATCTCAATTCCAGTCAATTTTGCATTGAAAAGTCAAATGGCGCTCCTTCCCTTCCGAGCTCTGTCATGCGCCCAAACAATGGTTTGCACCCACATATGGGGTATCCGCGTACTCAGGACAAATTGCACAACAACTTTTGTGGTCTAATTTCTTCTCTTACCCTTGGGAAAATAAAAAATTGGGGGCAAAAATATCATTTTTGTGAAAAAATATGATTTTTTATTTTTACGGCTCTGCATTATAAACTTCTATGAAGCACTTGGTGGGTCAAAGTGCTCACCACACAACTAGATAAGTTCCTTAAGGGGTCTACTTTCCAAAATGGTGTCACTTGTGGGGGGTTTCAATGTTTAGGCACATCAGGGGCTCTCCAAACGCAACATGGCGTCCCATCTCGATTCCAGTCAATTTTGCATTGAAAAGTCAAATGGCGCTCCTTCCCTTCCGAGCTCTGCCATGCGCCCAAACAATGGTTTACACCCACATATTGGGTGTCAGCGTACTCAGGACAAATTGCACAACAACTTTTGTGGTCTAATTTCTTCTCTTACCCTTGGGAAAATAAAAAATTGGGGGCAAAAATATCATTTTTGTGAAAAAATATGATTTTTTATTTTTATGGCTCTGCATTATAAACTTCTATGAAGCACTTGGTGGGTCAAAGTGCTCACCACACATCTAGATAAGTTCCTTAAGGGGTCTACTTTCCAAAATGGTGTCACTTGTGGGGGGTTTCAATGTTTAGGCACATCAGGGGCTCTCCAAACGCAACATGGCGTCCCATCTCGATTCCAGTCAATTTTGCATTGAAAAGTCAAATGGCGCTCCTTCCCTTCCGAGCTCTGCCATGCGCCCAAACAATGGTTTACACCCACATATTGGGTGTCAGCGTACTCAGGACAAATTGCACAACAACTTTTGTGGTCTAATTTCTTCTCTTACCCTTGGGAAAATAAAAAATTGGGGGCAAAAATATCATTTTTGTGAAAAAATATGATTTTTTATTTTTATGGCTCTGCATTATAAACTTCTATGAAGCACTTGGTGGGTCAAAGTGCTCACCACACATCTAGATAAGTTCCTTAAGGGGTCTACTTTCCAAAATGGTGTCACTTGTGGGGGGTTTCAATGTTTAGGCACATCAGGGGCTCTCCAAACGCAACATGGCGTCCCATCTCAATTCCAGTCAATTTTGCATTGAAAAGTCAAATGGCGCTCCTTTCCTTCCGAGCTCTGCCATGCGCCCAAACAGTGGTTTATCCCCACATATGGGGTATCAGCGTACTCAGGACAAATTGTACAACAACTATTGGGGTCCATTTTCTCCTGTTACCCTTGGTAAAATAAAACAAATTGGAGCTAAAATAAATTTTGTGTGAAAAAAAGTTAAATGTTCATTTTTATTTAAACATTCCAAAAATTCCTGTAAAACACCTGAAGGGTTAATAAACTTCTTGAATGTAGTTTTGAGCACCTTGAGGGGTGCAGTTTTTAGAATGGTGTCACACTTGGGTATTTTCTATCATATAGACCCCTCAAAATGACTTCAAATGAGATGTGGTCCCTAAAAAAAAAATGGTGTTGCAAAAATGAGAAATTGCTGGTCAACTTTTAACCCTTATAACTCCCTAACAAAAAAAAAATTTTGTTCCAAAATTGTGCTGATGTAAAGTAGACATGTGGGAAATGTTACTTATTAAGTATTTTGCATGACATATCTCTGTGATTTAAGGGTATAAAAATTCAAAGTTGGAAAATTGCGAAATTTTCAAAATTTTCGCCAAATTTCCGTTTTTTTCACAAATAAACGCAAGTTATATCGAATAAATTTTACCACTAACATGAAGTACAATACGTCATGAGAAAACAATGTCAGAATCGCCAAGATCCGTTGAAGCGTTCCAGAGTTATAACCTCATATAGGGACAGTGGTCAGAATTGTAAAAATTGGCCCGGTCATTAACATGCAAACCACCCTCGGGGCTTAAGGGGTTAAGCACGTGTCTATAATCAGGAAGTCTTCCCTGTCTTAACTGCAGCTGACCCCTCCTATCATAACTATGCACATTACTTTACCCCATCTAGTGTCCAAACTCCAATACTACACTTTCCCTATATAAGAAGTACAAGCAATATAAGATTATAAATATTAGACACATAGCAGCAATAATAACTTTATCACATGACAAGGGGGTGGAATATTACATGTACCGCCACATCCCCTACAATGGTATCGTGAATTCACAAATGTATAGCTCAATATTGAAAGAGAAGATGCTACCATCACTCCGTGCCCTTGATAGACGTGCAGTTTTCCAACTATGATCGTAAAGACACATCTGTCGCATTTCTGAAGAAGATTATGGTGAAATTGATTCAGCGACCAAGTGTCTCCTGATCTGAACCCAGCTAAACACCTATGGGGAATTCTGAAGAGACAAGTCGACCATCACTCTCCTTTCAGCTTCCAGGGCCTAAAGTAGGTTGTTTTGAAGAATGGAAAAAGAAAGATGTCACGATATGTCACCAATGTGTTCATTCTATGTCTAGAAGACTTTGTGCTGTTGTAGACCGTGTACCTGGGTGGGCTCCCCAGAATACAGCGAAACTGTGAACAAGGAAAAAGGCCTAACACCAAGTTTGTCAGAGGAACTTTTTACTAACCAACCTGGATAAACGCTCTTCCAATAACACGAGAAAGAGCCCAAACAGATTCACATACACCCAGTCAATCTTGGGAAGGTCCACAGTAATGCACAACTCAGTAAACTCAGGTGTAGTCACTACGTTGCTATAATTGACCAAAGGGCTCACTCACATGAGTGTATGACATGGCGAGTGCTATGAGATCAAACATCACATAGCACTCGGCCCAGTGTTATTCTATGAGCCAGCTGAGATCTGCGATTATTTTATTCTGCCGAATTGGATCGCACGCACCCATACAAGTCTATGGGTATGTGAAACATCAGACCGCACTTGGATGTCATCCCAGTGCAGTGCGATTATGGCTGATGTCGACAATGGAGGAGATGGAGAAATTACTTTCTCTGTCTCCTCCACACCTGTGCTCTGATTCATAGAAGAGAATTAGAGCACAGTGCACTGACACCCGGCTTTGACTCTGATAGAGTTTTAGCCGAGTGTCATCTGCATAATCGGCCATGATTCTGTGGTATGTGACAACATACACTCGTGTGATTCCAGCGTAACAGTACCCCCCGCCTAATACGATAGCTGAGAAGTTTATCAAGGATATAGGAGTAATCAAATGGATGTCAAAGATGATCTATTGGTGGCGCAGGACAGCAGTTCACAAACTTAACAAAAAATCTCCCTTTGCTTCCACCTCCACCTATGAAATGTTCAATATGGAGTTGTGAACACTTTCCCACAGCTGTGATCCTTTTATATATGGTTAGCTCCGAGATCTGAGTATTTTGGCCACTGACACAATCCGGCGCCTATAACTGCCTAACTAAGTTTTGCACCATACTATGTTTGTGTACATGCTAGCCAGCACTCCCACCATGATCACTGCGGTGGTCCTGAACTCAGGACTTACCAACCTGGTTCTGTAATGATGCAAAATTACGTCTGTCCGACCGACTGGTCAAGAGGAAAGTAGGGATTCTCCAACCGATGTGTGATACCACCACTAAGTTGTGAGATGGCCCTCTAGGTGCGTCACTGGTGCTGGATCCCTCCCGGGGCTTTCATCTACACTGCTTACTCTAAATAAGGGAAACAGCGGCCTGCTGTGGCTGGTGGTTAGTACTGCAAGCCACTAGTGTTCTCAATGTCCATACAGTGCATGGCATATACTGTATATTTGCAATTTGTTTAGAACAACCACTCTGCTGAGTTCTTTCAAAAACTGTGTGCTTCAAGAACTGATGGTTTCATGCTGTTTTGAATACAAAGGGTACTCACACCAAATATTGATTTGATCCAGATTTCTAATTAGTTAATTTACTTTGCATTTTATTAATTGCTAAAAATAAACTATTAACGCTTCTATATTAGAAAGCATTCCTATTTTGCAGCATAATATCCACATCTGCCTAAAACATTTGCACATTACTGTGTATAAAATAGATAAATATCTATAATATATAGTTGGTTTTATAAAATTGTATCCTCTACACGTAGCATACGTAATGTTTGTGGTATCTGTATTAATACTAAGTTATCATTTTAGGGGAGTTTGGAGAGGTATGCAGCGGAAGATTGAAGACACCTGCAAAGAAAGAAATCCCTGTGGCTATTAAAACTTTAAAAGGAGGTTACATGGACAGGCAGCGACGAGATTTTCTCCGAGAAGCCAGTATCATGGGACAATTTGATCATCCAAATATCATCCGGCTCGAAGGTGTCGTTACAAAAAGTAAGTTTTCTTTTCCTTTTGTTGTGGTGCTAATGTCAAACTTCAATTTTCGGGCAGAAGATCTGCTAAATTGGTCATCTATTACCAGCAAAGAAGCAGGTTACAGTATCACAGAGCACTGCTTAACTATCTTTTCAGTTTCTACTACATACAGGTCCTTCTCAAAAAATTAGCATATAGTGTTAAATTTCATTATTTACCATAATGTAATGATTTCAATTAAACTTTCATATATTATAGATTCATTATCCACCAACTGAAATTTGTCAGGTCTTTTATTGTTTTAATACTGATGATTTTGGCATACAACTCCTGATAACCCAAAAAACCTGTCTCAATAAATTAGCATATTTCACCCATCCAATCAAATAAAAGTGTTTTTTAATAACAAACAAAAAAACCAACAAATAATAATGTTCAGTTATGCACTCAATACTTGGTCGGGAATCCTTTGGCAGAAATGACTGCTTCAATGCGGCGTGGCATGGAGGCAATCAGCCTGTGACACTGCTGAGATGTTATGGAGGCCCAGGATGCTTCAATAGCGGCCTTAAGCTCATCCAGAGTGTTGGGTCTTGCGTCTCTCAACTTTCTCTTCACAATATCCCACAGATTCTCTATGGGGTTCAGGTCAGGAGAGTTGGCAGGCCAATTGAGCACAGTAATACCATGGTCAGTAAACCATTTACCAGTGGTTTTGGCACTGTGAGCAGGTGCCAGGTCGTGCTGAAAAATGAAATCTTCATCTCCATAAAGCATTTCAGCCGATGGAAGCATGAAGTGCTCCAAAATCTCCTGATAGCTAGCTGCATTGACCCTGCCCTTGATGAAACACAGTGGACCAACACCAGCAGCTGACATGGCACCCCACACCATCACTGACTGTGGGTACTTGACACTGGACTTCAGGCATTTTGGCATTTCCTTCTCCCCAGTCTTCCTCCAGACTCTGGCACCTTGATTTCCGAATGACATGCAAAATTTGCTTTCATCAGAAAAAAGTACTTGGGACCACTTAGCAACAGTCCAGTGCTGCTTCTCTGTAGCTCAAAAGTGGCTTTACCTGGGGAATGTGGCACCTGTAGCCCATTTCCTGCACACGCCTGTGCACGGTGGACCTGGATGTTTCCACACCAGACTCAGTCCACTGCTTCCTCAGGTTCCCCAAGGTCTGGAATCGGTCCTTCTCCACAATCTTCCTCAGGGTCCGGTCTCCTCTTCTCGTTGTACAGCGTTTTCTGCCACATTGTTTCCTTCCAACAGACTTACCATTGAGGTGCCTTGATACAGCACTCTGGGAACAGCCTATTTGTTGAGAAATTTCTTTCTGGGTCTTACCCTCTTGCTTGAGGGTGTCAATGATGGCCTTCTTGACATCTGTCAGGTCGCTAGTCTTACCCATGATGGGGGTTTTGAGTAATGAACCAGGCAGGGAGTTTATAAAAGCCTCAGGTATCTTTTGCATGTGTTTAGAGTTAATTAGTTGATTCAGAAGATTAGGGTAATAGGTCGTTTAGAGAACCTTTTCTTGATATGCTAATTTATTGAGACAGGTTTTTTGGGTTATCAGGAGTTGTATGCCAAAATCATCAGTATTAAAACAATAAAAGACCTGACAAATTTCAGTTGGTGGATAATGAATCTATAATATATGAAAGTTTAATTGTAATCATTACATTATGGTAAATAATGAAATTTAACACTATATGCTAATTTTTTGAGAAGGACCTGTACAGTATATGTTTGATCTTGTCCATTTGCAAAAAATACTTTTAGATGTGTTATATATAAGTATTGTAGAGAAAAAATGACATAACATTCATAGTCTTTATTTAAATAATAAAAATAACAGTGTGGTAGTGGATGGCATACTTCTTTGTTTGGAAACAGTCGTTTCGCACCAATCAGATGCTTCTTCCTGGTTCCAAGTACTGCCAAGGTAGCACACCTGTTATTTCACTGGTGGGGAGAAAACCACACCCATCCATATTAAAAGCAATAGTACGGACAAAAAAAAGTATTGTTTGCAAACAGGTGTGCTACCTGGGCAGTACTTGGGACCAGGAAGAAGCGCCTGCTCAGTTCGAAACGGCTGAAAGAAGTATGCCATCCACTACCATGCTGTTATTTTTATTTACTTGAACTAGTGTTAATAATAAGATTATTAAATGGCTGCAAAGAACATTACTGACTTTTAGTATTTTACACTTCTGTGGACATTACTTGAAGATGAGTGGGGCATTAAGATTATCTATAGTTCAAAGGATTGTCCACATTAAAAATACCTCAAAAAACTTACTAATATCCCTTGATTTTTTAAGTTGCCCCAGTTATTAGCTTTCAGTCCTAGACTCAAGTTTGGCAGCTCCTGAGTCAGCACATCATTAGTGGTGTGAAGTGGGGCAGGCTGATTGCTCATTTGTATAGCTAAACCAGCCTTCGTAATTTTCCATGCATCAGCTGAGACATAGAAGGGGTCTGGCTTGGATATTAAGATGAGTTAGTCAGCAAGCCTCTTCACACATGGCTATGATGATGCTCGGAAACAGGAATAATTTCATGAAAGTGCATTACAAAAATATTTTAAATAACCTAAACCAACTTAACCTCTTCTTGACACCCACCATCCAAGTACTACTTCATATACAGTGGATGCCTACTGTGTTATACAGCCAGCATCGTCTCTAATGGCAGAGATAGGGGTGGGGAGTATATTTACTTGCCTATCAATAAACTGCGATGTGATTGTGGTGTGCCAATAGTGTTCCCAATGCAGCCAGGGGCCTACTAAAGGGCCGCGTCACAGCTAGGTTGATGGGTACATTGACAACGTGTTGCAATGCTACATTGTACAGTGGTAAAGAAGCACTTTCAGCAAAATTTTTATCCACTTAACATTTTGCAGTCATCATATTATATAGCACTGTGCACTTACAATTGCTCATTTTGCCTTTCTACCCAGATAATTACCTTCTATTCCATTAAGTCTATGACATTACATAAATAAAAACTCACTAACTGCATCCTTTTAAGCTCTATGTAGAAACAGGAGGTCAATGTTCCCTGTATGAGCCATCACTGCAAAAGACCCTGGCAGTGACAGGAGGAAGCAGCTGGGTCAGAAGTTGAAGAGGGGAATTAATTTTGTTAGGACAAGAAACTTCCTGTTTCTACATAGAACAGAGAAAAGAGAATAAATAACTAAGTAGAAAGGCAAAATAAGCAATTGTAAATACACAGTGCTATATAATATGATGATTGCAATATAATAGGAGTAAAATAGTCTGATGGGAGTGCTTCTTTAAAGTCCCCTAAAGCGTCAAATCTAAAAAATCAAGTGACCGTATATACTCGAGTATAAGCTGAGATTTTCAGCCCATTTTTTTGAGCTAAAAGTCCCCCTCTCGGCTTATACTCGAGTCATACCCAGGGGTCGGCAGAGGAGGGGCAGTGAGGGCTGTCTAATTATACTTACCTGCTCCTGGCGCGGTCCCTGCAGGTCCCTGCTTCCCCGGCGCTGCAGCTTCTCCCTGAACTGAGCGATCACATGGTACCGCTCATTACAGTAATGAATATGCGGCTCCACCTCCCATAGGAGTGGAGCCCATATTAATTACTGTAATGAGCGGTAACGGTGACCGCTCACTATAGGAAGAAAATGCGGCTCCGGGGAACAGACGTGCAGCGACGGTGCCAGAAACAGGTGAAACGGGGGGCAGTGCACAATATTCACGTG
This sequence comes from Ranitomeya imitator, assembly GCF_032444005.1. Classification (NCBI taxonomy): domain Eukaryota; kingdom Metazoa; phylum Chordata; class Amphibia; order Anura; family Dendrobatidae; genus Ranitomeya; species Ranitomeya imitator. Next base: position 79,794,809 of record NC_091284.1, read on the forward strand.
CTCCTCGTTCCACCGTTGGCGCCGCTTTGTCTTCCGCAGTGACGCTCAGGTCAGAGGGCGCGGTGACCCGATTAGTGCGCGCCGCCCTCTTCCTGACTGTCGGTGCAGAGGACGGGGAAGACACAGCGGCGGTCAGCGGTGGAACGAGGAGCAGGTGACTATAGCAAGTGCCGGGTGTCGGGAGCCTTAGAGGTGAGTATGTAAGTTTTTTTTTTTTTTAATCGCAGCAAAAGCATATGGGGAAAATATCTGTATGGGGCATCTGTATGGGGCCATGTGCAGCACTATATGGGGGCAAATATCTGTATGGAGCATCTTATGGGGCCATGTGCAGCATTATATGGGGCAAATATCTGTATGGAGCATCTTATGGGGCCATGTGCAGCATTATATGGGGCAATTATCTGTATGGAGCATCTTATGGGGCCATAATCCACATTTGTGGAGCATTATACGGGTCAAATGTCTGTATGGAGCATCTTATGGGGCCATAATCAGCATTTGTGCAGCATTATATGGGGCATATTTTAATATGGAGCATCTTATGGAGCCCATCATAAACTGTATGGAGCATTATATTATTATTATTGTTATTATTATTATTTATTTCTATAGCACCATTGATTACATGATGCTGTACATGAGAAGGGGTTACATACAAGTTACAGATATCACTTACAGTAAACAAACTAACAGTGACGGACTGATACAGAGGGCGAGGACCCTGCCCTTGCGGGCTTACATTCTACAGGTGGTGGGGGAGGAGGGGGCTCCTGATTCAATATGGATATTCAAAAACACTTAAACTACTGATTTCTCAATTAATTTTACTTTTATTGGTATCTATTTTTATTTTTGAAATTTACCGGTAGCTGCTGCATTTTCCACCCTAGGCTTATACTCGAGTCATTAAGTTTTCCCAGTTTTTTGTGGCAAAATTAGGGGGGTCGGCTTATACTCGAGTATATACGTTAATACATTTAGCACCACTTTAATTGTACTGACCTGCGAAATTAAGGTTTCGGTAATTTTTACTGCACAATGAATGCTGTGAAAATGCATCCCAAAAACAATATTGGAAATGCATATTTTCACCATGTGACCTCACACTTTTTTTTTTCTTTTTTTTAGTACATTGTATGGTATAGTAAACAGTGTCATTCAAAACTGCAACTCATCAAGCAAAAAAACAAAACAAAAGAAAAACATCCCCCATATGGCTGTGTTGAGTGAAAAATAAAAAAGTTATGGCTCTTGGAATTTGACAATATCAGCTGGAAATTCTCTTTATTTGCATCTATATATGAGATAATCTATACACAGTGTTTTATGGCCTTTACCCCATCAATAGCAGCAATTTCCCAACTAGCACATGGCAGATAATGATCGTCTTAGTAAACATTAATAATAAATTAATATCTCTACACATTGCTGGACGTAATTATCAATACACCTCCAACAATTAATAAAGCAGAACACCTCCTCTTTAACTTCTGCTACGTTCCCTGAAGAATTCTGTAAATGCGCTCCTATAATGTGCTGATGCTTGTGTGATATTTATCTTTTCTGATCATTTTAAACCAATTTTTACATCCTCTGGAGAACAGACGTGAGCCCATAACATGGATTATCCTGTACACATCTATAAGAGTGAGACTAATTACCATGGCTCTCAAGAAATGTAATGTAACCTAAGGTATATGTCTTGTAGATTTATGTTTAGTACCAGCTTCCTCCTCTTTTCCATATTTTTTTATCTTTTTTTTTTCTCTCCGTACATGGGAGTCCCTCAGTGTAGGGTTAGTCCTCAGATCACACCATAATTATCTAAGTTTTCCTTCTAAGTTTGTTTGAGGGCAACAAATCGATCACCTGGCGGCATGTTTAATGTGTCTCATATAACACGCTTATTACCTCCATTATTACTGGGTAATTCTGTAAGTGATGATGAAAACCATCCCGATTTTACTCTCCTTTGCCTCAGCCTCTCTATCTCCTTTATAACAGTCCCTCCTGCCGTCTTTCACTTGTCTGGCACCTAATGAGGCCTTAAAACAATTTTACAATGGATTTAACGGCTCTCTTGACCAAAATCATCACTTAATCACCTCCGGTGCAGAAACCTTCTCTCTCAGCCTGGGCTGAGATACGAGCCAGGAGCACACCATTGTATCGCCTGTCTCACCGCAACATTTAGTTGTTTTAGGGAGAATTGGCTCATTGTATAGTTTTATCATCTTCTAATATCTACCATCTATCTAGCTATCTATGTATCTATGTATTTATCTATCTATAGTATCTATCTACTGTACCGTTCTATTATGTATGTATCTATTATCTATCTATCTCTATCTATATTTATCTATATCTGCCTATCTATCATCTATCTTTATCACTCTATCATCTATATATCTATCATCTATCTATTGTAAGATGGCCACCGGACGGGTCCTTGAGGGAAGATATGTGTCATCGTGGTTATTAGCTGCTGTGATGTGAGCTCGGAAGCATTCTTCAGCACATATAGTGCGAAGAGAGTTCATGGGCCATTCCAGGGACGGGTTTTGCGAACAGTCATAAGAGATGGGTGGGAATGACTGCTCACATATCCCTACTCCAGGGGGGTAGGGTTTGGCAGATAAAATGGAGACTGAGTGTCTCATTTAGTGTCCTTACCTGCAGATGTGTGAATCTCCTGTGTGTAGGTCTGTGCTAAGACCTAAAGAACCAGATGCTATCCGGACCCGTTGTATTGTTGGGCTTTTTACCTTGTGTTTAACACCTTGTGCTGGAAAAGGCTGTTCTTTTGTTTGCTACCCTGAGCGGTTTATGAAGTTTAAATAAACTTGCCTGGACATTTCAGTAATACCGCTTCCTGTGCCTAGCTCAACCACAGCTGAGTGAGTACAAATCCCTACAATTGGTAGAGAACGCGTGCAGCGATCCAGGAAAACGCATAGCAGCTGTGGACAAACTGTATGTCCTGGGTGAAATTCGCCATCCAGCACGAGACGTCCAACAGCATGGAGGAGCTTGTGAAGCATTTGATGAAGGTGCAACCGCAAAAACAGATGGCCATTCAACAGCAGCAAATGGTGCAACATGAAACGAATAAGCTGTTGGCAAAACCGCTCCAATAACAGCAGCAACGGGAGGCGCTCACGTGACAAATGGAACTCCTTGCAGAGGCGATTCGTGGAAGGCACACTTAGGAGTGATTCTGACTGTCAGGGTGCAGCGGGTGCACCACTGGGCGTATTGCGGTGACAAACTTCTCCGGTCCCAACTGTTTAACCATCTACACCTGGTCCAAAATGGTTACAACCTGAATCTTCCTCCCCAGCATAGATGGTGGAGAGGGTTATCATGGACAGGTTCATACATTCCCTTCCGAGGCCGTTGCAATCCAGGGAGATCCCCAGAAAGCTGATGAACTGGTGGGTGTGATGAAAAGGTGCCAGGTGTCAAGAGCTCCTTGAAGAAGCAAAGGGACTTAGCATTTCCATATTGGGGTTTCCAAAGGGGGGACCCAAAAGAGGGGAACTAGAGCCACATCTAGGGGGCGTCCAAGAGCCCAGGAGGCATCTGAGTTTTTGTCCATGGCTCTATCCCATAGTGTAATTTGTAGGAGGTGTCATACCCCAGCACACATAGCTGCCTGTTGACCCATAACTACTGAGACAATGGACTGCAGTGTAGGACAGCACTGCTCATAATTTGCATATCCTGCCTGCAGTGCTGTCCCTCAACCAGGTGAGGGATCATAGGCGTGTCCCATATCAGTGAATGGAGTGCAAATGACTGGCCTGTTGGACTCCGGTAGTTTGGTAAACCTAGCTACAATACCTCATCGGTTGGTTCCTGGAAAGATGGTGGGCGTCCGCTGTATCCATGAGGATACTAAGAACTACCCTGTGGCCCAAGTAGTCATAGACAAAAGCTGTGGTATTGGGTTCCATGTGGTGGGCATAGATAAAGACTTATTGCACCCTATTATGATAGGGTGGGACTTTGCATTATTTTGGGACTTGTGGGGGAAAGGAAGTACGCCTGATTGCCCAGACAAAAGCCAGGTCCCTCCCAAAGAAACCTTGTTGCAGGCCACAGCTGACGGCTTTTTGCGTGCCTATTGGTGATGAGATCAAGATACATCCCCAGAGGCTAACATCCCTGAGCTGGAGGTGTATGGGGAAACTTTGAAACCGCCCAACTCAGGGATTTAACTCTAAAAGAGGCTTTTGATATTGTGATGGTACCTAATGGTGTTGCTCATGAGCCGGGGGTTGACACCCTTTACCCGTACTTTGCAGTAAATGGGGAGTTACTATACCGGGTCACCCAGCTGAGAGGGGAGGTAATTGAGCAGTTACTGGTGCCAGTGCCATACAGAAGCAGGGTGTTAAGCACGGCCCATACACATATGTTAGGTGGTCACCAGGGCGTAGAAAAAACCCAGGAACAGATCCTCCAGAGGTTCTATTGGCCCAGTTGTCACAGAGAAATCTTAAACTATTGTAGGTCATGTCCCACCTGCCAGCTGATCTCCCCAGTGGTCCATTTTCTTAGCCTCTTAGTGAAGTTGCCTATTATTGAGGTGCCATTTAATCGCATAGCCATGGATTTAGTGAGATCCCTGGTCAAGTCCATCAGAGGGCATCAGTACATCTTGGTGGTACATAACTCCTCCGCCAAGTGTATCGCCCAAGAGTTGGTCCATATCTTCTCTAGAACGGGTTTGCCTAAAGAGATTATGGTGGACCAAGGGACTCCTTTTATGTCAAAGCCCCAAATAAATAAAGTTGAGGTGATCCAGAGTTGGCCACAACCCCTCTCAAAGAAGCAGGTCACAGCGTTCCTGGGCATTGTGGGCTATTACCGTTGGTTTATCCAGAACTTCGCCATGGTAGCTGCCTCTCTGACGGACCTTCCTAAATGGACAAAGTCGGCTATGGCTAAGCGGTGTCCAGAAGCTGAGATGGCCTCCCAAGACCTGAAGCTAGCCCTGGGTAAACAGCCATGCTGGTGGCACCAGATTTCTCCAAGGAGTTTGTTGTCCAGACAGATGCGTCGGATGTCGGGCTGGGCGCTGTCTTATCTCAAGAGGTGAGACCAAAGTCAGCGCAGCCATCTACCAGGAAATTTTGGGGCACTTCATGCTTTCCTTTGCTTTTAAGAGTTGGAAATTTCATTCTCCAGCAGGACTTTGCACCTGTCCGTACTGCCAAAAGAACCAATACCTGGTTTACAAGGAACAGTATCACTGTACTTGATTGGCCAGCAAACTCGCCTGACCTTAATCCCATAGAGAATCTTCGGTATGGGGTATTGTAAAGAGGAATATGAGAATATGAGAGACAACATTTACTGAACATACATTACAGTAGGCCAACATTTTGGATTTCAAAATATTTTTTTCAGGCTGGTGTTATAAAGTATTCTAATTTACTGAGATAATGACTTTTGTGTTTTCATTGGCTGTAAGCCATAATCATCAACATTAACAGAAATAAACACTCGAAATGGATCACTCTGTTTGTAATGACTCTATATAATATACGAGTTTCACTTTTTGTATTGAAGAACTGAAAATAAGTTAACTTTTTGATGATATTCTAATTTTGTGAGATTCACTTGTATATATCTATCTCTCTCTCCAGTGACTGTCATTGGCTCTAGTAGTAATAAATCCCACTGAGATCTGATAAAAATTATTTTACTTCCATGATTTCCATGTTTCCAGTTGTTAGACTCCGTAAGATAAATAGGACAGAAACAAGAAATAAAGAAATGCTATATTCATCAAATATATTGAAATTAAATATTTAATAAAGGAACAATAACATTTTATGAGATAAGCTGAAGCCAAATCATCATTTGTTGCTTTTGCAGAGTCTCAGTAGCCATACGGCTTTCACAATAATCCCACAATGTAAATTTAAAAAGATTTATTATTCTCTATAATTCCATCTGCATTCATGCTGTGCTGATTAGCCAGGGTAAAGCGCCTCTCTGAGGGGATGACTTTAGGATGCACTCCTGCTGATGTTCAGCACCACCGGACTAACGCAGGATTTTCACAGATGGCTTTGATTGGTGTTACCGTTGGCTGTGGATTATATAATGCTATGCCCGGCGCAGAGCCGGGCATCCGAAGTCACACTATGGAGCATTCAAATATGAATACAGCAATCCGTTCCTTAGTTTCATCGAAGTAGATACCTGTGGACCAGGTCATGTCCTTCACTATATGGCATCTTTACTCTACCTTTTACCAGCTGTTTTCTAATGGTCAAGCATCAAAAGCACTAAAACATTTTACTTAAAGGAGCATTTCCATCTCAAAGATCCTATTCTAATATGTAGGAGGTGTAATAATAATAATATTAGCCAATACCTCCAATTATAAAAGTAGTATAGTTCTTCTGATTCGCTATCTTGCCTAACCCATGTGCAGGGCATTGCTATACTGTAGCTTAGTTATCCATGGTTACAACCACTAAAAGGTAACTGTCACTATGTTAGCGGCTGTAACCATGCCTTCCTAAGCTACCTCAATGCCCTGCACATGCGGTAAGCAACATAGAGAATCAGAAGAACTATACTACACTTGTAACTGGAGGCAAAAAAAATAGACGTTTCGGCCTCATGAACATTCCGTCCTCTTCTTTAATGTAGTGTTACGTCTCCTTGTGAAATACGAGAGATGGGCATGCACTTCAAGCAAAGCCGCTTTTTTATCCTCCAGGGCTGATCGTTCACTCTCAATTCATGACCAATATCTGTATTTAGTGAAGACATATCCTTCCATCACTGAGAGAGGAGATGGAGCTTTTAAATTTCTATGAAAGTTGAAGAAAAAGGAGGAGCTAAAGGCCGACAGACATTATGCTGCAAGTTCTCCTACAGCTTCAGTTCTCCATAGAACTGTATGAGCACCAACTGTCATTTTTATCTCAGTTCTAGGAAAGTTCATAGTCATTGAAGTCAGATTCTACTCCATGAAAGGAGCAGTTCAGGAGAAGAAAAAAAGATTTATATAATAAAATATATTACATAGTTTCAGATTTTTTGTGTACTATTGGTTTGTGAAAAAAATTGTCTTTAAGTATATGTTCACACGTTCAGTTTTTGCTACATTTCTTTCTGTAGGTAAAACCTGCTCTCTTGGCTTTGCTGCATTTTTTTTTGTATTTTTGCTGGGGTTTTTTTAGGATCCCAAAGTTCACCTTTGCTTCCACCACAGAAGCATGAACACAGGTCACTAATGCAAGACATATGTGAAACCGTAAAACCATTTTTGGAAAACAGGCAATCTGAGCAAATTATTATGTCTGATAAAATAGTGACTATTCTGGACAAACAAGTTAACATGAGTTTATGACAAAATACACAATTACAAATGTAATGGTGAGGGGAGCTGAATTCGTCAGGAATAGTGTACCTAAGACATTGGCAGAGCATTGAGTTTGTAGGATACTGTTTACTTTCACGCTTTGGTTGGCCACAGCCAATGTTCAATCTCACACCTTGGTCAGCCACAGGCAATTTTCGATTTCATACCTTGGTCAGCCAATGTTTACTTTGTACACATCACTAATTTAATCAAACTATACTAATCCCAACCGCTATTCTCAGCTGCTATAAACACCCAGACATTATGGTTTAAACTTGGGAAAATCACAAAAATAAATGGGTTTCAGACACTGCTGTACCTCCTTTTATTCACTAAAAAATGCAGCGAAACCTGATACCTGCATTTTTACTGCTTTTTTGCAGTTACTCAATGCTTTCTATAGGTGAAAAAATGATGAAAAAATTCTGAAAGAAGTTACATGCTGCAGTTTTAAAAAGCGCATCGGTATTCCAAATCAGTCAAGGAAAAAAAAAACAATTGTGTGCATGAGGTTTCTGAAATCTCATAGACTTTGCTGGTCCTGTAAAACGCAGCTTAAAATTTGCATTAAAAAAACGCAGCAGAAAAATGCAGCAAAAACACAGTGTGTGAACAAAGCCAAAACGTGCAGAGCAAAATGTAAAGATCAGTGCTTTCCTCTACTACTGTGTTCAATTGAATCAGTCATTTACTTCCATAGTTCATCCAAATTTGCCATAAATTGGACATTTTCCAAGAAGTTGAAAAACATATTCCACCCTCCATGCTGATCTTCATAAATACATGATTAGGAAAAATCATTGCTATCCAAATAAAAAAGGTAATTACGGTAACCACCTCAGCTCTGCTACATCTGCACAGTAAGTTAATAAATACTGTACATTGTTTAGGGTTTTTTTTCCCCTGAACAGGTTTTTTTTTAATTGCATTTCAGCGGCTATTCCAAATCGTTTCCTTAGTGATTTTACAGTTTTGTATGGAAGTATTATAATTGTTAAATTTAACTTCATACCCCCTGCTGAATATCCCCATTGCTTCCAGGTTGCCATAGAGCATGCATCTTTAAATAGCATAAGCATTAATTAAATTCTTAAACATAACCCAGGGTGGTTTAACATATTTAAAGTAACTACAGTGATAGCTCAATTGCAATAAATATTTTCTCAGTCCCCAACTCGGCTTTTGTGTGGTGTCCTGGTACAGTGAAACATATTAATTATTTCTACATCAGATTAGAACGACAGAAGTGTGACTGAACTTTCCGTTCATTCCCCTCTCACAGCGATGTTTATTTTAATTAGGCAAAAATACACTGCGAAGCTTACCTAAACTAATTAGGAGATATTAATTAATGCATGGGAGGTAGCGGCAGATTTACTATTTGCTATCCGCGGCGGCAAAATCCATTGTTAATACTAATCAAAGTCAACTACATATCAAGAACGGCTTTTATATCAACCAGAACGGAGAAGCTGGCCTTAGAAAATGTGTCTACCATGGACCCAAAAGCATTAGGCAATCAATGTATCGTTACCGCCTTCTTTTTTAGAACACGAGGCCATCAGGATGTTTTTAGAACATAGGATTTTAAAGGGAACTTGTTATCAGGTTTTCCCAATATAAATTATGGTCGGCACCTTTAAGCCCTCTTTTACTGCATTCTGGGAAGTTGTATGTTAGTCCCCAATCCCCACTGAGTTGCAGAAAAGAGAACTTTCAAAATCCCCCCCATATGGCACAGTCCAATCAAATGGGCGTCTCTGTATAGAATATTAAAGACTGAGCGTCACTTCCAAACAGAAAACAGGTGTGAACAGGTGCATACTAAGAGTAGCCACTTCCAAACATAAAACAGGTGCATACTAAGAGTAGCCACTTCCAAACAGAAAACAGGTGCATACTAAGAGTAGCCACTTCCAAACAGAAAACAGGTGTGAACAGGTGCATACTAAGAGTAGCCACTTCCAAACATAAAACAGGTGCATACTAAGAGTAGCCACTTCCAAACAGAAAACAGGTGAATACTAAGAGTAGCCACTTCCAAACAGAAAACAGGTGTGAACAGGTGCATACTAAGAGTAGCCACTTCCAAACAGAAAACAGGTGCATACTAAGAGTAGCCACTTCCAAACAGAAAACAGGTGAATACTAAGAGTAGCCACTTCCAAACAGAAAACAGGTGAATACTAAGAGTAGCCACTTCCAAACAGAAAACAGGTGAATACTAAGAGTAGCCACTTCCAAACAGAAAACAGGTGTGAACAGGTGCATACTAAGAGTAGCCACTTCCAAACAGAAAACAGGTGCATACTAAGAGTAGCCACTTCCAAACAGAAAACAGGTGTGAACAGGTGCATACTAAGAGTAGCCACTTCCAAACAGAAAACAGGTGAATACTAAGAGTAGCCACTTCCAAACAGAAAACAGGTGTGAACAGGTGCATACTAAGAGTAGCCACTTCCAAACAGAAAACAGGTGTGAACAGGTGCATACTAAGAGTTGCCACTTCCAAACAGAAAACAGGTGTGAACAGGTGCATACTAAGAGTAGCCACTTCCAAACAGAAAACAGGTGCATACTAAGAGTAGCCACTTCCAAACAGAAAACAGGTGAATACTAAGAGTAGCCACTTCCAAACAGAAAACAGGTGTGAACAGGTGCATACTTAGAGTAGCCACTTCCAAAACACCTGTTTTATGTTTGGAAGTGATGGTCAGTCTCTGATATTGTATACTTAGACTCTCTGACTGAGCACTTCCCCCATCAGTCTATTGCGGTTTTAATCACAACAGGATCCTACCTACCCATATAATTGTAGGCTATCAGCCAGGAGAGGCATCACATAAGGTTATGTTCCCAGCTAAGATGATCGCTTTCTCGATGGATGTTGGGCCTCCACTCTTACTTCACACTTCATCCTCCTGCTTTGTTTCACATGGGTGACGCGTCCTACGTCATCAACAGAGCGTCCCCCAATCGCGCTCCTGTGCAGACGCACTTCTCTCCGCCCTGCCAAGGACAGAGCAAAGTACTGTAGCGCGCATGCACCGGCTTTACCTGTGAGTCATCGGCTCTCTTTGGCCTTTTCCGGCACGTGCGCACTACAGTACTTGGCTCTGCCCTCGTCAGGGCAAAGAGAAGTGCGTCTGCACAGGAACGTGTCAGGAACACTGTGTGAATAACGTAGGATGCGTCATCCATATGAAGCAGGGAAGGAGGATGGCGACTGTGGGAAGAGAGGAGGTGCCAGATCAAGACCAGCTTGCCCATCGGAAAGGACCACACTTTATGTGGGTATAATAAAAGGCTTTTTTTGGGTTATGCAGAGGGAATTGGTGACTTTCTGTACATGCAGCTTACTAGATTACTGCAAAAGAGGCCTTAAAGGTAGCGCCCATATTTTACATTGGGAAAACCTGGTGACAGCTATAAAAAGTATTGAAAGGAGGTTTATTAACCCCTTCACAACATATGACATATATATACATCATATGTCGTGTCTCCTACTTAGATGCAGGCTCCATTGCTGAGCTCACATATTTTCTGGCGCATGACAGCTGCTTTGATCAGCTGTCATTTGTCCCTAACAGCTGTGGATGGAATCACAATCCCCCCTCAGCTTTTAACATGTTAAATGTCGCTGTCAATCTCTGACATGGGCATTTAACATGATCGCGCCAGAAGCATGTCATTAACTCCACCCTAATCACATGACCGTGGGGCACCAATAAGTTGGCATGACAGCTGAGGTTCTGCAGGAGACCCCCGTGGTTGTCACTGCTGATCTGTTATGAGTGCCGCCCTGTGGCCCACGTTTATAGCAGGTGAGCCTTTCCGCTACCTATAACATGGTTGAAGCAGCTGACCGCAGATTCAAGTCGCCTATGAAGACTATTGAAGCTAGTAAAAAGTGTAAACAAAAGTTTTTAACAGTATTTAAAAAATTAAAAAACTGTAAAAGTTCAAATCACCCCACTTTTTTACCCATTCAAAATAAAACAATAAAAAATACACATATTTGGTATTTCTGAGTTCAGAAATGTCCAATCTATCAAAATATAAAAAGAATTACGGTAATCTGATCGGTAAATGGAGTAACAAGAACAAGGGATAAGGGATAATTGGATGGACTAGTGTCCTATGTGCTGGGTTCTAACTGGGCTACCAAAAAGTGAAATTAGATTTTTGTTATAAAATGCAGGCTTTCAGAATAGGCAAAAGAAGGTGGTGTATAAAGGGCACCAGTCAACCCAAAATATAATAGACAATACAAATACAAAAATATAAAGTACTTTATTACACAATCAGAGAAAACAAAAACTTAAAAGCTATTAAAAAGCAAATAATTCACACGACAACACTTAGATCCACACATGGAAATGATTGTGGAGATCCAAACCAACTCCCTATAAACCGATGGCCAACAAGAGTAATATAGTAAACAGCCAGAAAATAGGGCGATACAAATATATATAGATAAATAGATAATAAATGGCTGTAGTTTACCAATAGAACACAAAAATGCAATAAAATACATAAAAAATAACAGGTTCATATACCAGCTATCAGATACCAAAAGAGGAGTGTCAGGAGTCTGTTGTCCTTCTGCGGATAAGCCACTAGTGGCTGCTATTATTCACTTTGACAAATTGTGCTGCCTTTCCACTCCTTACCACTGGAGGCTGTTATTGTGGTTTTTTTCAATCACCCTTTCCTAAGATGGCCGATGTTGAACTTGTGGAAGCCATCTTGTTTCCTGTTTGGGCCTACTTAAAGGCACATGGAACACTCATTGTTTGAGTATTATTTTTAGCTTTTAGTTCTAGTTCTTGTCTCCAGCCTCTGAGAATTGTCTTACCCCGGCTGTTCCCACTCCTCTCCAGATTGTTCCTATTATTCTTAGTGCTACTTCCAAGAACTTCAGCTACCACACGCTGTGCTGTGCTCTGCTTGTGCTCCTCCAGCCATTGGATTCCTGCCGTGCTTCATCAGTATCCTAAGAGTGTGTGACCTATGGGGTAACCCAAGAAATAGAAAGGTATAGGGAGAAAATTTTGAGCCCAAGGTCCATAGGTCACACACCTATTTTGGTATCTGATGTCCGGTATTTGAACCTACATACTGTAAGTGATTATGTGGTAAATTGATTTTCAATTTTTTTTTTTTAGTTTTTGTTCCTGTAATAAAGTAGTTTATATTTTTGTATTTGGATTGTCTATTACATTATGGATTGACTGATGCATTTTTTTTACACCATCTTCTTTTGCCTAGTCTCTATTTTTTTTTGGCACAGTATTCCTTTATTTAGGTTGTGCCAGTCCATTTTATTTCTTAGAGCACCACTCCAGCATTTTTTATTGCATTCGTGGAGTGGTGCTTTAAATGTAATTCCTCTGTCTCATATTTACCTGCCACCGCCTTCATTGTTTTCCAGTGTCGCTCCCTTCGGTCTCCGGTGAAAAGTGACCTGCTGGCAGCTTCTGTGTTTCATGGAGCAGCGCTCAGCTTCTCTGCACTCCTCCTGCACTGGCTGTGAGCGTCGGTCAGCCGGAAAGCAGAGCGGTGACGTCACCGCTCTGCTTTCCGGCCGCTGTGCTCACAGCCAGTGCAGGAGGAGTGCAGAGAAGCTGAGCGCCGGGGACAGACAGCGGTAGGTAAGTATGAAGTGGTTTTTTTTTAACTTTTACGCTGGTAACCAGGGTAAACATCGGGTTACTAAGCGCGGCCCTGCGCTTAGTTACCCGATGTTTACCCTGGTTACCAGTGAAGACATCGCTGGATCGGTGTCACACACGCCGATCCAGCGATGTCAGCGGGAGATCCAGCGATGAAATAAAGTTCTGGACTTTCTTCAGCGACCAACGATCTCCCAGCATGGGCCTGATCGTTGGTCGCTGTCACACAGAACAATTTCCTTAACTATATCGTTGCTACGTCACAAAAAGCAACGATATCGTTAACGATATCGTTAAGTGTGACGGTACCTTAAGTCAGGTCAAAACAGTAGATGCCGCCAACATTCTCAATGCACCATAAAAAATCCTAACCCAAGAGATTGCAGTAGTCCAATGGTTTAAAGTAGAGTTCTGTGCACTGTGATTATCCTGCTAGGCCCCCGGAATACTTCCTATACCACATTCGCCCCCCGACATTCCTGCCAGCTTAATTGACAGTCCTATTGCATCAGTAGCTGGTGACCATGGACAGCGCAGAATCAAGGTGAGAAAAGTAACTTACAATAGATCATGGTTAGAGATGTGCAAATCAGCTAAAACATTTTCGGGCAAATTCGATCTAAAATGAATCTGCCCTGAAATCTCAGAAAACTCAGAAACAATCATAATACTCAGAAATTGTACCATGGAGAGGCCAGTACTCTTTTGGCTTTGTGTATGGGCAAAGCTACACTTCAGCACTGACACAGTGCTTTTTAGAAATTATTGAATGGCCATATGGATTGACCATATGACAAATGATTCTAGAACCTGGGTAGCCAAGATCTAGTAAGTACAGGAGGCTGACGGAAACAATCTCAGTCCACAGAAATCATCAGCTTTCCTATTAGCTTCTTGAAATCCCAAGAAAAGTTGCACTAAAGAACTATAATATAGTAGATCTCCGATGTCCATTTTTTCTAAAATAATATATAAAATTGTATCTCAAGAAAGTGAGAATTAAGTCCTCAAAGAGATCAAAGCAAATAAGGGTGGAGACATTAGTTGTGCCCCATCCATGAAGCAAGGGGAGAGCCAGACCTCAAGAGGTGGTATTTTTAGAAATACTGAGCGCTCTACTTGCACTGAGTTTGGATTGGGTAAAGACTTCAATTATTACTTTTGCAGAATCACTGCCGATGGTAGATTTTTTCCTGTAGATAGCTGTGCCACATATAAAGTATGCTGCCACTAGATTGATTTTAACACCATGTAATGGGAATTTGAGGTGTTGAAATGTAACTACCGCTTTCTACACGTGCTACGCAATATATATTCATCTTCCTTCAGTTATTTGACCAGCGATGATGGCTTCTTTATTGATATTTAATAGACACCTGGAAGCATTTTATTAGATTCTATTTACAGAATCCCTAAGCAAGCCCCAATTCTTCATCTACCGCCCAGTACTGATAATAACAGAGCTACTCAATCAATAGGGAACGGATTTACACTGATGAGACGGAAGGTGCACAGCCTGCAGAAAGGGATAGATATATTCCATGAATATGCTTGGGGCCGAAAAGAGCCATACATAGGACAAGGCATGGTTACATATATCAGCCTTGCTCTCTGAAGTATTACTTTTCACAAGATTATTAGTAACCCACAATACCATTTGTTATGAGAAAAGCATTCAGGCCATCTTCATAATCTGTCATTACTTCCTTTTCGGATCAGGCATTCTGACTGCTCTAACTGTAAAGAACCCTTTCCTACTTAGCCACTGGAATTACTTTTTCTCCACAAGTAATGGATGTCCCAATGTTCTTTGTAAGGTCCTTGGAAGTAATGTTCCAGTCCTTTGTATTGACAACACATGTATTAATTCATATACATGCGATTGCTTCTGAGGTCTCTTTTCCATGCTGAAGAAGCTCAACTTTTCCAACCTTTCCTTATTATAGGAGAGTTCTGCTATCCCATGTTATAATCTAGATGTCTGTCTTTGAGCCGACTAGTTTCTTTGCTTTTACGGCTGACACCCCGACTCGCATTTCGCGTTAGCTTTATCGAGGGGATAAAGCTAACGCGAAACGCACGTCGGGGTGTCAGCACCATCTCCAGGTATAGTACCCACGGACCACCAATAATTTGTTGATTTATTTAACCCTTATTGCTGCATATTGTTCTGGACTTACTCCTTTTACCATTAAGGATATGCACACTGAGTACTTTAATCCTCCACTTGGACATAGGCACACTTGCACTTTCCTTTGAACCAGACATGCACTAGTTACTTATTTCTTTGAGGCATAACATGATTGCTATTGAGGCTGGTTTTTGTCCATTGATAATCCTGATACAATATGCCTGTTTTTCAACTTCCATAAAAGCATCTTGTTATTAATTTTCCATTGTGGTAACACGGTATTGCATTGTGGTAATATAGTGTCTTGTATGGCTGCTCTTTTTGCACT
This sequence comes from Ranitomeya imitator, assembly GCF_032444005.1. Classification (NCBI taxonomy): domain Eukaryota; kingdom Metazoa; phylum Chordata; class Amphibia; order Anura; family Dendrobatidae; genus Ranitomeya; species Ranitomeya imitator. The sequence goes on from NC_091284.1 coordinate 79,810,336, forward strand.
GTTGTCCCCCTTTATTGGATTTTAGTATATATTGTATTACATTTTAATTGTATTATCAATAAAATTTATAGAGTTTTATGGCACATAGCTTCCTCGTTGTTCTATTTTGATGTATTGATCCCATTCGGAAGTGCCAATTAGGCATTTTCTTTCTCTGATGATTTCTTGCTATGTGAGTTTCCAAATCATAAGCATGCATGACTTAGGTTTCTCAATGTATGAGATGTAAGGAAACACCTTTCAAACAAGGTCGATGCGGAGGAATGGGCAGTGCAGCTGAGTTTATCTGTGTCACATCACAAACCTTTCTATCAGCTCTTCCCCTCCCATAGCACTGTCAGCTCTGATGTACTGTTTTTCCCTCACCCTGCCTGTCCGGAGAGGAGTCACACTTATGTCAGTTGTGCTAAGAGCAATTTGTAATCTGTCTGCAATGAGAGCACAACAATTCCTCCTGTGTGAGATGTGATGACAAACAGACCAGATCTCACTGCAGAAGGATCACAAGATACAGTGAGCATAACATACATAAGTGTGACTTATCTCTAAATGGGCAAAGTGGGGAGGGGCAGTACAGCAGAGTTGACAGTGCTATGAGATGAGGAAAGCTGATAGAATGGTGTGTAATGTGACACAGCTAAACTCAACTGCACCTTCTAATCATGCAGTTTTTTTTCCATGTCCTTTTATTGAATTGCCATAAACTGGGATGCTGATACTTTTTAGACATTTATTGTATGTAAGTTTCTAAGCCAGGACCCCGGGAGCTCACTCCTTTCTTTACTTTAATTCTAGCTATGATAGATAGATAGATAGATAGATAGATAGATAGATAGATAGATAGATAGATAGATAGATAGATAGATAGATAGATATAGAGGCACATCTACATGATTCTATCTATCTACAGTATCTATTCATCTATCCGTTTTTGCACCTTTTGTTTAGTATAGTTTTTATTCTGCAGTATCTATTCTCTCTCATATTGTTCTTACAGTTTAATCGTTCCTGTGTCAATGACTCAGGTTCTACTTTTGTTTCAATGTATAAATGTCACAAGGAGCAAGAAAAGTCATTTAAAAAATGCATTTGTGGAAAACTCTAAACCGAAAAAACACATTAAAATAGCTAATAATGTTTTTCAGATATAAACGCTATTATTTTAATTTCTTTACTGAGATTCAATTTGTTTGTACATGGAAGCGCTTTATAATTTTGTAGAAGATACTAAAACAATAGATTCTAGCTAATTGCAATTCCAGCAAACTGACACTATTAGAGGGGCTTCCTATCTAATGTGAATGGATGAATGGATATGTCTCGAGACTCTTAACTGTTTGTGTTTTAAACTCTTACAACTGCGCCAATTGTTGCAGAAATAATAAAAAGTAATGATAACCTCAGACAGAATATCAGATATATTATATATAAGCCACACCGACCACTTTATGAGAGCGTCCTGTAATACACAAGGCACGTTCCCATCAGAGCGCATATTGTCTCCAACCACATGAAAACTTAGGGTTATCACCCCTTTTAGAGCAGACTGGATTTATGTATTTTTTATATATTTTCCATTTGCTCCATTACATTACATTACAATAGTGTCTTTATTTCTCAGACTGTCCTGTCTAGTATTATAGCGAAGAACTTCTGGGAAAAACTTCTACTAAAAATTAAAGTGGCATTCCAATCAGTGGGCCGATTAATTTAATGAATGTTTATCCCTCTCCTATGTTACAATTTTAGTTCTTGCACTTTAGTTTATTCCCTCCTCCTTTTCCAGAGTTTCGACTTTTGGAATGTTCTTTTGACCTAGCTTGTTTTTTTGTGGAACTAGTTGTAGCTTTTACTGACGCCATTCATTTTACTATAGAATTATATAAAATTATATAAAAAAAATTATATTTATTTATAGAAATTAAAAAAAAAGAAAAAAAAGAACTAGAAAAAAAGCTTAGAAAGAAAAGTGCTAGCAAAGAAAGACAAAAAAAAATCAAATGTGGTGAGATAGTAGAAAATAAAACAATTTTGCCATTTCATTTGGGGATTTTGCAATGTGAATAATGATTATTGCACCATAGTGTTTCCTGTAATAGACACAAATAAAATAGAACAGCTTCCAACAAGATGCGCCCAAGGCCATGACCCCGTTGTTATCCTGACATGTAGTGGAGATAACCCACATTGTTGATTGTCTTTTTTTATATTACGGAAGTTATTATAATATAATTGATGCCTAAGTTCAACCATACGTTCTGTTTTCTCCGATCTTGCAGCCCAACGGCAGAATGATTAGACGACGCACGGCTGCCGCGTCTGCTCCGATAAGAGCCTGAGCTATTTATTAGATAGGTATCAGGAAGATGTGACTGTAGAGTCGTAACTAGGAAAAAAAAAGTTTGATTAATAGAGCAGTAACATTAGTCTCAACACCTCGCTTTCCAATAGATGCCATTACTTATCAGCTGGAAGCTATTACTACTGCGCACCGAAGTCATTTACAGGCATTTCTATTCATAACATTGTCACTGCATATCGAGCTTAAATATTTTACTGCTAGCCCAAATTTTAAAGAATTTCTTAGAGGAAAGGTCGACTAATTCGGCAACACAAAACTAGTGCAATATAATTACAGTAACATTCTGTCTGCCGGCAGCGGCGGATGATTATTGCTCCATATTCTTCATATTGAAGGTGCGTGTTCTGAGTAAACCGGTAAATGTGCCTATTGAAGCCATACTTTATGCTCACTTTCTGATAGAAGCGATGTGCTGTGGCTACACGTGGCATTTCCAAATGATGCCGCTGCTCTTACTTCATTTCAGTACTCTGGAACGAAATGGCCAAATGTCCAACCTTGGTCTCATCGGATCATAACTCGTTTCCTACTGGCTCTTGGCAGACTTGATGTAGGTTTTTAGGCTTCAATGTTTTTCTTTGTAAGAAAAGGCTTCAATCTTGCCACCCTACCCCAACAGGCCAGACATGTGAAGAATACGACAGATTGTTATCACATGCAGTACACAGCCAGTACTTGCCAGAAACTCCTGAAGCTCCTTTAATGTTGCTGTAGGTGTCTTAGCAGCCTTCCGGATCAATTTTCATCATTTTTTTTAGGTAATTCCACTGTTTTGCCAAATTTAAGCCACTTCTTGATGATCGTCTTCAGTGTTCTATAGTATATCTATTGTCTTAGAAATGTTTTATTCCCTTCTACTGACTGATAACTTTCAACAATGAGATCCCTTTGCTGTGTTGTAAGCTGTTTATAGACTATTTCTTTTGCTGTAAAATGCAACTAAGAAAGTGTCAGGAAAATCCTACAGAAACAGTTGAACTTTATATGGAGTTAATCAGAATCGCTGTAAATGATGTCTGCTGTGTAACGACTGAGTTTGTATTTGATTGGCTAATTCTGAACACATCCAATTATAAGAGGGCATTCACACTTATGCGTCCACATCATTTCAGCTTTTTCTTTTTAATTTCCCCCTTCAAAATGATTTACGTTGGTTTCTCAATGGATTTTCACAGATTGCAAGTTAAATTTAAGTGTGTAAAAAGTTGTAAAATGATTCTCCTTGGTATGATTTTCGTACATGACAAAAATATAGTATTTTAACAGAGGTTGTGTAGACTTTCCATATGAACTGTGTATAGGTTTACTTGGCTTTACATTTCTGTATTCACTATCTGGGTATCAACTGGAATCTGCCTATTAAAGACGTTGTGTGCGCATGCCTTAAAGCTTTGAACCTGGATGCTATGTGGCGCTGTATATCTATGGGGTTTTTTAGCGCTATTATATAGCAGTATTTATTCGAAGCTGTTTTGGTTCCCGGCTTTGAGGGAATAATCTACTGGCTCCTCACTGCTACAAATACTTTGAGGGAACATTGATTTCCGTCCTTCTTAATCACATTCATGGAGAATGATCGTATATTTGTGGCCACTTGTCTGCTGGGAACAGGGACTAGACACTTTCAGGAATATAATAGTTGATATGATGGTGTCTCTATCCAGATAACATTCAGCAGGATGTAAATATGAGATGTTTGAGAAACAAAACGATAGCTTTGATAGATTTTAAGCCATAGAAAGATTATTATGGCTGCATACAGCACGGCATTTTAGCCATTTCCATATGATTTTCTTTTTATTATATTTCTATTTCAAGCTGCAGACCGTTCACGTTCATTTTGCGTCGAATCTTCTTGGAAGTCATATCTGAGTAAGCGTGTTACACTAATAAGCCTCCTATAGCCACGGGAATTATATTATTATTACATACCATCAAACACCCTCATATTCTTCCAGTCATTAAAATATGCATCCCTAGAAAATGTTATTTTATGCTTCCTCAAAGAGAATCCTCATATATTAGTCTCATTAATCAAAACTTGACTAGGAAAAGGTGACCAGCGAGACTAGAGATTAGCCATATATATAGAGAGAGAGATGAAAAACGATGAACTCTGATATTTATCTCTCATTAGAAGAAATAAAAACATTACAATATCGAGAGTGGATATCACCAGAATGCCATCCTACTGGCGTGTAGCATCCTCTGCTCGTAATTACTTACCGACACCAAGAAAACAAGGGAAAATGGCATTCTGCACATGTAGTTATGGAGAGGATCCTGCACAGGGTTTTCTTAAATTATCATTATTTCTTATCTACTATGTGTTAGTGTTAAAGCAATGAAATAAAACACATAGCAAATAAATTAAATAAATTGAAAAATAATATTGTAAAATTTCTGAAGATCATCAGCGGATACATGTAAGATCGTGGTCGAATGGCAGGTTGCAATAAATGGGCGTTAAGAGCAGAGTTGGAGAGGCCAAGAGGAAAGTCGAGCTCCACGTTTATTTGAAAAATATTTTTTAAAAAAAAAATACATTCTTGTCGTGAAAAAATGGAAAGGTGGGGGGAAGACGGAGGGGGCAATGGAGTGGCCAACCAGGGTACCCATGGGTCTTCATGAGCCCAGGTTGTGACACAGAATGCACCACAAAACCATAACTTGAAGTTTCTAGGCGCTGACGCATTTTATGTAGTAGGGGAATCATTAGATCTTCTTAGATGCCAGTTCACACTTGCATCTATAACCAGGGCACCTTACGTCACAATGTAAAGGAATATTTATTCCGATAATGTTATAGAACCTGGAAGATGCACAAGATGGGATAAAATATAATGAGATCAGCATGCAGAGATTCTAAACATATTGATGTCACGATGTAGGGGTAATAGCCAAGAATTGAGATTAATGAGCAGAAAACTAGATGAGTTCACCATTGTAGGAATCCACCCTTGCATATGTTTTGGAGATCCAGCAAGCCCCTGGGCCTAGGCACATGAGTCCAATCTAGCAAACAAAAAAAAAATGGCGTCTTCAGTAAAATCTTGGCAGCTTTATGACATTTCCATTAAAATCCGATCACAAAGAGGACAAGGTTCTGGTGTTGACATGTTTTGACTTTACCAGACTTTATCGACTAAGACTGCTAAAGTCGAAACACTTCAACACCAGAACACTGTCCTCTTTATGACCTCATTTTAATGGAAATGTCATAAAGCTGCCAAGATTTTACCTGAGACGCCAGTTTTTTCTTTGTTAGCTTGAGATTAATGATTCAAGTGAAGTAACAGATGATGAACCATAACCACAGCGATGACGCAGTTCAGAGATGGTGCAGAGAAGAATAACATAGTGACGTCAGAGTACACGAATGATAATTACTGTGAGGTCATAGGGCAGCGATGTCACATCGATAAACAGTAGCATCACAAATTATAGCAAAGGATCACAGTGATGTCACATGACATTTCTTTATGTGCTAAAGTGGCCATTGGGCCATCTCAGATCCTGATCCTTATTGTGGCCACCTCTAGAGTTACCCCTTTGATGGACCACAATGATCCTCCGGGGTCCTGCAGACAAAACCTCTGTTTGATGGTGATTTTGAAAAATAACCTTCGGCCTCTTTGCACGCACTACATTCATCCACTTGTTGGACTGCAAGGGACTAGCGGATGAGAATAGCATTTGAAGGTGATATAGAACTGTCCCGTTCGTGTCTGAACATGCCCTTGCTACCTCTGCCTTTCTCCATGAACCCCATAAATATGTTAGTAACATGTGATTCTTTTTCAAATTATTCAATGTAATACTTTAAAATTTTGCTATCTTTTGAATCTTGCGTTCCCTTTCTTAGGGTACCTCTGCTTTTAGTAGGTGCAGCATTGTGAGTAATCATGGTCCGTGGTACACTTTTTCTTTCTTTCCTATTTATTACACATTTTTTTGCATTTTCCCCTGTAACATCAAATTGCCAATATGACAATATGACAAAATAAACATTTGCACAGTGGCTACTAAAGAGTTCTGTTGTAGTTCCATGAAGTCAATGTACGCTAAATTATATTCCGTTTTCCACCAGGCATAAGCGGCTGAAGGGCGATGTAATGCCACCGCTTGCTCTAAGCTCTATTGATTGTGCTTAGATTTCAGCTAAGCCTATATATAAAATTAAGTTAACTTTCTGGACACATTGGCAGGTGAGTTTGAGTCACAAACTTTGCTGCCAATTTACAGTTTATAGATTCTCACCCCAGGTGTTCTGAAGAGAAGGCGGAAGACTAATACTTTCCTGTTAATAATAGATGACTTTAGAAAGTTTGATGTCTTTTCCACCCTGGGCATGTGAAACGCAATTGTACATATTCTGGAAACTGAAAATCTGTAAAACGTGAGAGTGGAATTTTATGTTTTCTCCTATTAATTGTTTTTTTATTACAAACATGAGATTCTTAAAGGGAAAAAAGGAACCTGTCAGAGATGTTTGCTTCACATACATAAGCAGCGTCCAACCCGCAGCGGCCAGATGTTACAGCATAGTGGATAGGATTTCAAGAAATCCCATGTCCACAATACGTGCACTGGTGCCCGTGGCTTCCCTGCAGAGACGGACATGCGGCGGCTCTTTTCAGACCTCAGCATGTCTATTTATGTTGTGGAGATGCGAGTCTCCGCAAGTTGAATGTCACCTGTACAATGTATTGAACGCAGTTCAGTGAGCACATGTGGGATCACCTGCGTTAAATATCTGGCAGTGCTTTGGAAGGAGCGGACATGTGCTGCATCCAAAGCGCTGCCTAATACTGAATGGGTGGACATACCCTTACAGTGCTTTCTTCTTCTGCCCTAGTTCTTACCAATCTATCAAATGTATTAGATGGCATTATCCTGCACAGCACTCCATGGAGTGAAGGTGCGGGTCAAACACCCGGCCACTAAGTCCTTTGTGATAAAAACAGACCCCATATTGCTAAGCTTGATCACTTTGATCTTTGCTCAGGTGCCTGTTAGCTGATTGCTGTCCTTGGCCACCATTCGCTACTTTTGGTACAAGATTGTAGGATGGGGACAAACTTAACATCAACTTTGGCTGCATTTTTGTGGTTGCAATGAGTCTTCTTCCAGTCTCAATACTTAAAAGGGTGGTCCAATACTAATAAAGCCGTTATAAATTCCTATCTTTATGTCCAAATTGCCTCTTCATAGAGAAAGAGGACTTAAACTCTATATAGCGCCACCTCTTGGAAGTAGCGATCCTACAAGTCACAATCAACTCTTTAAACGAGTCTTGCAATATGACTTAGGATAAAAGCCAAATCAGAATCTCAATTTTCAGACACGGTGCTTCGAGCTATTGGCCCACGTCAGTGCAAAGTATGAGATCTGATTTGGCTAGGTGAGAGACTCTGGACTGGTGTCTAAGGGGTAATTTTTTCTAATAAGCCTTTTTATTAAATTTCCTTGACTTTCCCTATCCTTCTATTTTCTATATATATTTTTTTTAACCCTAATTCCTGTGACGATTCATTTAAGAGGAGTGTTGGTCTACTCCTTTAAAGAACATGTGTCATTTCAGAAAACTTTTCAAAAAAGGCTGTCTTTTATGTGTACATGAGGAATTACACAATTCCTGGTTACTATATGACTTGTATTCTACATTTCAACTAGATTTCTCCTCCACAGTTTCTATCCCTAATTTTCAGTTCTCCCTTGTCAGTTTGTAGGTGAGACAAGCTAAATCATTTGTGTGAAAGCTGCAGCTTGGTGTGTGTTTGTGTTTTAAGGGGTAATGTCTCTCACTGTGGAGACTGACATGTCTGACATGGCAGTGTAAGTAGACATATAGGTCATGCAATGTTCGCCTTTGAAATTATGTATGCAAATTACTTCTTCAGAAAGGAAAAGGACTTGAACTATAGGGCCACCTATTGGAAGTAGCAATATGCTACTTCCCATTTGACTTGGGATAAAAGCCAAACCAGAATCTCAACTTGTAGATACATGTTTCACGGTGTTACCCCTCCTCAGTGCAAATCATGAAATCTGATTTGGCTGTATGACAGGGCTCTGACTGGCTTTTAGCCTTAGTCATGTGACAAGGCTCGTTATTGGGTTGATATTGACTTTTAGGATTCCTGTTTCCAATAGTTGGCACTAGAGTTCAAATTTTCTCCCTCTCTGAAGAGGCATATTTAGTCCCCCAGAAAGGCACAGCATGGCCTATAAGTCTCCTTACACTGGCATGTCAGGCATGTCACTCTCCACAAGGAGAGACATTAACACTAAGACTTCAGTCAGAGGCCTCTCATACAGCCAAATCAGATGTTATGCTTTGTACTGAGGAGGGGTTAAACCTTGAAACACATGTCTGAAAATCGAGACTATATTTTCACATTTAACCTAAGTCATGCGGCAAGGATTGCTAAATGGCCGATACTGACTTTTAGGATTGCTATTTCCAATGGGTTCCCTAGCATTCAAATCCTCTTCCTCTCTGAAAAGGCAATTTGCATTTGTGTGTTTTACACACCCCTCTGCTCTAAACTCCTCCCCTCATCTGTCCATAGAGTATAATTAGGAGGTGTAATCTGATACCTTAGTGTGCTGGCAGTCAGTTTTGCTTTGACCAAGATGGATTTGCATTGCTTTTCTAGAGTGGATGATGAGATCAACGAGTAGGGGGAGGGGAAGAAGAGGCAGATTTCTCTGATAAGATATATTACAATTTAGTTTCTTATATTTGCTTATGCTTTGGATTTATGTAAACTTTGTTGAAATATCAGTACTATTTAAATAGTTAAAGCTCTAATAAATGTATACCTTTCCTATCTGTTCTAGCAAAGCAAGGTAGGACTGGGTTAAATCCTAAGACCGCAGGTCTTAATTAGCTGCATCTGGCTTGCTTTGACAAAGTAAGAACCAGTAAAAGGGTTCACCTTGTGTCAGTCTGCTGGATGTTAAGCAGAGTTAAGTGTGTTGAAGATGGTGAGAGAGCAGCCAAAGTGTGAGCTTCAGCTGGGAGACAGACAAGGCAAGGTCGCACTGTGAATCGAGACTGCATGGATCAGCTAGGAAAGCTAAGCAGTCTGTGTGTTGGAGCTTTAGAATAATGCGTAGAAGCTGCAGCCTGTTCAGTGTAAACTGTGCACAAAGTTGAACACCAGATTGGTGCTGGAAGCTGCTGTGACTTAGGCTGAAGTGGACACCGAGACTGTTAGGGCCGTACCTCTTCTGTTTATAAAGTTTACTCCAGGAGAAAGGACTGTAATCTGTTTGGGTGAGCCCGCACTGACATATGTGTTAATGCAATAAAAAGGATTTGTAGACCCATAATACATCAAAAATTATAGTATCATGTGGGGGTAACCACTATGACAATCAAATTCAGATCAATACCGCCACTTAGAATATATCAGATATAAGCAGGGAAAATGTATAATTAAAACAACAATAATCTTTATTACAAAAAAATCACACAGTAAGAGTAAACAGTATAAACAAGCCCATAAAAACCCTTAAAAACAGGGCAATGTGGTTCAGACAGTTTATGACTAGCATATAAAAATATGTTGTAAGTCAGTACATCCAGTATACATAATAGAGAATTGCATAGCCATATTACAATAATTACAGGCAATGGAATGATAATAAAGAACAAAAAAGTTGTGCTGAAAGCAGGTTGCTGGGTGCAGTGACACAGAAGGCAGAGCAAGGGTTAGCAAATGTAACAGTTTTAATTTAACAGAGGGTTAACTCCTCACATGGAGATGAAGGGTTAAACGGGAATAGCAGTTGAATTGCGAAGAATATGCAGGGTTAATAAACAAAGTGACAGTAGTTCTTTGGTGCACTTATCGTGTCAGGAGTTCTTCAGAATGTAGGTACCACTTGGGGGTTGGTATCGCCGGCAGCAGTTGGCGCGGTGTTTGCCTAAGGAGATTCAGTTGGTAACGGCGGTCTGTGTTCTGGCGGCAGCGGTCGGTTTCTGGTACCTTCCGCTGAGCCCCTAGGTCAAGGCCACGGCATGATCAGGGCGACCCGTGGGTGGGAATGTATATGCTGGTAAGGTGAGCCGCAAACATCTGTCCAGTAACCAGTTCTCTCTTTGCGGCATGTGCGCTGTACTCACGGTCACGAAGCACACGGCACCTTGCTCTCTGCCAGTTACCGGGCGCGCTGCACTTCTCTCTCTGCAATCCCCGCTGGTGACAGTGGGAGTAAATGGATGAGGGCCAGCGCAGCCCCGGTGCTCAAGGGACGGAGCACTTCTCTTTCTGTGCTGCACGCTGCCTGTTCCCGCCAAGACTGACTGCTTCCACGCGCGCTATGGCTGTTGCCACTTAGCCACACCCCCTATTTCCAAGTGCAAAGGTCTGTCTGGTCTCTTACTTTTTCTCCTGGACAACAGTGGAGACAGCCTCGACAGTTCCAGACCCGGGATAGGACAGGTACCCTCGGCCTGGTTCTCCTTACAGTGCTGCTACTGCAAGATATTAATGACCTGCATTGAGCAGTATCAAAAAAGCCCAGCATATGTATATCAACCAAACATAACTAAAAAATACAGACCATGTGCTATTATGGCAGTTTGTGCCACCCCTTGTTCATCCAGATCTCCCCAGCTGGTACGGACAAGTCCATGCAGTGTGTGCTGCAGGACCTGAACAGGCGTTAGGCGGGGTGGAGGGAGGAGTCAAGGAGGCGGCACATGGTAGCCAGCTATCATCCATTATGCTTCGTGGATGCCGCAGAGAGGATCGTCGCTGCACATGGGGCCAGGGAGATCACGTCAGACGCCAAGCAGGAAGAAGGAGGGCTGATGGGCGGTACCTGGTGGCTCAACTGTGTAATTGGGGCGCATGCACCACACCCACCGCGCATCACTCAACTAACTGACATATATGTGCCTGCTGAATAAACGGTATTTGCGATTTGTATATGTGCCCAGAATCCCTTGGAGTTTTATGAAAGCAATAATAAAACTGCACATGTTTGGACCAAACCGCATTGCTTGTGTGAATGCTACCTAATGTCTACCTGAGAGTATGAATCTCTACACTGTACATAATATATACAAACTTGTGGATTGTGCAAGTTCATGTTTAATGTTCAATACTTTATTTTATTATTATAGTGACTGCATAATTTCATTCTAGTGAAGTAAGTTTGCAACGTTTTGTGTGACTTTTTAAAAAAGTCACAAATCTGGCTTAAAGGGAAACAGTTGTGTAAAATTCACTAATTTGACAGTTAAAGGGGTTATACAGTATATACATAAAATTAAAAAGAGTGACGTTGCCAGGGGGAATAAAGTTATTTTTCCTCCCGGCAGCGGTGTCAGATTGCTGTCAGATTGCTATTAACTTGCAGATTAAACCCATATTTGCAGGTTAATAGCGTTATTTTACATGTCCGGTTCCCTTTGAACCTTAACTGCATAGCTAACCATGGCCATTTATTAGCTATGTAGTTATTAAAACTGTCAAAAGCAGCTTAAATTTACAAAAAGTTACACATTTTTGCAAAAAAAAATACGGTATGCAACTAAATTTATAAAATCCTGATACCAAAAACCTGTTGTACAAGCCTTTTTACATTTCCCCCAAAAATAATTTTTTACATTTTGTAACAATTTTATTTATATATAACCCCTTTAACTGTCAAATTAGTGAGTACATGGCATTACTTATCTGTTACAGCCAGTATTAGGGTAAATTCATATCTGGCCGATTTGTTACAAAGATTTCTGTGAGTTTTCTGCATGTCTGATTCAGGCTTGCAGAAACATGTCTGCTTACCGCCAAAACAAACCCATTCAGGTGAGCAGTGATTCAAGTGATTTTCAGTCATATACATTTCTGCAACAAATCTGCCAATTGTGAATATTCCCCTGTAGTCCAAAACTGCATTAACATTCTATAGGCTTCAGAGCAGAGATATCCTATCATCTCTTGGTGAATCCATGTGTATATAGAGATTTCTCTAGAGCTGATGATGAGCTGCTATAAAACAACCTGTCTGTTGATTGACTGAACAAAATCAGCCACACACTGTATTTCCCTGCAGTTTTATTATTCTGCAGCTCCAAGAGGGTGCAGTATCTGAAATACAAGATATTTACTGAAGTCATGATATTTTGAACTTCCATTATCAAATGTAGCAGGAAGGCGAAGGGGGTGGCAGGTCAGGAGCCTGGGTGATAAGTTCCAAGGTGGGTCTCAACAAGTTATCCAACGTGGGTCAAAGTATTTCGGTGCAGGCCTAGGGCTCTCTAAATCTGTGTCCCTCAGTAATGGAAAGCCTAATTTCGCTAGGACAAGCCTTTGACAGTTCTACTCTTAGAAAGAAATGTAGCAGCTGGGGCTCTTAACTGATGGACAGCAAGAAAAGTAAATGTACAAGGGTCTCTATCAAGCCCTTTTGTAATGCTACCCGTGTGTAGGTGCCACTAGAGCACGTTGCACTGTAGTAGATTTGGTGGTGATGAGAGGGCGAGGTGACAGAGTAGGCAGCACCTTAGGAGGGCCCAGAGGCCATGAGCGGGAATGTTGTCATAGCATACCGCACTATAGTAGGGTCAGACAGTCATAAGCAACTTTGCTGACAGAGCAGGCAGCAATGTAGTAGGGCCCAGTGGTCATGAGCTGGTGTGTTGACTTAGCAGGCAGCACTGAAGAAGGACCCGGCAGTCATGTGCAAAAGTGTGGGCAGCACTGCAGTTGGGTGCAGTGATTATGAGCTGGGGTGTTGCCAGAGCAGGCGGCACTGCAGGAGAGCATAGTGACCATGAGAAAAGATGTCAGAGGGGAAACACTGTAGTAGGGCCTAGTGACCATGAGCGGAAGTGTGGTCAGAGCAGGCAGCACTGCAATAGAGTCCAGTGTTCAAAAGCAGGGGTGTTGTCAGAGCAGGCAACATTGCAGGGGGCCCAGCGGTCATGAGCAGGGGTGTTGTCAGAGCAGGCAGCAATGCAGTAGGGCCCAGTGGTCATGATCAGGTGTGTTATCCTAGCAGGCAGCACTGCAATAGGGTCAAGTGGTCATTAGCAGGGATGTTATCAGAGCAGCCAGCACTGCAATAAGGTCCATCGGTCATGAGGAGGGGTGCTATCAGAGCAGAAGGCACTGCATTAGGGTCCAGAGGTCAGTAGCAGGGGTGTTCTCAGAGCAGGTAGCACTGCATTAGGGTCCATTGGTCATTGGTCGGGGTGTTGTCAGTGCAGGCAGCACTGCAGTAAAGTCCACTAGTCATGAGTTGGGGTGTTTTCAGAACAGGCGTCACTGTAGGAGGGCCCAGTGGTAATTACCAGGGATGTTATCAGAGCAGTCAGCATTGCAGTAAGGTCCCGCGGTCATGAGGAGGAATGTTGTCAGAGAAGCAGCACTGCATTAGAGTCCATTGGTCATTAGCAGGGGTGTTGTCAGAGCAGGTAGCAGTGCAGTAAAGTCCAATGGTCATGATCAGGGTTGTTGTCAGAATGGGCATCACTGTAGGAGGGCTCAGTGGTCATTAGCAGGGGTGTTGTCAAAGCTGACTTCTGCCAGAAGTGGATGCGAAATTTAGCTAGTTATCAAACAGTGTTAATGCTCTTTCAAACGTCCTCATATTTCCGGTACTGGAAAAAACTGTACCCTAGATATCCGTGTGTTTAATACGTGTGGCATATGTGTGGCAACCATGTACCGCACCAGTAATCACCGGTACTGTTCACACTGTTCCACGGCTTCGGGTACTGAAGACAGCTCACATCATTGTCCCCTGCTCACACTGCGAGCAGCACAAGCAGGAGACAATGTTGTGAGTTGTACTCAACTGATAACAATGACGTCATGCGGCGGTTGACAGGTGTAATTATCAGCCGACCCCTGAGCTATAAATAAATAGATAAAATGTGGGTTCTCCTGTACTTTTGATAAACAGCGAGGCAAAACTGACAGCTGCGGACTGCAACCCTAAGCTGTCAGCTTTATCATGGCTGGTTATCAATAACAGAGAGGTCCCTCGCCATTATTTTAAGTTACTTAAATAAATAGTAAAATAATGGTTTGGGGTCCACCCATTTTTGACAATCAGTCAAGTTAAAGCAGACAGCTGGGGGCTGGTATTCTAAGACTGGTAAGGGCCATGGATTTTGGCCCTCCAGCCCAAAAAGAGCAGCCTGAAGCAGCCCCAGAAAAAGCGCCCGACTCTTCCAACTTTCCCTGTGGCGGTGCCAAGTGGGGTTCATATTTGTGGGGTTGATGTCACCTTTGTATTGTCTGGTAACATCAAGCCCATAAGCCTATAAGATGCCTATCTATTGCTAATCCTATAGTTATAATGTAAATAAACACACAGCATAAATAACGTCCTTTATTTGAAATAAAAACAAAACACACTTTTACTTTATTATTTAACCCCTTACCGGCATCGGACGTACTATACCGTCCGATGCCGGCTCCCCTGCTTTGATGCAGGGCTCCGCGGTGAGCCCGCATCAAAGCCAGGACATGTCAGCTGTTTTGAACAGCTGACATGTGCCCGTAATAGGCGCGGGCAGAATCGCGATCTGCCCGCACCTATTAACTAGTTAAATGCCGCTGTCAAACGCAGACAGCGGCATTTAACTACCGCTTCCGGCCGGGCGGCCGGAAATGACGTCATCGCCGACCCCCGTCACATGATCGGGGGTCGGCGATGCTTGTATATTGTAACCATAGAGGTCCTTGAGACCACTATGGTTACTGATGACCGGTGGCTGTGAGCGCCACCCTGTGGTCGGCGCGCACAGCACACCTCCATTTCTGCTATATAGCAGCGATCAGCAGATCGCTGCTATGTAGCAGAGCCGATCGCGTTGTGCCTGCTTCTAGCCTCCCATGGAGGCTATTGAAGCATGGCAAAAGTAAAAAAAAAAAGTTTAAAAAAATGTGAAAAAAATAAAAAAAACTTAAAAGTTTAAATCACGCCCCTTTCGCCCCAATCAAAATAAATCAATAAAAAAAATATCAAATCTACGCATATTTGGTATCGCCGCGCTCAGAATCGCCCGATCTATCAATTAAAAAAAGTATTAACCTGATCGCTAAACAGCGTAGTGGGAAAAAAATTCGAAACGCCAGAATTACGTTTTTTTGGTCGCCGCGACATTGCATTAAAATGCAATAACGGGCGATCAAAAGAACGTATCTGCACCGAAATGCTATCATTAAAAACGTCATCTCGGCACGCAAAAAATAAGCCCTCAACCGACCACAGATCACGAAAAATGGAGACGCTACGAGTATCGGAAAATGGCGCAATTTTTATTTTTTTTTTTTAGCAAAGTTTGGAATTTTTTTTCACCACTTAGATAAAAAATAACCTAGTCATGTTTGGTGTCTATGAACTCGTACTGACCTGGAGAATCATAATGGCAGGTCATTTTTAGCATTTAGTGAACCTAGCAAAAAAGCCAAACAAAAAACCAATGTGGGATTGCACTTTTTTTGCAATTTCACCGCACTCGGAATTTTTTTCCCGTTTTCTAGTACACGACATGCTAAAACCAATGATGTTGTTCAAAAGTACAACTCGTCCCGCAAAAAATAAGCCCTCACATGGCCAAATTGATGGAAAAATAAAAAAGTTATGGCTCTGGGAAGGAGGGGAGCGAAAAACGAACACGGAAAAACGAAAAATCCCCTGGTCATGAAGGGGTTAAAAATAACAAGTACAGTTATACTCACCTAACGCCCATTCCATTAAAGCCTTTGTCTCTTGTAATAAGACAAAATAAAAAACAACCATATCCCTCACCTGTCCAACATTCTGTCCCACGCCGTTATCCGTGTCTGTGATAAATAGTTTTCAACCTGAATGGTGCCAAGATGCGACCGTCCAGGCTGAAAACCACTGGAGAATGAGCTGCTGTGAGCACAGCATCTGTGACCAGCAGTAACCTCGCAGTTCACTATAAGAAATTTCTCTTGGTGGACTGCGGTGAACTCACTGACTACACCTTGAGACTGTTTCTCCTGGTGTGAGCAGTGATCTCACTGAGGTCACTGCAGTTCAGGGGTCCTGCTGGGAATGCAGCCTCAGTGACCTGCGGTAACCTCAACCAGTCACCACTGGTCACTGACACTTCGCTCACAGCAGCTCATTCTCCGGGGGTTTTCAGCCTAGATGGTTGCAAGGTGCTAGCAGGGATATCACCGAGGTCACCGCAGTTCAGCCTGGCTGGGAACGCAGCATCAGTGACGTCACCGCTAGTCACTGAATCTGCACATGCAACAGTTCATTCCCCAGTGGTTCTCAGCCTGGACAGACGCATCTTGGCACCGTCTGGGTTGAAAACTGTTTTTCACCCAGGCATGGGACAGAATGACAGACAGGTATGGTATATTGTTGGTTTATTACAGGAGAATGAGGGCTACGGAGGAATTAGGTGAGGTTGTAAGTATGGTTTAATTGAGATTATTAAAGGAGTCTGTGGCATTTTTTCAATTAAAAGACTTTATTCTTGGTGTCTGTGTTTTCATACAATGTGACTATGGGGTTAGTAATGGGGGTGTCTTATATACGCCTCTCCGTTACTCACCTCGGGCTTGAGGTCACCGGACAATACAAAGGTGAAATCAACCCCTCCAACTATCACCCCACTTGCCACCGCTACAGGGCAAGTGGGAAGAGCCAGGCAAAGCGCCAAAATTGGCGCATCTAATAGATGTGCCTTTGCTGGGCAGCTGCGGGCTGTTATTTTTAGGCTGGGGGTCCAGTATCCATGGCCCCTTAGCAGCCTGAGACTACCAGCCCCCAGCTGTCTGCTTTAGCAAGGTTGGTTGTCAAAATTGGGGTTGACCCCACACCGTTTTTTTATTATTTATTTCAATAATTAAAAAATAAGGCGCAGGGACCCCTCTATTCTTGATAACTAGCCTTACTGAAGCTGACAGTTGTGAGTTTTGCCTGGCTGGTTAACAAAAATACAGGGGAACCCACACGTCTTTGTTTTTTTTAATATTTACAGCGCAGGAGCGGCTGATAAATACTCCCATCCACTGCTCCTGCTCTCGCTGTTATTAGCGGCAGCAGGTGTCAGATGATCGGAGCAGTTGATACCAGTGACCGGAGGTAAACTTTATACCTCCAGTGACAGCTGAGCGCTCACACAGTCTTTTCACAGTGTGTGAACCGCTGCTCTCTGACTGGTGGGGATGATTTCACCGCCGATCAGAAGTGGTGTTTGTCGCGTTGCCATGCACATGACTGCGCGGCAAACACCCGGTGTTCAGGCAACCGAACAGTAACATGTACTCTACTTCCTGGTGAAGTCTGTGTTCGGTGTCAGTGCCCGAACAGTAGATGTTCAGTACGGACGCTGAACTTTACTGTTCGGGTTCGCCCATCTCTAACCATAGGTAAGAATCTGTTGGTCTTTATTTTTTTAGGACCCCTGAGAGCCCATTTATAAAATATAATATTGTAGTAGACACTTTATTAGGCGACTATAAATAATAACCTTGCATACGAAAGTACAAGCTGATGCCAGGACACTCATAGACTAAAGCTTAAGGCACTTAATTACAGTAGTTAATAGTGAAGAAAAGAAGCCGACAGAAAATCGAGGAACTTCTCCCAGCGTTAGAAATAATTTGCTAAAGGTTTGTGCTGCTCCAGTAAATTGATTGCACAGCTTGGCAGAAACGCTCTTTTTTTTCACAGGAATTATCACCTAAACTATTGCTGTGTAGTTACAAAATGCAGGATACTGTACACCTGACAGGCGTTTGCGGAGAGCGATGGCCTCCCCCAGATAACATCTTCACTTTCTGCAAAAAGTGAGGACATAGGTGTTAATAAACAAGGAGAAGAAGAAGCTCTGGGCTCTGCTGATTGATCAGACAGCATGGAGAAGGAGCAGACGGTTCAGGAACCCGCAACTTGTTAGTATGTCCTGCATTTTATCTATTGCAGCTCTACCGTCTGATTACATCTTCTGTATAATGCGGCCCGAACAGGAGTCACTATGGTTATTCACTGCTTGGAAGATGCTTGTACCAATGAAATAGTAACATCATCATTATTCCAGAAAGAGCATTCTGGACTTTTATGGGTGGCTGTAATATATTGTTGTAGGCCTGGTATTCTATGGCATAACGAAAAAGGTGCATGCAATACCAGAGAGGGGCACTATTGTGACTTTCTATTTAATGGGATACTGCCCCTTTAATAATTAGTATTAGCATAGGGGTTAATTCATGTCTTTGACAGTATTTGTTTTTAGGCTAGGGCAAAATAGCTACATTTTGTTCCCCTTGCGTCTTTGTCAAGTTATATTATTATTACCATTAATACAAATAAAGAAGTAAATGCGTGCTGTGTCTCCATTGAAATATATATATAAACCTATTAATATGACAGCTGAAATGTTGAATAAAATGTTATATAATCTTATTAAGCATATTAAGCATTAACTTGAAGGGAAAATTGTCCTTAAAGTACAGACTATGGGAGAATCTCCGTATAATATGCAGTCATTAAATCTATGAGCCAATACTATGTGTAATGACACGTTGCCAAATAGTTATTATTAATCTTTGTACATATATAGTATACAGATATGTTTTATAACCCATATAAAGAAAAAATTGCACATAGAGGATCAAAAGTATCATAAAAAGTGTTTAATTCATTAAATACCTTAGTATTAAAAACCAATAACTATAACAATATTTCGGGATTCTGAGACAGTGAAACCAAGGTCAGAGGCAAGGATATAAGTATTAATTCCAGTTACCAACACAACCATATAGAATCATTGTAAGGCCGGTTTCACACGTCAGTGGCTCCGGTATGTGAGGTGACAGTTTCCTCACGTACCGGAGCCACTGACACACGTAGACACATAAAAATCAATGCATCTGTTCAGATGTCATTGATTTTTTGCGGACCGTGTCTCCGTGTGCCAAACACGGAGACACGTCAGTGTTCGTGGGAGCGCACGGATTACACGGACCCATTAAAGTCAATGCAGTCCGTGTGCCGTGCAGGAGACAGCGCTACATTAAGCGCTGTCCCCCCCCACTGGTGCTGAAGCCGCGATTCATATCTTCCCTGCAGCAGCGTTTGCTGCAGAGAAGATATGAATAATAGTGTTTAAAATAAAGATCTATGTGCCCCCCGCCCTCCCACCCCCTCTGCTGTTCTGAAAATACTCACCCGGCTCGCTCCCTTGCTGGCGCTGCTTCCTCTCCTGGCCGCATCTTCTCCTGCATGTGGTCATGTGGGGCCGCTCATTTACAGTAATGAATATGCGGCTCCACCTCCCATAGGGGTGGAGCCACATATTCATGACTGTAATCGGCGGCCCCACGTGACCACATACAGGAGAAGCTGTGGCCAGAACAACAGGAAGAAGCGACAGCCAACGAGGGAGCTGGGTGAGTATTTTCAGAACAGCGGGGGGGGGGGGGGGCGCACAGGGGGTGGGGGGGGGTTTGCAGAGGGGGGTAGAGTATGGGGGGAAGATAGATCTTTATTTTAAACACTATTATTCATATCTTCTCTGCAGCAAACGCTGCTACAGGGAAGATATGAATGGGGCTTCAGCAACAGATGCTGGTATGTGTGGTACCCAGCACGGTGCGTGTGGTACCCAGTGGGGACATGGGTGGCACAAGTGTGCCGCACGTGTGCCACACTGATGTGCCACAAAAACGTAGGGGCCCACGGACACGGATAATTCCGGTACCGATTTTTTCCGGTACCGGAATTATCTGGACGTGTGAGACTGCCCTAAGATAGAGTACCCCCAATGGTGAATATCACCAAACAAATCATGTTGTAAAGGCCGGAGGGGTAACTAAAGGTTTCGTAAAAATAATTACCTCAGACCTGCAGTGCCTCCACCCCACCACACCATGTGTTATATTAGATACAAAATATAATGTCCAGAATATGTCAGGATGACAGCTCCTAAATAACATTCGTTCATTGGACGTTATAAGCATACATAGTTTAATTAAATAATGATAATAATAAGATAATCATGTGATAATGGACCTATAAAGAAAATCTGCATTTTACAGTACTAGCAAAGTCTCTGAGATTTCAAACATTTCATGCACACACATTGGTTTAAGTTTGCAAACTGAAGCATGTCACTTTTTTCTGCAATTTTACACCCATAGCAAACAATGGGTAAGTGCAAAAACGCAGCAAAACCCCAGGTATCAGTTTTTGCTGGGTTTTTGGTGCAAAATCCTAAGGAAGTTAAATCAAGCAAAATCGCAACTTGGGAATATAACCTTATAGTGTTCCCGCTGCCCAGTATGACCAACTAATCCGTGGCATGATTGAAAAATACCCAGTGAAAATGGGAAAAAATAATGTAAAAATGAGCACATCAGCGTAATGTCAGCTTCTGTATTTTTCATCTAAACAAGTAATCTCGTTCCATCTTGGATATATAAAAGTTCATGCGTCCAAGAAAGTCAACATCAGCCAATATCTTTTCACACTTGGGAAAAACCTTTCGACTGCCCCTGTCGGAGGGCAGAGGGGCAGAGTTTGCTTGTATGGATGAATTATTAAATATCTAAGATGTAATGTAAATATTTCAAAGGAGCCTTTCATCAGGTGTACCGTATATAAACCTTTGCCACCACATTATTAACCTTGTTTATCACTTCCCTGCAACCTCTGCTGCATATATTGTAAAAACTGTTTGAAATGATTTCGTAGGGTATCAAATTGAGCATTTCAGTGGATATCTCCAGACCAAGCTGACCGCTCCGCACCCTCTGTGCCAGTCAATGACACCTCACCCTCTGAATGACATTATGATGTCAAAGAGCCAGTTAAACCCTGCACTTGTGCCATCTCTCAGACTCGTACCTAGTGATCCTCTGTGCATGCACTGTCATTTCCCATGATTTGGGAATCATACAGACTACTGTAGTATCATTGTGTTGTTATATTGTGCTGTTTTGTTGCTATGCAATAAGGTTTGACCTCTTTAGAAGTTTGTCCTTCCTCTCTCCCTGTCTTGCTCTGATGTCAGTAACCCCTCCCTATTTCCTCATTCACTATCAGCCAAAAACCACATAAAAATTGTACGCGTGAATATACCGGTGTCAAATCCGCTCCAAAAAAAGCTACAAAAATGGATAAAAATGCAATTTAAAAAAATGCAGCAAAAAGTAAATTATCAGAGCAGATTGCCATTACGTATTTTGATGTGGACATCAACAGAAAAGATACAGAAAAAATGCATTGTGACAAGAAACATATCCAGTGTGGGAACATGGCCTCGCATTGGTTACTTGTCTTTTCACGGTCACTTCTATTGGAGTGGAACCGCAAATTTACAAATATCTCATGCACAATACACTTCAAGGGTACGTGCAGACATCAAGTCTTTAGTGCAGAAATTTCTGCATCTCTTGGCAGGAAAAATGCTACAAAAAATAGGTGCGTTTTTTTTACATGCATTTTTGGTGCAGATTTTTCCTGACTCATTAGTATGGGTGAAATCTGCAACAAAATTGCTGAAAGAATTGAATTGCTGCCGATGTAAATCTTCACAAATAAGCAACGTGTGCTTGAGGCTTTAGGATCCTCATTCATTTTGCTGGATTAGGAAACCTTTCAGGTTTTGTGACAAATCTGCAATGAAAAAATGCAGCAAAAACGCAACGTGTGCACTCAGCACATCAGTGGATTTTCTGCCTTTTTCGGGGATATGCACTAATACAGTTCTGAAAGCCAATACTCAGTGGTGATTGCACTGAAGTTGTAAAAATAAAAGCACTACTCCAAAAATGCAATGCCCTTTCCCAGGAATAGAAGGTGCGATGATTGATTTTGATGTGAATGTGCAGGTGATTGATTATGGAGAGTGCCGGCTTCTGTATAATAAGACGGCCAGAGTCTCGTAAGAATAAACCATGTTTCCCACTTGGCCTAACATTTACTTACAAATTACTATACATCTCCCACCTCCGTGGCCGCGCACAGACAACCTGTCTGCCACATTCATCTCCGGTCATTTTCCACTTCTTCTCCCTGGCGTTGATAGCGGCAATGTAAATTTCAGCAAAAACAAAGTTAATTACATTTAATTAATTGCTAGACTCTCATCCTAATTTCCGTATATTATGTGATCATTTTTAGAGATCCGTTCTTTAATGAAAACATTATGTAATGGCGAGGTTAATGGATTACACAATTCATAATTACATACGCTGAAATTATGAAAAATAAATGATATGTTGTGTTTAGTGGTTTGATCCCAGACCATCTTTATTTACCTAAATATTTCTCTACATTTTTCCTGAAGTATTTGGAAAATTGATTTGCGTTAGTTACTTATCACTAACAGTTATATTAACCCCCCTTCATGACAGGAGGTATTTTCTTTTTCGTTTTTTGCTCCCCTTCTTCCCAGAGCCATAACTTTTTTATTTTTTTTCGTCAATATGGCCATATGAGGGCTTGTTTTTCGTGGGCCGAGTTGTCTTTTTGAACGACACCATTGGTTTTAATATATCGTGTACTGGAAAATGGGGAAAAAAAATACAAGTGCGATGAAATTTGCACATAAAGTAAGTTCACAATCGTTTTTTGTTTAGTTTTTTTTTACTATATTCACTAAATGCTAAAGCTGACCTGCCATTATGATTCTCCAGGTCATTACGAGTTCATAGACACCAAAGATGTCTGGATTCTTTTTTATTTAAGTGGGGAAAAAAAATTCCAAACTTTGTAAAAAAAAAAAAAAAATCCCCATTACCTACTTTGTTATTATCAAATAACAAAAAATTGGCATGTGTATATATTTTCACCCGTTTTGCTGTGAAGCACCTAAAAATTAGTAGTGCAAGCAATTACCTTCATAAGTCACATGCTTAGTGAAAGGACCTGTGTGCAGTGATGATCATAAAGGTCTGCTGGAGACCTCTGGTTGTCATGCCAACCCATCGACGACCCGCGGTCATGTGACACGGGCGCCGATGGGCAGGATTTTCGGCTCGCTTGCCGGAAGCGCGTGTTAAATGCTGCTCTCAGAGTTTGACAGCAGCATTTAACAGGTTAACAGCTGTGGGTGGATCGCGATTCCTCCCGAGGTTGTTAGGGGCACGTGTCAGCTGTTGAAAACTCACTGCCGGAGCCCACATCAAAGAGTCTTAGAAGAATCCACCAAACGCCTTCTCAAACAACACGCCTCCAATTCCTGAACCATGCACTAATGAAGCTAACTCTTGCACTGCCTGCTAGCCAGAGTCCGGTTGTTATCGGAGAGGGGAGTAGCAAATAATGAACATCTGAGAACCTAAGGCAGGTAAGGTTCCAGGAGCTCTCAGCTGAGCAAATTAACCCCTGTACTGCTAGAAGAAAACTACATGGTTAATATGAAGGTGGAGTGCTTCCAGTCAGTGTAGGAGTAGGAGAAATCAAACGGCACAGTCCAAAAATGACACATACTGGATATCTGTCCATATGACCACAATAAGCCATACACTCCATAGAGATGGCCTTTACGGAAGACTGGGCTGCAAAAAGCCTTTACTTGCACACACATTGTAAGGCTAATTTTGAGTTTGCTAAACGACATATGGGAGACTCTCCAAATGTGTGGAGGAAGGTGTTGTGGTCAGATGACACAAAATTGAACTTTTTAGCCACCAAAGTAAACGCTAGGTCTGTCAATCCAACACAGCTCATCACATCAAGAACACCATCCCCACAATGAAACATGGTTGTGGCACCATATGCTGTGAGGATATTTTTCGGCAGCAGGGACAGGGGAAATTGTCCAAGTCAAGGAGAATATGGATGATGTAAAATATATGGATATTTTAGAGCAAAACCTGTTTCCGTCTGTCAGAGACTGGGATGGAGGTTCACCTTCCAACAAGACAATGATCCAAAACATACTTCTAAAGTAACACTGGAGTGGTTTAAAGGGAAACATGTAAATGTCCTGGAGTGGTCTAGTTAAAGCCCAGACCTTAATCCAATTGAGAATTTGTGGTCAGACTTGAAGATTGCTGTTCCCCAGAGGAAACCATCTAACTTAAAGGAGCAGAAGCAGTTTTGCCTTGAGGAATGGGCAAAAATCCCAGTGGCAAGATGTGGAAAGCTCAAAGAGATTTATCCAAAGTGACTTGCAGCTGTAATTGACACAAAAGGGGGCTCTACAAAGTACTGAATTTAGAGGATGAACAGTTATGCCCACTGAAGTTTACAGTAGTTTTGTCCTATTTGTGGTTTGCTTCACAATAAAAAGAAAACCTAGTATTCACAGCTGTAGGCATGTTCCTTAGGCTACTTTCACACTAGCGTCGGCCCGATGTACCGACGCAAACTGCGAAAAAAATGAACAACGGGGGCAGCGGATGCAGTTTTCCAACGCATCTGCTGCCCCATTGTAAGGTCCGGGGAGGAGGGGGCGGAGTTGCGGCCGCGCATGCACGGTCGGAAATGGCGGACACGACGCACAAAAAAAAGTTACATGCAACTTTTTTGTGCCGACGGTCCGCCAAAACACGACGCATCCGTCGCAACGTGTGGCCATATGTCGCAATGCATCGCTAATGCAAGTCTATGGAGAAAAAACGCATCCTGCGGGCAACTTTGCAGGATGCGTTTTTTCTCAAAAATGACAGATTGCGACGTACGTCACACAACGCTAGTGTGAAAGTAGCCTTACATAAACTGATGCAAAAAAACAGTGAAATTCTGAAATTGCAGGTTGTAAGGTAGCAAAACATTAAAAATGCCAAGGAAATGAATACTTTCGCAATCCACTGTAAGTGATTAATCACTGGAATCAGGGTCTCTCTTCCTACATTATGCTGCCTCTCAGATGAGATGGCAAAAACCTGCTCACAAATTCCCTTTAATGATAGTAGTTCTGGATGGTCAAAGAGGGATAGAAATTCCTTGGTAGGAAAATTATTTTTTATTTATAAATATATATATATATATATATATATATATATATATATATTTTAATAAATGTCTATGCTCCCTGTATTGTTTATCAATTTTCAATTTAGAGTTTACCTGTTTATCAATGTAGATATAGAGTTCCAAGTCGCCTGTGTATACACTGCTCAAAAAAATAAAGGGAACACTAAAATCCCACATCCTAGATACCACTGAATGAAATATTCCAGTTGTAAATCTTTATTCATTACATAGTGGAATGTGTTGAGAACAATAAAACCTAAAAATGATCAACGTAAATCACAACTAATATCCCACGGAGGTCTGGAGTTGGAATGATGCTCAAAATGAAAAGTGGAAAATGAAGTTACAGGCTGATCCAACTTCAGTGGAAATGTTTCAAGACAAGGAAATGATGCTCCGTAGTGTGTGTGGCCTCCACGTGCCTGTAAGACCTCCCTACAATGCCTGGGCATGCTCCTGATGATGCAATGAATGGTCTCCTTAGGGATCTCCTCCCAGACCTGGACTAAAGCATCCACCAACTCCTGCACAGTCTGTGGTGCAACTTGACATTGTTGGATGGTGCGAGACATGATGTCCCAGATGTGTTCAATCAGAATTGGATCTGGGAAATGGACGGACCAATCCATAGCTTGAATGCCTTCATCTTGCAGGAACTGCTGACACACTCCAGCCACATGAGGTCTGGCATTCCTGCATTAGGAGGAACCCAGGTCCAACCGCACCAGCATATGGTCTCACAAGGGTCTGAGGATCTCCTCTCAGTACTTAATGGTAGTCAGGCTACCTCTGGCAAGCACATGGAGGGCTGTGCGGCCCTCCAAAGAAATGCCACACCATTACTGACCCACTGCCAAACAGGTCATGCTGAAGGATGTCATGCAGATCACTCCCCATGGCGTCTCCAGACTCTGTCATGTCTGTCACATGTGCTCAGTGTGAACCTGCATTCATCTGTGAAGAGCACAGGGTGCCAGTGGCGAATTTGCCAATCCTGGTGTTCTGTGGCAAATGCCAAGCATCCTGCATGGTGTTGGTCTGTGAGCACAACCCCATCTGTGGACATCGGGCACTCAGACCATCCTCATGGAGTCGGTTTCTAACCGTTTGTGCAGACACATGCACATTTGTGGCCTACTGGAGGTCATTCTGCAGGGCTCTGTCAGTGCTCCTCCTGTTCATCCTTACACAAAGGCTGAGGTAGCGGTCCTGCTGCTAGGTTGTTGCCCTCCTATGGCCCCCTCCACATCTCTTGGTGTACTGGCCTGTCTCCTGATAGCGCCTCCAGCCTCTGGACACTACGCTGACAGACACAGCAAACCTTCTTGCCACAGCTTGCATTGATGTGCCATCCTGGATGAGCTGCTCTACCTGAGCCACTTGTGTGGGTTGTTGTTATGGCTGGCAATCAGGCAACACAGCGTGCAGTAATCAGCGCACATACAGAGATCTGGCAATAACCCAAAACAATAGGACGAGCTCTGAGACGTGGAATCTCTGTAGACTGCAGTACCTGATCTATCCTCACACAACTGGAAGCAGCAGTGGATTGCGCCTATCAACTACCTATGCAACTCGGCACTGCCTGAGGAGCTGACTAG
Organism: Ranitomeya imitator; assembly: GCF_032444005.1. NCBI lineage: Eukaryota > Metazoa > Chordata > Amphibia > Anura > Dendrobatidae > Ranitomeya > Ranitomeya imitator. The sequence goes on from NC_091284.1 coordinate 79,837,246, forward strand.
CCTGAAGATAGAAATACAAGCCTGACTTACCTCAGAGAAATACCCCAAAGGAATAGGCAGCCCCCACATATAATGACTGTTAGCAAGATGAAAAGACAAACGTAGGAATGAAATAGATTCAGCAAAGTGAGGCCCGATATTCTAGACAGAGCGAGGATAGCAAAGAGAACTATGCAGTCTACAAAAAACCCTAAAATGAAAACCACGCAAAGGGGCAAAAAGACCCACCGTGCCGAACTAACAGCACGGCGGTGCACCCCTTTGCTTCTCAGAGCTTCCAGCAAAAGATAATAACAAGCTGGACAGAAAAAACAGAAAACAAACTAGAAGCACTTATCTAGCAGAGCAGCAGGCCCAAGGAAAGATGCAGTAGTTCAGATCCAACACTGGAACATTGACAAGGAGCAAGGAAGACAGACTCAGGTGGAGCTAAATAGCAAGGCAGCCAACGAGCTCACCAAAACACCTGAGGGAGGAAGCCCAGAGACTGCAATACCACTTGTGACCACAGAAGTGAACTCAGCCACAGAATTCACAACAGTACCCCCCCCTTGAGGAGGGGTCACCGAACCCTCACCAGAACCCCCAGGCCGACCAGGATGAGCCACATGAAAGGCACGAACAAGATCTGGGGCATGGACATCAGAGGCAAAAACCCAGGAATTATCTTCCTGAGCATAACCCTTCCATTTGACCAGATACTGGAGTTTCCGTCTAGAGACACGAGAATCCAAAATCTTCTCCACAATATACTCCAATTCCCCCTCCACCAAAACAGGGGCAGGAGGCTCCACAGATGGAACCATAGGTGCCACGTATCTCCTCAACAACGACCTATGGAATACATTATGTATGGAAAAGGAGTCTGGGAGGGTCAGACGAAAAGACACCGGATTGAGAATCTCAGAAATCCTATACGGACCAATAAAACGAGGTTTAAATTTAGGAGAGGAAACCTTCATAGGTATATGACGAGAAGATAACCAAACCAGATCCCCAACACGAAGTCGGGGTCCCACACGGCGTCTGCGATTAGCGAAAAGCTGAGCCTTCTCCTGGGACAAGGTCAAATTGTCCACTACCTGAGTCCAGATCTGCTGCAACCTGTCCACCACATAATCCACACCAGGACAGTCCGAAGACTCAACCTGTCCTGAAGAGAAACGAGGATGGAACCCAGAATTGCAGAAAAATGGAGAGACCAAGGTAGCCGAGCTGGCCCGATTATTAAGGGCGAACTCAGCCAACGGCAAAAATGACACCCAATCATCCTGGTCAGCGGAAACAAAACATCTCAGATATGTTTCCAAGGTCTGATTGGTTCGTTCGGTCTGGCCATTAGTCTGAGGATGGAAGGCCGAGGAAAAAGATAGGTCAATGCCCATCCTACCACAAAAGGCTCGCCAGAACCTCGAGACAAACTGGGAACCTCTGTCAGAAACAATATTCTCAGGAATGCCATGTAAACGAACCACATGCTGGAAGAACAAAGGCACCAAATCAGAGGAGGAAGGCAATTTAACCAAGGGCACCAGATGGACCATTTTAGAAAAGCGATCACAGACCACCCAAATGACAGACATCTTTTGAGAAACGGGAAGGTCAGAAATGAAATCCATCGAAATATGTGTCCAAGGCCTCTTCGGGACCGGCAAGGGCAAAAGCAACCCACTGGCACGTGAACAGCAGGGCTTAGCCCTAGCACAAATTCCACAGGACTGCACAAAAGCACGCACATCCCGTGACAGAGATGGCCACCAGAAGGATCTAGCAACCAACTCCCTGGTACCAAAGATTCCTGGATGACCGGCCAGCACCGAACAATGAAGTTCAGAGATAACTTTACTAGTCCACCTATCAGGGACGAACAGTTTCTCGGCCGGACAACGATCAGGTTTATTAGCCTGAAATTTCTGCAACACTCTCCGCAAATCAGGGGAGATGGCAGACACAATGACTCCTTCCTTGAGGATACTCGCCGGCTCAGATAACCCCGGAGAGTTGGGCACAAAACTCCTAGACAGAGCATCCGCCTTCACATTTTTAGAGCCCGGAAGGTATGAAATCACAAAATCAAAACGAGCAAAAAATAACGACCAACGGGCCTGTCTAGGATTCAAGCGCTTGGCAGACTCAAGATAAGTAAGGTTCTTATGATCAGTCAAAACCACCACGCGATGCTTAGCACCCTCAAGCCAATGACGCCACTCCTCGAATGCCCACTTCATGGCCAGCAACTCTCGGTTGCCCACATCATAATTACGCTCAGCAGCAGAAAATTTCCTGGAAAAGAAAGCACATGGTTTGAACACTGAGCAACCAGAACCTCTCTGTGACAAAACCGCCCCTGCACCAATCTCAGAAGCATCAACCTCGACCTGGAACGGAAGAGAAACATCAGGTTGACACAACACAGGGGCACAGCAAAAACGACGCTTCAACTCCTGAAAAGCTTCCACGGCAGCAGAAGACCAATTAACCAAATCAGCACCCTTCTTGGTCAAATCGGTCAATGGTCTGGCAATGCTAGAAAAATTACAGATGAAGCGACGATAAAAATTAGCAAAGCCCAGGAATTTCTGCAAACTTTTTAGAGATGTCGGCTGAGTCCAATCCTGGATGGCCTGAACCTTAACCGGATCCATCTCGATAGTAGAAGGGGAAAAGATGAACCCCAAAAATGAAACTTTCTGCACACCGAAGAGACACTTTGATCCCTTCACGAACAAGGAATTAGCACGCAGTACCTGGAAAACCATTCTGACTTGCTTCACATGAGACTCCCAATCATCTGAGAAGATCAAAATGTCATCCAAGTAAACAATCAAGAATTTATCCAGATACTCACGGAAAATGTCATGCATAAAAGACTGAAAAACAGATGGAGCATTGGCAAGTCCGAACGGCATCACCAGATACTCAAAATGACCCTCGGGCGTATTAAATGCCGTTTTCCATTCATCTCCCTGCCTGATTCTCACCAGATTATACGCACCACGAAGATCAATCTTAGTAAACCAACTAGCCCCCTTAATCCGAGCAAACAAGTCAGAAATCAATGGCAAGGGATACTGAAACTTAACAGTGATCTTATTAAGAAGGCGGTAATCAATACACGGTCTTAGCGAACCATCCTTCTTGGCTACAAAAAAGAACCCTGCTCCCAATGGTGACGACGATGGGCGAATATGTCCCTTCTCCAGGGACTCCTTCACATAACTGCGCATAGCGGTGTGTTCAGGTACGGACAAATTAAATAAACGACCCTTAGGGAATTTACTACCAGGAATCAAATCGATAGCACAATCACAATTCCTATGCGGAGGAAGGGCATCAGACTTGGACTCTTCAAATACATCCTGAAAGTCCGACAAGAACTCTGGGATGTCAGAAGGAATGGATGACGAAATAGACAAAAATGGAACATCACCATGTACTCCCTGACAACCCCAGCTGGTTACCGACATAGAGTTCCAATCCAATACTGGATTATGGGTTTGTAGCCATGGCAACCCCAACACGACCACATCATGCAAATTATGCAGTACCAAAAAGCGAATAACTTCCTGATGTGCAGGAGCCATGCACATGGTCAGCTGGGCCCAGTACTGAGGCTTATTCTTGGCCAGAGGTGTAGCATCAATTCCTCTCAACGGAATAGGACACCGCAAAGGCTCCAAGAAAAATCCACAACGTTTAGCATAATCCAAATCCATCAGATTCAGGGCAGCGCCTGAATCCACAAACGCCATGACAGAATATGATGACAAAGAGCACATTAAGGTAATGGACAAAAGGAATTTGGACTGTACAGTACCAATAACGGCAGAGCTATCGAACCGCCTAGTGCGTTTAGGACAATTAGAAATAGCATGAGTAGAATCACCACAATAGAAACACAGTCTGTTCAGACGTCTGTGTTCGTGCCGTTCTACTTTAGTCATAGTCCTGTCGCACTGCATAGGCTCAAGCTTACTCTCAGACAATACCGCCAGATGGTGCACAGATTTACGCTCGCGCAAGCGACGACCGATCTGAATGGCCAAGGACATAGACTCATTCAAACCAGCAGGCATAGGAAATCCCACCATTACATCCTTAAGAGCTTCAGAGAGACCCTTTCTGAACAAAGCCGCTAGTGCAGATTCATTCCACAGAGTGAGTACTGACCATTTTCTAAATTTCTGACAATATACTTCTACATCATCCTGACCCTGGCATAAAGCCAGCAGATTTTTCTCAGCTTGATCCACTGAATTAGGCTCATCGTAAAGCAATCCCAGCGCCTGGAAAAATGCATCAATATTACTCAATGCAGAATCTCCTGGTGCAAGAGAAAACGCCCAGTCCTGTGGGTCGCCGCGCAAAAAAGAAATAATAATCAAAACCTGTTGAATAGGATTACCAGAAGAACGAGGTTTCAAGGCCAAAAATAGCTTACAATTATTTCTGAAGCTCAGGAACTTAGTTCTGTCACCAAAAAACAAATCAGGAATCGGAATTCTTGGTTCTAGCATCGATTTCTGATCAATAGTATCTTGAATCTTTTGTACATTTACAACGAGATTATCCATTGAGGAGCACAGAGCCTGAATATCCATGTCCACAGCTGTGTCCTGAAGCACTCTAATGTCTAGGGGAAAAAAAAGACTGAAGACAGAGCTAAGAAAAAAAAATGATGTCAGGATTTCTTTTTTCCCTCTATTGGAAATCATTGAATGGCTCCTTGTACTGTTATGGCTGGCAATCAGGCAACACAGCGTGCAGTAATCAGCGCACATACAGAGATCTGGCAATAACCCAAAACAATAGGACGAGCTCTGAGACGTGGAATCTCTGTAGACTGCAGTACCTGATCTATCCTCACACAACTGGAAGCAGCAGTGGATTGCGCCTATCAACTACCTATGCAACTCGGCACTGCCTGAGGAGCTGACTAGCCTGAAGATAGAAATACAAGCCTGACTTACCTCAGAGAAATACCCCAAAGGAATAGGCAGCCCCCACATATAATGACTGTTAGCAAGATGAAAAGACAAACGTAGGAATGAAATAGATTCAGCAAAGTGAGGCCCGATATTCTAGACAGAGCGAGGATAGCAAAGAGAACTATGCAGTCTACAAAAAACCCTAAAACGAAAACCACGCAAAGGGGCAAAAAGACCCACCGTGCCGAACTAACAGCACGGCGGTGCACCCCTTTGCTTCTCAGAGCTTCCAGCAAAAGATAATAACAAGCTGGACAGAAAAAACAGAAAACAAACTAGAAGCACTTATCTAGCAGAGCAGCAGGCCCAAGGAAAGATGCAGTAGCTCAGATCCAACACTGGAACATTGACAAGGAGCAAGGAAGACAGACTCAGGTGGAGCTAAATAGCAAGGCAGCCAACGAGCTCACCAAAACACCTGAGGGAGGAAGCCCAGAGACTGCAATACCACTTGTGACCACAGAAGTGAACTCAGCCACAGAATTCACAACAGGTTGTAGAGTCCGTCTCATGCTACCACAAGTGTGAAAGCACAACAAACATTCAAAAGTGACCAAAACATCAGCCAGAAAGCTTTGGTACTAAGATGTGGTCTGTGGTCCCCACCTGCAGAACCACTCCTTTATTGAGTGTGTCTTGATAATTGCCAATAATTTCCATCTGTTGTCTATTTTATTTGCACAACAGCATGTGAAATTGATTGTCAAACAGTGTTGCTTCCTAAGTGGACAGTTTGATTTCACAGGAGTTTGATTTACTTGGAGTTATATTCTGTTGTCTAAGTGTTCCCTTTATTTTTTGAGCAGTGCACATAGTGCTACCTTAGGAGCTTACAGTTCGCTGTCTCATTATTGAGTTTAATGTAATCAGTTAAATCTAAGCTCATCTTATAGCACATATGTCAAAATCTGGCCATCAGGGTGAGTATATTTGGCCCGTGATTCAGGGCAAGTCTCTTGAAAATATTTGGCCCGGGCCCCCCACATGGCATCACACTTTCATCTATATCTACATCCTAGATGCCAATCCAGATGCTCCCTCTCCCATCATTCTCCCTCTGTGTCTGACGTCTCAGTGCAGTGGATCTAGAGCCATAATGGATTATGTCATTACAGCTCGCCCACTGTACCGAGATGTGCAGAGGATCTAGAGCCATCATGATGAAACTGGAGCAGTGGGGCATGAGCAGAGATGAGTATTTTTTTATGTGAGACCATTATACTGTATGGAGCACTATATGGGGCCATTATACTGTTTTATCGGTTTATTGTACTTCATTTTCCCTGGTTTTCTTATGGACATATACCGTATATAGTAAGAAAGAGTTGAATAGTGCAGACTGTACCACTGGATATACTCTACCATTCTTCTAAGTATATCTTTTGATACATCAGCATTTTAGAATCAATTCATGAGATTTAATTATTTGAAAATGCTACCGCTGGCTCAAAATATGTGAAATCAGTAATATGTTTCTTTAAACCAAATTAGGCATAAGAATTTACATAGAAAGTGATGCTAAATAATTTATAGAACTGCACAGTTCTGCAGAACCTCAATATAATTATCTAAAAGAGTGTGATGAATGACTCTGATAGCATTTCAGTAGGCATTGCCCTTTGTTATAAATACTCTTAAGCTGCTCATTTACATTGTACATAATACCATAATATACACGTAATCTTAACGCTCCGAACTGACACTGATTATCCTGGACATAGACAAAACGTATAACTTGCTGGTAGAAATAGAGCGGGAGAAACCCAATAGTAAATATGGCAATATTTAATAAAGTGAAGTTAGTAAAGAACATACAGTAGTATAGAGACCCAAATAAAGAGCACCATGGAATCATTGAAAAGTATGTGGTTCTCACACAAGTGGTTTGGCCCCTTCAAGAGCTGAATGTTGGAAAGTGTCAGACGCCCATTGTTCTAGTAGTGATGTCCTCTCCAAAGGCAGAAATGGACAGTTTGGTTGGTAACTAGCTGGGTCAAAACTGTACACACTGAAACTGTGCCAAAAGGAAATTCAAAATTGGATTCAGAAGCTAAGTCAGGCAAAAAACAGGGTAGAGAGAATCTAAACCCTGTACAGAGAGGGGTTGGCGGGGACAAAGTAAAAAATATAGTTACCCAATTCAGGTAGAAAGTAATCGTAACTGCTAACTAGTCCTTTAAAGTAATGTCAGTGGTCGGGATGCAATGACTTCACTTAAAGAGGTTGTCCACTACTTGAAAACAACCCCTTCTCAATCTCTATGTTTGCCCCTTCTATTTATATAATTGCCTTGTAATGTTTTCATTTCCTGTTCTGTCAAGATGTCACCGTATCCAAGAATTCCAAACGGAGGAAGTTCACCGACCGCCATATTGGGACACCCAAGTGATGGGTGTCTCAATATGGAAACTGCTGCTGGTACCAACCTATTGCCCGGTACCACCAGCGGAATTCTGCCGCACCACACACACACACACTCTATAGGCTGTACGTACCACACACACTCACACACACTCACACACTCACGCTCACAGTCACACTCACTCCCTCACCTTCACTCTCTCACTCACACACACTCACGCAGCCTCTTGCGCATTACCACCAGCGGAACACCGTCACGAACACTGCGCCGCCGGGATCAGCCGAATGATTTACTAACTGCCGCCATCTATGTACAGGAGGAGCGCATGCGCAGTTTTAATGTGACGGCTGCTATCTGTTTGCACAAAGATGGCGACTGTCTGATTTACTACGCCTGCGTGAATTATGCACAGGTGCAGTGAATCAGTCGTCTGATCATGGCGGCAGATGTGCAACGTGTCTACAGGCAGAGGAAGCCAGTCACATTAAAGGGGTTTTTCTACGAACGAAAGTTCATTTTAAAAACTGACTGTGTCTGACCGTGTGTGGAGCATACCACATCACCTGGGCAGGGGAGGAAGCAAAAGAAAATACTGACATTACACAGAGGATTCATTTTGTGTGGTAAAATATTTCACTGACTGCTTTAAAAGTATTTTACCTCACAAAATGTATCCTCTGCGATCTGCTGCAATGTCAGTATTGTCTTTGAGGAGAGAACACAGCACAGGAAGGAGAGAGACAGCAGACAAGGGGGATAGCACATGGGGTAGACAGGTCAAAGAAGAGAGCACAGATGGGCCTCCATCTAGTATAAAATAATATCACGTATATTCATCTCCAGTGACGGCGCCTTTCCAGTGGTGTCGGCACTGACTCTCCCCAGGCTCCAGTCAGTTAGGTAGCCAATCCTGGCATTTGAAGACATTTGAAGAAAGAGCAGCCACAGTTCTCACGTCCTCTAAATGTCTCATTTGTCCAAAGGAGGGAAGAAGTCACTGCTTGGCTGCAGGGATCGCTTAAGATTGTTATGATTAAGATTTGAGATATACCTTTTATCTCCTCCAAACCAGCTAAATTTGCTTCTACCCATCTATTATATAATAAAATTAAATTGCTGAGGTAGAGAATTGACAGGCCCAGAAAAGCCTTTGAAAATCAACCTGGAAATGTGCATCAACAGTGCAGCCTAGTAATTGACACAGCGCTGGAATCATCGTTCTCTATGTCTACATTGTGCTCCTCAGAAATACAGTGGCGAAAACCTGATGACAGATTCCCTATAAAATCCTTTGTCTCTGAACATTGTTTCTTCTCCACTTAGTCTATGTTAAGGGCTGAAATTGGAAAATCTGCTGACAAAAATCCCATGTCATAAATACTCATGTTTAAGGTGGAATATACAGTGGTAAAAATAAGTAAGGTATTTTATACACTGCCAATTTTGCAACTTTTTCCACAAAAAAGAATGGAGCGGTTTGTAATATTTATCATAGGTAATCGTCAACTGTGAGAGACAGAATCTTAACCCCTTAGTGACAGTGCCAATTTTGTACTTAATGACCAAGTCAATTTTTACAATTCAGACCACTGTCACTTTATGAGGTTATAGCTCTGGAATGCTTCAATGTATCCCACTGATTTTTTCGTGACATATTGTACTTCATGATAGTGGTAACATTTCTTCAATATAATTTGTTTTTATTTATGAAAAAAACGGATATTAGGCAAAAATTTGTAAAATGTTGCAATTTTCAAATTTTTTATTTTTGTACTCTAAAATCAGAGAGTGTTGTCACACAAAATAATTAATAAATAACATTTCACACATGTCAACTTTACATCAGCACAATTTTGGAAACATAATTTTTTTTGTTAGGATGTTATAAGGGTTAAAAGTTGACCAACGATTTCTAATTTTTCCAACAAAATATACAAACCATTTTTTTAGGGACCACCTCAAATTTGAAGTGAGTTTGGGGGGGGTCAATATAACATAAAATACCCAAAAGTTACACCATTCTAAAAACTGCACCCCTAAGGGAATGGGAAAACAACATTCAAGAAGTTTATTAACGCTTCAGGTGTTTCACGAGAACTAAAGCAACATCGAAGCAAAAAATTAACATTTTACTATTGTCACAAAAAATATAATTTGGAACCCATTTTTTTATTTTTACAGGGGTATCAGGAGAAAATTGACCACAAAATTTGTTGTGCAATTTCTCCTGAGTACGTCAATACCCCATATATAGGATAAAGCCACTGTTTGCGTGCATGGCAGGCCTCAGAAGTGAGGGATCACGTTTGACTTTTTTAACGCAAAATTGGCTGGAATCAATAGTGGGCGCCATGTCGCGTTTGGAAACCCCCTAATATACCTAAACAGTGGAACCTCTACAATACTAACTCCATAACCCTAACCCTAACACACCCCTAACCCTAATCCCAACCCTATCCGTAATCCCAACCATAACCACAACCATAACCCTAACCACAACCCTAACCCCAACACAAACGTAACCCAAACCTAGCACCAAACCTTACCTTAGCCTAACCCAAACCCTATCCCTAACCCCAACCTTAACCCTAGCTCCAACCCTAACCCCAATTCAACCCTAACCCTAGCTCCAACCCTAACCCTAGCCCAACCCTAACTCTAGTTCATCCCTAACCCTAGCCTCAACCCAAACCCTAGCCTCAACCCTAACCCTAGCCCAACCCTAACCGTAGCTCCAACCTTAACCCTAGCCCAACCCTAACCCTAGCCCCAACCCTAACCCAAATGGAAAAATGGAAATAAATACATTTTTTATTTTATTATTTTTACCTAACAAAGGGGGTGATAAAGTGGGGTTTGATTTACTATCTTTTTATTTTGATCACTGTGATAGTCTATCACAGTGATCAAAATGAACCAATAGGAAAAATCTCCTATTATTGCCGGCTGCCGGCCGGCAGATCTCGGTGTGCGCCCTGCGCATTTTCTTTCCCGAAGAAGATGCCGACGGTCAGGGGGCAGGACAGGGGGATGCAGGATGGTCAAGGGACACCGGAGGTACCGGGGGGCTTGGGGGACCCCATTTCTATCTCCTCTGATATGCTAGATCATATCAGAGGAGAGAGAAATTAAATGGGAAATCGGACTCTTTTTTTTGCAGTCGCTGTTATTCCGAGAATAACGGTGATCGCAACACTGGGTCAGTAAAAACCTACCCGAATCATGTTCTCTGGGGTCTCAGCTATCCTCCACCCCCAGTAGCCGAGACCCCAGAGAATTTCAGAAGCTGGGGGATCTACAACTATATTTTTCAGCACTGTTAAAGGAATAAGTACCCTTAACTGACGCAGTTAAAAGGCGTATCGGTGGTCATTAAGGGGTTAAGAAAATCCTGAAAATCGCACTGTGTGATTTTCACATAATTAATTTTAATTTTATTGCATGAAATAAGTATTTGATACAATAGAAAAACAGAACTTAATATTTGGTACAGAAACCTTTGTTTGCTATTACAAAGGTCAGACATTTCCTGTAGTTCTTGACTAAGTTTGCACACACACTGCAGCAGGGATTTTGGCCCACTCCTCCATACAAATCTTGTCCAGATCTTTCATGTTTGGGAGCTGTCACTGGGCAACATTGAGTTTCAGCTCCCTCCAAAGACTTTTTATTGGTCAGTTCTGGAGACTAGGCCACTCCAGAACCTTGAAATGCTTTTTGTGAAGCCACTCCTTATTTGCCCTGGTTGTGTGTTTCAGGTCATTGTCGTGCTGGAAGACCCAGCCATGACCCATCTTCAATGCTCTTACTGAGGGAAGGAGGTTGTTGGCAAAAATTTTGCAATACATGCGCCCAGCCATCCTCCCTTCAATACTGTGCAGTCATCTGTCCCCTTTGCAGAAAAGCACCCCTAAAGTATGATGTTTCACCCCCCTTGTTTCATGGTTGGAATGGTGTTCTTGGAGTTGTCCTCATCCTTCTTTTTCCTCCAAACACGGCGAGTGGAGTTTGATTTTGGTCTCATCTGACCACACACCTTCTCCCATGCCTCATCTAGATTATGCAGATGGTCATTGGTGAACTTCAAGCAAATCTAGAGATGTGCTAGCATGAGCAGGGAGACCATGTGTGCACTGCAGGATTTTAATCCATGACAGCATAGTGTGTTACTAACGGTAATGCTTGAGACTGTGGTCTCTTCAGGTCATTGACCAGGTCCTCCCGTGTAGTTCTGGGCTGGTTCCTGACCTTTCTCAGAATCATCGCCCACAATGATGAACTTTAAAAAAATTCCAAACGATGAACACATATGAAATAGAAAAAAAAAATACATACTGATAGTAGAGTTATTAGACTCCACCTCATCAAGAAGCGTTAAATTTAGGACAAATAACTTTATTAACACATGAAACACATACAGTTTAAAAAATGCCTCACAATCAAGATTGGTGAAATTGAAACAGAGATCAGCTAAAAAACCGGCAAAACACATCTGATAACATAAATCTTATTATATTGTGCGTATAACATATGTTTCCCCCAAATTGGTATGGCCAAAAGATTCAATTGACTTACAGTAACAGTGCAGACTGCATATATAGGGGACCACCCGAAAGCGCCAAAGCACGCTGTATATTCCTATCCCCTTTCCAAAAAAGGCCAAGACAAATCATCAAGGAAAGATAAAATTACTCCTCCGTTACAAGAGCAATTGCCCAACATTAAATGTAATGTAGATAGACCTTATAGCCGCACAAAGGAACTGGCCCAGTCACCGGGGATCACCCATAGCAAACGCATATATCGTCCGGTGCATCCCCAACCCCAGTACATGGGAGATCCAGACCTGGCAAAAACATCCCCGGCCAATCCCCTATTGCACCTCCCATACGGCCAACATATGTCGCTCATAAGAAATAAAGAGATCAGTGTAAGGTCTCATACATATTACCTGTTTGTATTCGCCGCAATACCAGCCTCGTGGCACGCTGAAGCTCCGTGACCCCGATGCGCGTTTCGCATCTGCTTCCTCCTGGGGGCGTGTCACAGGTAAGGCGTCAGAGATTCTTAAGCACTGAGGCAGCCAATCCGATTCACGGCAAAAGGCTTTCCCCAGATGAGTCATACCTCACAGAACCCTCAACCAATCAGATGCTTTGTGCACGGCATCTCCCAAAGCACACCCAGTGCAGCGTAGACATAATAGAGACTTAGACTCACTGCGACTAGGTCTAATCGCACAGGCTTGTCACTGCTCACCAAAGCATGGGGAGCACCGAGACAAGCCAGCAGGTATAAATGTTGCTGATATGAATGCTGAGACCTGCGCTAGTGGGACTGTGGCGCAGGAACCCGGGAATCACGCACAGCACAGTGAGGCACCGCCGGAGCCACCCCTGCAGGATGGGGCGCCGACAGTGACCATCACCCTCTGCATGATCCCAAGCGCCCTAGCCGCTTGACAAGAGACGTGTCCCAATAAAACCAAACAGACACATAGGTCTCATAAAGGTCAAGTCCCGGTAACACATACTGGATACCGATGCACACCCAGACCCTCCACATGGGATAGATCACCGGCCATCACCATCACCTGTGGCATGAACCCATATATAGCTGGAAACGCATCAAGCATGATACCCACACTGGGGAACAGGGGGATGCGTTAGTGAAATCAATAGGCAACACAATGTACCCCCATAAATCAAGCACAATGTACCCCCATATACCAAGCACATAAATAGCACCCACCATAAAAGTCCAAAAAACCTCCCATGCATCCTTATCAAGGCACAATATAGCCATAATATATACAAAAGCTCATAAATACAAATAAAAAATTAGGTCCATATTTGTTGATAGGTGCCGGGAACCCATGTTCATAAACAGATGCACTCCTAAAATGCCGGTCCATATCATGCCAGAACAGGTAATTCCGTTGATATCGCCGATGAAATTCCGGAGATCCTCCCAGTTATCACAAGGACCCCAATTCATATCATTGGCAAACGGGTCATATAGTCCGATCATGCAAAATGCAGTCTTGAATAGTATAGAGTCCCTTCAGGAAGCGGAATTTAAAATCGGAGTCTTCAGGGTCACATCAATATCCAAGATCAACTAGGCATGCAGATTCTGAAAGGAAATGACTCAAATTAAAAACAAGCCAAAGCAAAAACCAAACCAAAGACAACACTTAAAAAAAAAACCGATTAAAAAGACCGACCAAACCCAATATGTACACAAAAAGACCAAAATACTAATTGCTCACAAGAAAGAGCCAAAACCCAAATTTTCATTTAACCCCTGTGGAGCCAGTGTCCCCAACCGGTAAATCCACCGGCTCTCTACTTGTGCCAGGGTTTGGCTCAAATCTCCACCACTAGGACCAACAGTAACGAGATCTATGCCCTTGACTACCATAAAACGAGGTTCACAATCATGATACTTTTTATAGTGCCTTGGGAGTGTCTTCAAATTGGTAAAGTCCTCCACCATTGCAGCTCTCTCTATGTCTCGCACATGTTCCCGAATACGTAGCTTTAATTCCCTAGTGGTGAGGCCGACGTACACCTTTCCACAGGGGCAGGTGGAGTGATAAATCACCCCCTTTGATGAGCATGAGATAAAGTTCCTGATCTCAAATACCTTAGACCCATCAAAGTTGGCAAATTTTTTAGTTTTCACACAATTGGCAAAGGCCTTGCACCGGCCGCACGGAAAAATGCCCACCAAATTTTGACCCACACTTTTCTTCTTCTCAGGCTCATAGTGACTATGCACTAGGATGTCACGGATGTTTCTCGATCTTTTAGCCACTATATCCGGTTTTGGGGGTAAAATTGATTTTAATATTGGATCCGTGTGTAGAACGGCCCAGTGCTTCTCTACAATTTGCCTAAAATCATGCCATTTGTTATGATATCCTGTTATAAATCGTACTTGATCCTTTCCATCCCTCACTGTACTACTGTTGTTACCATATAGCAGAACATCCCTAGGTGTATTTTGAGCTCTCAAGAGCCCTCTCCTAATTGTTTTGTGACCATATCCACGCTGTAAAAATCTGTCCGCTAAATCCTCTGATTGAGTCAAATATGAAATAGACTAAAAATGGTGCACATTTAAAGAAAAAAAGTACAAAAACAGGCTAAAAAATAGACAAAAAAATGTGTAAAGGCAATAATGATTTAGTCTCTGAGTTTTCATTTAAAGTCTAACTTGTGAACAAACATTTGGCATCATCCTCTGTCCTAGTATGGCAGGACTATAAGGGCACAGGTGTCCTGTTTGATCTCACTATTAATATCCTGCATACATTATGTGCTTTCCTGCAATGTCAATGTTGCTATTACATTTTCTATTTTACTTTGTTTCCTATGGAACATGAAGAAATATAGAAGTTTTGGATTAAAAAGATGCACAACTGACATCAGAAAAAAATCATTTAGAAATGTAATCCTGCAGGAGTCAGTGGCGATACCAGGCTGTTATGTAAAGCATTGTATATGTTCTATCACCTTCATTTCTTTCAAGAATAAGTTACAGTCTTGACAAAGGATGTGTTTTCTCTGTGTCATGCTTCTAGATATATAGTGAATTATTATATGCACCGGTAGACCCTGCACAATGCAGCTCGCTCTTTCTAAAGAAGACGTACAGTATGTGAGCGGCTCTCTGACAAGAGCTCTCGGTGGGACTGTATTTTTGTATGGAGCACATTAGTCACTATAAGTAATCAGCAGGTACAGGCCTCCAGGTTTTGTTCTGTTTTTTAATCTGTCAGGCTGAAATGCAGGATTCTGAAGGGTTACGATTTTTCAGTGGTTTATATATCATAGACCCTATATCAAACTATTAAATAATCCTAGCATACTAATAAAAAAACTTGTCAAAATGCCAATCCACTATGAAGTACATAAACTATCTAATGCAAAGAGATAGACATATCAATAACAAAGACTGCAAAAAAGAGCAAGAAACCACGCTGACTTCTGGTTTCTGCTACGTTCAGTAATATACCGCTAATGGTGGCAGGCCACTCAACTGCTACGGGGTCCTGGACCTGGGTAATCTAATGTGGAATAATCCTTCTGTTTTGTTGCCCACCTACTGCTCCTGATATCTGCCCTTTATGTACAGCAAAACTTGGAAGCATTTGTATGGATAGGTCTCACTCGGGTTCCAGCTGTTTTATACAGTAGACACCTGTCAGAATCTGCAGCAATAGGAGCTGGCTCTGATTGCAGCTTGCAGTTGTCAGGTGTCCCAGGACCTGCGTCTCCTTCCTTGTCCCTAACTTTAGGGTCGCCCTAGCTCTCCCTGCTCCCCAGATTACTGCTGAAGGTGAAGACACCGGGCCACGTACCTTGCCTTAGCTCCTGAATCCACCCTCAGTCTGTACTCTTCCCCTACCCAGGAAAGAGAGGAGATGTAGTGTACCATAGTACACCAACCAGACTAACACACCAACCAGACTAACAAGTAATACGAACAGGGATAATGAAAAATACCATACAAATATACTCACACATAAACAACAGTGTTATGCACCGAGGAGTGGAGGATAGGGTTAAACCAAAGTAGGGGAAGAAAGGGAATTATCACACACTCAAAACCTAGCAACAGTCACAGATAAATCCACCAAACGCCTTCAACAATAACAACAAGCAACAACAACCTCCTGTCATGCAGC